>NC_133665.1:105996720-106306095 GCF_037893015.1 Macrotis lagotis | reverse complement strand
CACAAACTAGGTGTCATCTTGGGATTTCTTATCCCCATCTCTAAAATGCTGCCAAGCTTCTTCCCTTTTACAACATCTTTGGACTACTTCCCCCTTCTCTTCTCAGACACCACTACCCCTTTGGTACAAGGCCTCTTCACCCTATGCCTGGACTGCCTGCCTTCATTCAGCCAATAAAATATAGGTCCAGCCATGTCTCTGACTCTCCTTCGCTTTCCCTCCCTCTTTCTGTATCTCTGTCTCTGTCTCTCTCTCTGTCTCTCTCTCTCTCTCTCACACACACACACACACACACACACACACACACACACACACACATAAACACATATACACACACATTCCAGATACTTTTCCTTCCTCATTTTGCCTCATTTCTGCCTCCAAACTTCCTGAATTTCCTTTGCTGGAAGGCTTTCCCAGCCCTTTTGAATCCCTGTGTCTTTGTATCCCATATATGACTTGTTTGTGTGCACCTATTTGAGCTTTACCCTCCTCCCCATTAGGTGGAACACTCCCAAGAGTACTGCCTTTTGCTTCTGTGTATTCCCAGCCTAGGTAGTGTAATGAATAGAGCACTGACCTTGGATTCAGGAGGATGGGAGTTTGAATCCAACCTCACTTGCTAGCTATGTGATCTTGGGCAAGTCATCTAACCCTGATTGCCCCACATCAGGGGTCATCTCCAGTTGTCCTGATTTACATCTGACCACTGGACCCAGATGACTCTGGAGGAGAAAAGTGAGGTTGATGACAACATCTCCCTCACTCAAATCCGATTCCTGTGCTTGTCATGGCATTGACTCCCTGATGTCATGGTCTTCTTCAAAAATGAATAGCAGGGGTGGCTAGGTGGCCCAGTGGATAGAGCACCAGTCCTGGAGTCAGGAGTACCTGAGTTCAAATCCGGCCTCAGATATTTAATAATTACCTAACTGTGTGGCCTTGGGCAAGCTGCTTAACCACATTTGCCTTGCAAAAACCTAAAAAAAAGAATAATAAACATTATTATTATTATTATTATTATTATTATCATTATTAGTGTCTGACACAATAGTAATAAAGTGATTGACAAAGGTTTTTGTCACTGACATGTATCCCAAATAAAGTAAGATAAAACCCTTGGTATATAAGTGATCTGGCAAGATCTTTTTCAAAAATCAAATCTAGGTATATATACTTGATTTGTTCTTATTGAGGAAACTGGCATCTCTCTGTCTGAGGCTACTCTTTGATAAACCTTAAGTTATGAACTAAAGTCAGCTCAGTATCTAGTAAATAATTGTGGGAGTTTTATCACATAATTCTATTTTGTTGATAACCAGAATTCAAATGTGGCATCAGACCCTTGCTGCCTGTGTGACCTTGGGCAAGTCACCTAACTTCTGTTTGCTTCAGTTTCCTCAACTGCAAATGAGCATATCTCTAGGATTGTTATGAAGCTTGTAAGAGATCATATTTATTAAGTGCTTATGGCAGAAGCCTGCCACATAGGATGTGCCAAATAAAGATTAGCTAATATGATTATGATTACTTATTGAGGACTTTAGTATCTTTAGTCTCATAAGTTTCCTTCCGTCAACATAAATTGAACATTTGTATTCCCTTCTTTTCTTAGTCAATATTTCCATGAGTATTTATAATGAAGTTCATCACCTGATGGGCCATCATTTGTTGAAGAGCCTCTCCACACCTAAGTAGGTTGGCCCCTGGACATCAGACAAATCACCCATACTTTCCACTTTGGTGAGACCTGCCAGATGGGTCTGGTGTATAAATCTTTTAAAACTGGAAGTATAACCTCCCCACACTAAGAGACATCTCACCATAGCAAGGTGTTAGAGCAAGCTTTGGGTAGAGGAGTCTGCCCTTGTCCAAGTATAAATGTATTTTGGATAGGAAGCATCTACTATGAATCTAGCGTTAAGATAACTGCCATAAATTTTGGTAAAAATCAAGTTATATATTCTCTATTACTTCCCCTCAGTCTATCAGATCTACCAAAAAAGATTGACAGGATGCTTTCTTTACAAAACATTGTTGACTATCATTCTCTGTTGTCTCTGATTTGATTATTCCTGCTCACAGGCTTGTAGCTTCAATCTTGTTTTTCTCGTTAAATCTAGGCACAATTTAGGCCTTCTAATGTCTGTGTACTTTCCCATTCTTCTGTAAGTTTTCTTTTTTTTTTTAGTTTTTCTTTTTTGCAAGGAAAGGGGTTAAATGGTTTGCCCAAGGCCACACAGCTAGGTAATTATTAAGTATCTGAGGCCGGATTTGAACTCAGGTACTCCTGACACCTGACACCAGGGCTGGTGCTCTATCCACTGCGCCACCTAGCCACCCCCTTCCATAAGTTTTCAAAAGTAGTTCTGCACTAAGTGCCTAAGGATAGAGTCCAAGGCTTAGTACTGAGGAAATTGTAAAGTTTAGATAATACCTGGTTCTTTCCCATCATGAAAGCAGTAGTTTGAAAAGAAGGTTTAGGAATAAACATAGGTAATTCTAATACATAATATTGCATGATAGTTTCATTAGGAAGGTACAAAATAAAGTGCCATGTGAAGTCTGGGGGAGAATCAGAATCATAGATGAGGAAATCAGTGAAAGCTTTGTGTAGGTGGTAGCATTTGAGTTGGTCTTTTAAAGATGGTAAGATTTCTACAAGTGAAGAGGGGGAGGCAATTTCTGGCATTGGGAATAAAAGAAAGCATGGAGGTGGGAGTGATCAGGGTGTATTCTAGAAATGGGTAACAGTGCAGTTTGGCTAGAATGGAGAACATGTGAGATGGGTTGGGTTTAGTTGACGAAGTTTGAACTTTAGATGGGTAATAGGGAGCCACTGAAGACTTTGAACTGAAAGGTAACATCAAATTTACAAAAAGGGAAGATTAGCATGGCAGAATAATTCAAAGAACATATTAGAAAAGAGCAGGAAATGGAAGTAGAAAGACCCATCAGGCACCATATCAGTTTAATCTTTTGCCAGATCTTTTCCACTAACCTCATAATCTCTCATTTGACTCCAGTTCACCTTAGATTTTTTTTTGTGCTTTAAGATTAAAAAAAACTTCCCATTCTTTGCCTTTGTATAAGCTTCTATTGTATGCTCCCCTCCTTTCTCATTTTCTTTTTCCCTACTATATTTAAATCATGCCCTTTATTTCCCCTTTGTCATTTGAATGTTGCATCACATTCCCAGACTTTCCTTCCCTGCTCATATTTCCATAAAAGCATTTGTAGCTCCCTCAGCAGCCTTCCTAAGTTTCCATTCCATTTGTGCTGCATTGCTATATGCAATTCTCTTTTTAACCAACTGGGTCTTTTCCCCCATTTTAGCTGCCTTATATGACACGCCAGCATCTCTATCTGTCTAACTTTGAGTGTGGGGTTAGCACTGCTGCTCTATCTAGATGGGTTTATGAATATTGAAGGGATTGAGAATGTTTTCAAGTGTTTGAAGGAAGGTCATGGAGCAGAGGGTTGAGGTGTGTTCTGCTTGACTGCAGAGGACAAAGTAAGGCCTACTGGAAGGAAGCTGAAGAGAAGATTTAGACTCCATTTAGTCTAAGAAAGAACTTCCTCATGGTTAGAGCTATCCACAAGTCTAATGAAAGCAAACATGAGAAGTTAATATATTCTTTGAAACTGGAAGTTTGCAAGCAGAGGTTAGAGAAGCACTTAAGATATTGGAGAGGGACTTCTTGTTAAAGTATAGGTTGAAATGAATGAGTAATTAAGTGAATGAAGTAGAAATTGGACCTAGATGACCCCAGAGGGTCTGTGAGGTACAATTCATTTTTCTACCCTTGCTTGTGCATAGAAAGGGTGATGGTACTTGAACAGCATTAAATCCTTTCTAAATCATTCCCCATTTATCTTCTTCCCATATATCCCTTACCTCATGATATTCCTTCAGATTAATTTTTTCAAGTTTTTCTGACTTCTTTACACATCTGAATTTTTTAGGTTTTCTAAAATTCTACTTAGCCTCTATAAAATAAAAGAGTTGGATTAGATTTTTCTCTAAAGTCCCTTTGAACTTTTATGTTCTGTGATCCTATGAACTAACCTCCTAAAAATATTTGATTCAAGAACATCCATCTTTATTTTGTCTCCTTTATTTTCTGTACTGGAAAATGGTCTTTAATTTGCTCTCTCATTTGACTTAATTGTTGCCTACCATGTCACTTTTCCAGAAGATAACAGAGTAATTAAACAATTGTATTTATTGAGCACTTAATAAATACACATTATGTTAGGTCCTCGGGAAAATACAAAGTTTAAGTAAAATATGATTCCTACTCTCCTGTAGCATGGACACTCATATCTCTGTCTTCATTAGTATTCAATTTTCTGACTTGACAGGTTGGATAAGCTACTTAGTGAGCCATGTTGGCTTCCGTCCTTTGTTTAGGAGGTTTATAATAAAGCCTGGCCAAAAGGTCCCTCTTAGAGATTGTCAGAATTATGAAAATGGCAGATCTTTATGCATTCAGCTGCCTCTACCAAGCTGTTAATAAAAGTAGCACAATTTTTTTAAAGATCTCTTTTTTTTCCCCTTTTTGAACTGATAGCAGAGATTTCAGTTTCACTAGCACAGTCAGCTTCTCTAACCAAGGCCTCCCTTCTGAATCTGGAGAACAGCAGCTCTTGAAAAATGAATATATGACATGTCCCTTGAACATTAGGCCTCCATAAGCTGACAGTGAGCCAAGTAAACATGTATAGCACACAGGACACGCTGTTCCTGATGGGGCTGTTTAACCAAGTCAATTTGCCAGAGAAAAGCAAGATGTTAGAAATCCATGAAGATGACTCACTTTCTCTAATGAGAGAACGGCCTTTGAAACAGTTTTCTTGTCTTATCCTTTGCTTCCTGCCCTGTCCCTTATTTTGAGCCAGTGTGAGACCATAGGCAACAATTGGGGAGGGATTTGAAGGAGAGGAAATGACAGGTGAGGAAAAGTGGTTTTGAATATAGAGGAGCTTAAAAAAGCATGGAAGCCAAAGAAAAGGAATCAAAGCTGGCAGATGGAGAGTGAGAGTATACAGACTGAGAGCTACAGAGATGTCACAGGTGAGGAGTGGGAATGGGGCCACTTAACCCAACAAATACGTTTAAATGAGCACTTAGGGTTGGAGATCACAAGACCACAGCCATCCCTACCTGCAGGGGAGGAACTTACTATCTGACAGTGAGCAGCCTGGCCCATTTTACTAGCTAGAGAGCTGGGGGGGGGGGGGGGGGGGGTAGAAAGGCTTCAGATCCTGTCTAGGGGATTTAACCAGCTGTTGTGTGAGCCTGGGGAGATCACTCAACCTTTTAGACCTTTGTTTCCCCATCTCTCAGGCACAGATAATAACAGCACTCACCTCATAAGATTGTTGGACCAAACAAATGGAATAACATAAGTGAAGCTATAAAATTGTAAGCCAAACATTTGGGACCCAGGAGGGGTCTGGGATGTGGGTACTTTGTATTTGGAATTCCAATTTGAGCCAAAGAGCAGATAGAATTGAATGTGTGACCCATTGACTATTATCACCAAGGCAGGAGCAGATACTGGGAGTACCTTTTGGAATAGTTTAAAGAAACTTTAAAAATCTTCAGTGGTCCCTTATTGCCTCTAGAATAAAATATAAACATTTAGCTTGGCATTTAAAGTACTCTACAATCTGGCTCCCACCTGCCTTTTCCTACTCAGTTCCTATTGCTCCCGTCAACACCCTTTTTTCTAGCTGTCCCCTGTGCACTAGATTTTTCACTACCTTTGTGCACTCTACCTTTCAAGCCTGAAATGCTTTCAGTGGTCATTTCTTTCTCTTAAAATCCTTAACTTCCTCCAGAGCAGAGCTCAGGGGTCAACTCCTTCATGAATGAGGCTTTTCCTGCTCCCTTCCTCCTCTGAACCCCTGAGTTGTTCATTCTCTCCCTCTTGAAATTTATATTTCTTTGATATACTCTTTGTGTTTACTTATCAGGCATTTATTGTCTCAAATGTATATACCTTGACAGTAAGAACATATTTCTCAGTGCATTAATCAATTGTTGTTGAATTAAAGGAGAAGGTGTGAGGGTAACTTGCTAGTAATAGAACTGTGCTTTTAAGATGAGTTGCCAAAGTACTTTCTGAATTTTAGCACAGTAAAGGACAAAGGTCAGGGACTAAATATGAGAGAAGACTATTAAATATTACTTCTCTGACCTGAAAGGGTGTCAGAAGCAGAGACGTACTACCAGAAAAGCTTAAGCTGAACCTGAAACCCCATCTCTGTTGTCTGTAAAAACTCAGAGGTGACAATCTGTGACTAGTTGGTGTGGGAGTCTCCATCTGTTGTTGCTATGTTATGTCAACTGTGCTTCGCCTCCCATCCCCCAAAACCCAATCCCAAAACACAAAAATTCTATAGTAAGAATTCATGTTTCTGTAGTGCTTTAAAGTTCCAAAGCACTTTCTTTAGAACATCTCTTTGTGACAGGGAGTGTATTACTGTCCCTGTCTTTGTAGAGGAAGAAACTGAAACTTAGAGAAATGATTTGCCCAAGTCCTGGGACTAGTGAGTATAAGAACCATCGTTTGGACTTTAAGCTACTTTGGAACAGACAAGTTCATTCTCCTGACTAAGTAGAGCCACATGTACTTGTTGGTACTCTAGTCGTCCTCTGAATTATACAGCATGTAGGTTCCTTTACTTTTTTCTTTTGTTTTTGACAAAACAGACATTTCCCAACAGATACCCAAACATATAACTCCACAAAGTCCATCCCCCCCAAAAGTGAACTGACCATTGTTCTTTTAGAATAGGAGTACATTCACTATAGGGGCTTATTTTTATGGTCAGCAAGTTTTATCTGTTGAGTAAACCACTTAAGGGAAAAGGAGGATCTCATTGGACCATCGGCTTCAGAATGAGGAGCTACCTTAAAAACATCTAGACCTTGTCCTCATTTTACAGATTAGGACATTTAGGCCCAGAAGGGATGTTCCTTGCCCATGTCCTAAGGTAGGCAGAACTGGGATTGCCATCTTGTAACTCCAAATATGCATGTGTACATATGTATACATATTCATTTATATATTTCTTTATTATATAACATATAATTTGTAGCAATACTTGAGTTTTCATAATTTCATAATTGATTCAATTATGTTTGCCTGCTCCTGTGTAAACAAGTATAGAAAAAGAAAGATGGCATATTTGGCTAAAAACTGAATTTGCTCTCTAAGTGACTAGAAGAAAAGAAAAGAACTGTTTTCAAAGTAAAATGGGTCAAATTCCAAGCTGTATACATCACGTGCTCCCCCCACTCCTTTTCCATCTTAGGGGTTAGTCTGAGACTGCCACCTCAGCTTCTCTCACTCCAGTGATTAAACCTATGAGTTCCCAGATCTGTCTTCATGATGCTTCACATATCTCATCAAGCACGGCTTCTGCTTCAGTGTCTGTGTACCAGCAACCTTAAAAAAGGAAATGTGGAACACTCTGAGGGGACCCTACGGGAGAGGGACAGAAGTTGGCCATTTCAAAGTAGATCTCCCTAGGTAACCACATTTTGGAAATGTTGCCATTTATCCTGTTTATCCTCTGCTGTTGAATCAAGTACCAAGATCTCTTTGTGTGGACAGTGGTGCCTCAAGAATGATTTAAAATGAGAGGACCTAAGAAGACAAATCCTGGTATTTTTGAGACAGGTTTTGGTTTTATAGGTGGCTTTTGCATCCTCTCAGCCACATGGGCTATGATTCAGGAAGGAATGAGGATAGACCTTGAATTCACCCTTTCAGATATTTCAGCACTTTGAAGAACGATACTTCAATGGGTCTGTGATCCCATTGATGTGAGCACTCTTTGCACTGGCAGAGATCATAACCCACCCAAACCTTCTGATCCTGTTTGTTCCTTGTCCTTGTCTTTCTAGATATCCTCCATAGAAGATTTATCCAGTATGCCTTCCTATGGTTCTTTTAATCTCTTGTGGGTACCCATGCAGCTCTCAGGAATTTATTATCCAAGCTGTCCATTTGTTATCTTTTGCTCTTTTCTGGTCATGAGGCCCCTTGATGAGATCTTCTGCACCACTCACCATGTTCAAGTTATCAATGACTAACTCACATCCACTATGTGTTTTTCCATCGCCCTTATTCTTCTGACATCATAGAGATCTATGATTTGTAGCTATACAAGGAGAATACTAGGATTGAAAAGTTGGGCTTTTGAGGCAGGGAGCAGCTTAGACTTATTGAAAGCATTGCATGTTAACCAAGTTCATTTGAGCCCATTCTCATCCTATTCAGTGCTAGGCCTTGCTTGCTGTCTCTTTAGAACAACTATCCAACTATATATATATATATTATGTTATTACATTACATTACATTACATATATTAATGGAAGGGCAGCACAACAAATTAGTCCACCTGATGGTCAAGATCTGAGAAATAGAAATAGAAATCTATCATCCCTTTGGTTTTTGCAGTTTGGATTGTTAATTTAATCACTCTTGAGTCACTATAAACTTCTAGTGCTGGATGATGACTCTGACTGTCCTCCAATACATTGAGTTTAAGTGATCAAATAATTTGTTCTTCCCTCAAATGTTTAGCTGATATATAGTATATGCAAAGGCCACAGTAGACCTCTACAATGGGACATACATAGCTTGCCCTCGACCCTGGAAAGAAGGAAGGAGAGGCTGTTAAAAGGTTCCCCAAGGTGTCTGACCTTAGGAAGTAGGTAGAACCTGTGTTCAGTGAACACATTGAACCTAGAGGTGCACACTTAGATGTGTGTCAAAGCCTGAAGAAGATCATGTTACTCTGAAGAGAGGAAGGTAGATGATATCATGGTTCATGTCATCGTGTGTCTTCTATAGTGAATGATTCCTCTTTTTCTTCCCAGCCCGGCTCCTGTGGAAATGCTGAGTCTAAAGTTGCGCCAGCCGGCCCATGGGGAGGACGTTGATCTGAACATCTCTTTTGATGTGGACACTCCCCCAGCCCAGCCCCACAGCTCCAGGCTTGTCCCAGCTAAGAAGCACTGCCCGGAGCAGTCAAGGTGAATGGTCTGTGCCCCAGCCAGTGATCCCAGCTCTCTGCATTAGGGAAGCCCACTGAAGATCTGCTTGGTCTGTAAAGAACTTACTGGTGCTGACTGGGGAGGTGGGTAGGCCATTCCCATTTGTAGTCATTTTCATTTACCGCTAACTTCCAAACCCCCATTTTACAGAAATAAGGGGAAGGATATAGGAAGAAACAGCAAGGGGAGAGCTAAGAATAGGGCCTGAATTCCTCTGGCCAGTCCTCCAAAGCTGGGGGAGAGTGGTAGCTTGGGGCCCAATCCCAAGGCTCTCCCATGATACTCATCTGCAAGACTTCCTAGGCCTACTTTATCCTGCCCCATCAACTCCCTCTCTCTGCTCTATAGAGCCCCAGCCATAATCTGTCTGAGCTGGACATGAGCTCCTCATGATGGTTATGAGATAACCTGATACTGAAGCAAGCACCTAGTATGTTGGAGCTCTGCATTTCCTGTTTTCATTTTGGGTAGAAATCTACTTCACATCTTTTTAGGAGAAGGGAGGAAAAGGAGAATAAATAATTACATACTTGCTCTGTCAGGCACTATGCTGATTACAAATATTTCTTCTTTGATCCTCCCAACAACCCTGCAAAGGAAGGTACTATTATCCCATTTATATCTGAGGAAACTGAGGCAAGCAGAGATTGTGACTTGCCCAGAATCACACAGCTAGGTATTAAGTGTCTGAGGCTAGATTTGAACTCAAGTTCTCCTGACTCCAGGGCCCGTGCTCTATCCACTACATCACCTAGCCACCCTGACATATTTCTTAAAGCAGATATTTCATTGCAGTGTATTTCATTACAGTAAGATACCACAATTTGTTTTTCCCCAGTTGATGGGCAATTCTTAGCTGTCACAAGAAGTGCTGTTTATAAATATTTTGGAGAATATGAGGACTTTGTTCTTATCAATAGCTTCCGTGGGTTATAAACCCAGGAATGGAATGTCTGGGTTAAATGGTATGGACTTTAATCATTTGATTTGCATAATTCCAAATTGCTTTCCAACATGATTGTACTATTTCACATTTTCCTCACCTTCCACAACTCTTCTAATTGCCATTTTTTGCCCTTTTTTGCCAGTATGCAGGGTTGCCAAATTTCTCTATTATTGTTAAGGCCTCCATCCTCTTTCTAGTCACCTTGGGGTTATCATCAAATCCTCATTCTCTTTCACCCCATATATCCAGTGGCTTGTCAGATTTTGTTTCTATTTTTAAACCTCTCTTGCACCTATCCCCTTTTGTCTGCTCCCAAAGCTTACACTCTTGTTTAGGCTCTTAGCTCTATTATCTGGACTCTTGCAATGAAGTCTTCTTTGATCTGCCTTCAAGTCTATTCCCTCTTTAAGTCATCCTGCACACAACTGCCAGAGGGATTGTCCTAAAGCACAGATCTAACCATGTCACCATCCTTCTTGATAAATTCTGTGATCAAATATTATTTCACCTTTATCTCATATTTTAATTTTTTTTCATGTAAGTGAAATATGCTTAATTATTACCACAGTAGTATATGTATATAATTTATATGTATATGATTTATAAGTAAATAATGTGTATATTGTGGGCATATGCTCAAAATTTATTTGCTTATAGGAATGTGTCAAAAAAAGTTTGCAAACCATTATTTTGAGAGTTCTTAACATCCTATTCTTTTTGCTCTGCTGGCTTTCCTAGAACTTGTAGTTTTTCTCCCTGTGCCTTTATTTCTTTATTTGTGTTTGTATTTGCTTTTCTGAACAACAATAAGAATATAGACTTTTCATACCACAATTACAAGTATTCTGGCAATTGAAAACCATCAGACAAGGGAGGTTATTGGGAAAAATTGTAGAAAGAATCTTGAGTATGCACAAGTTAGAACTGCTATAATATTGATAATAATTCAGGTTTCATTAGTACTTTTCTTCTTGTTGTGTAACCTCTAAACTTCAAAGGTGCAAAGAACAGAAGCAAATCCCCTCAGAGATTTAATGTGGTGAATAAATGTGGCGCTCTTAAGAACAGTGAGAAGGACATTAAGAGAAGCAGAAAGTAGGACATTATAGGGTGTGTGTGTGTGTGTGTGTGTGTGTGTGTGTGTACACGTACACGTACACACATACACATACACATACACAGAGCAGCTGCCACTCTGCCCTGATAGAGAGGGTCCTCATCTAAAGGGGAGTTCCCTGCACCAATGAAATCAGAGACCTAGACAAAAGAACTCTCTCTCTCTCTCTCTCTCTCTCTCTCTCTCTCTCTCTCTCTCTCTCTCTCTCTCTTCATCAAGTTTTCAGCCCTTTACAAACTATTTACCATCTTAAACAAAAAAGCCCAAAAAGTAGGGAAACACAAGATTTAACTATAATCTGAGGTCTTATGGAAGTTATAAAGGCATTTTTGGGGGATCTTTCTCTTTCTCTTGCCCTCTCCCTAGTCTTCCTTGATATCTTTACATTTCCACATAGAACAAATTAGTTTCATATCAAAAATCAACAAGACAGTGTTGAGCAATAATACATTTTATTTCAAGACAAAATCTGAAGATGAGGACAGCTTGGACCCAGTCTAGACCAGACAGTCATTGGAACAGAAAGTGAAGACCCAGACCAACAGGAGGTTGGAACTTGTGACAGAACAGACTAGTAAAGAACTGAACCTTGAAGGATGGGTAGGATTTTGATGGGCATTCCAGGATGAAGAAACAGTGTTAGCAGAGGCACTGAGGCAAGGAAAAAAATAGAACCAGTTTGGAATGTGGGGGGAAAAAACTTATTTTGGCTTCATTAAAGTATAAGAAAGTGAAATTAGGCTGGGAAGGTAATTTTGGGTTAGTCTGTGGAGGACCTTGAATTCTGGATTGAAAGATTTTAGACACACTTAATTTCATAAGTAATCAGGAGTCACTGAATTTTTTTTTACAAGGACTGATATGATCTAAACAATGTTTAGGAAAATTAATCTGCAGTGTAGAGAATGGATTGTAGGTTAGGAAAGATTATGGAACAGGAAACCAGGTAGATGTCTGTTACAAAATGAGAGGGCCCAAAGAGCAGATAAATAAGGGAGATCAAGGAAATGAACTCAGCTATGAACTCTGCAATGAACTGGCTAAACTGAATAGATTCTCAGTCTGATAAAATTAACATCTTTCAGAATCAGAGGGAATCTTGTGCTGCTAGAAGAAATCTATCTAGGGAAAGAAAAGGTCAATTAGGAAACTTAAGCAGTCCCCTAAATTGCCAAACACCTACTTAGATGTTGAATGGAGAAGTGAAATGGAGGAGCAGGAGTTAGTGATAGATGACAAATAGTTCTTGTTTTAGAGATAGTAATGGAAGGGATGGAGGAGAGCAAGAAATAGATTCCATACTTGATTCCTTGAGATAGCCATTGGAAAATCTGAGGTACTATTTAAAAAGTCCTAAGAGAACCATCTTCAACTCGGCAAAATGTTTGAATGCTGCAGTGTACAGACCCCAAAGCTCAGTTCTGGAGTGGAGACAAGATGAGAAACCACAGAGTCTTTGCCCTCAAGAAAGTTATAATCTAATGGGATGTGACACATACATATGAAATTTGGTACAAGATTAAACATGTTGAACTAAGAGACCTGAGCAAAGAGTTATAGGATTGTATGAGGAAAAAGAAATAATTTTTTGTTCTTGGTCAAAGGAATGTTGAGACAGGTCTTGAAAGTGATGATGTGGAAGATGTGTGGGATGCAGGCATTGGGGAAAGGAGCTAAATAAGGTTTTATCTGTTTTTTATCAAGCCCAGAAGTCCAATAGATGAGTCCTTTATGTATCCTTGTGAAACAACAGGCCTAAAAAATGCCACCATCTAGATACCTGAAGGAAAAGATGAACAAATAAAGACTATAGTATTCATTTCTATGAAATGCAAGGTACAGACCCCAAAGTGATCTCTCAATGTCCCTCTGGCAAATATGTATGATATTTTATAAGCAAACACCCTTACAGTCATGGTCTCTCTTTTTCTGAGAACAGCTGTTTGAATTCAGAGGAACTAGAGAAAGCTTTCCCCACACCCCCATCTTCTACCCTTTTTTTTGCTAACAGGAGACACAGAGCCTACATGGATCCTTAGTGGATGTTTAGGGGAGGAATGAATGAAGCTATGCCCAGAACCATGGCAAACCTGTAAAGAGGGTGCCCCCTGGTGGATAGTTCTAGGGGTTGCCACTATGCTGAGAGGTTTACAGGCCAGCTCCCAAAAGCTGTTTCACAAAAGGGTTCAAGCAAGCTGTCCTCTTCTGTCAAAATAATTTTGGGAGGATCCCCCCTAGTAAAGACTTGAGGATTTCTTGGCCTAGCAGGACAGCCCCAACCTCTGGTAGCCATCGGTGTGGGGGCTGAGGTTCCCTGCCAGCACTCCAGCCAGCCTCTCACCCTCTTGTGGGTTTTCTTGCAGCTCTCTGACTCCTGACAACCCCAGAAAAGGCAGCAAAGCCTCCATGAAGGTAAGACACCTCAACTTCCTTTTCTGTGAAACTGGCCCATCCTGGACCCCTCCAAAGCTAGGGGTCTCAGGCTGAAAGGCTGAGAGCCATGCCTTCCTGGACAACTTTGGCCTCTTCCCATTGGTGACTCTGCTCTCTAAAGCTAGTGGGTCTGGGTTCTCTGTAGCCATTGAACTGTCACCAGTCAGTACATGTTGAGGGAAGGAGTACTGGGCTTAAGTCTGACTTGGATCTTTCTTTGCCTCTTCCATTGTGATCTTGTGATCTCATAGATGTTGAATTCTTCTGTTGGAAAGTGAACTCCTAGAGAGCAGGGTCCATGAAGACTCTTCTATTTGTGTTCTCCATTCGGGAGCTTAAATTAGATATTGGAACTGAAAGCTCTCAAGTCTTCTACAAATGTAAGAGAGCATTACCAGGGAATCCAGCTTGTAATCAAGTCCAGACTTGAGCTTTCCCAAATGACAGTCCATCTTGCCCACCCCACTTTAATTAGTCTTGTACTGGTGAATTTTTTCAAGTAGGAAGCATACAGAATGAAGGAGATTATTTCTACTCAACATGACTAAAGCTAAATATATTGCACCTATTCAGTCGAACAACAAATTTTTAACTAAGTGCCTTCTATGTGCCTGGTACTTTTGTTTAAATGAACCTAGAAACTCCATATCTTCTGAGTTAAGAGATGTGAAGGTTTATTGGATATGACTAATATAGAGATAAAAAAGCATTAACAAAATTTTATTTAAAAAATTTTCCCCATGCTCATGGCCCTAAGAACTTGTTTTTCCCACTTCTATTTTACCTACATAAACATCATTCTCCTATAGGGTCCTTCAGATGCACAAAGTACAAAACTCCTGTGGATTAAGGTAGTTTGGGTATTTTATAAATGAGGAAACTACATGTCCCAAAAGTTAGATGATAGAGGAAACTGAACCTGGGCCTCACTCCCATCATGCTGTGATTCACCATTTTAGATTGAATAATGTCATTCAATGAGATCTCTGTATGAAGTGGTAAATCCTACTCTAGCAACCTGATTATCACATTCTGTCCTTCGCTGGGGTTAAGAGACATTTCTGGGCAAGTTTCAAAGAGGACTCATCTGGCAGCCTACAGTGCCACTCATTGTGCTTAAAACTACAGCGTATGGGGTAGCAAAGAATACTTGGCTGTGTAATTAAAGGTATGGATGAAGTGCTCTCTAGGGTCTACTTCCTACTCTAAACTCTTCTTTTCTCATGAACTCCAGGGATCATTGTGGATATTTCCATGCCCCAATAGCAGCTTCTCTCTTGCTCCTCCCTTTTTGAATCCTAAACTACAGGCTATCAGCCTGGACCCTGGGGACCCAAGAGAAGATCACTCTAGGGCTCTGGTGGTCTACTTCTGGGATTCTCTATTCACAGGGTGGCATGGTGGAAAGAGCTTTGGTAAGACACCTTTTAATTCAAGTTTTTCTAAGAACCAGTTGTGTGACTTTAAATGAACATTGCCTACCATAATAAACATGTATATATACACACATCCATAAGCATTCATTATTAATAGAGATAATTTTGCCCCCCATGTTAGGACCCTTGATCACTTAGGAATTAAGTTGACTTTGGACAAGTTATTGGTCGCCCACTGGGCTTTAGTTTTAAAACTAGATGGTTGTACTAGCTGCTTTCTCAGGGCTGTTCCTGCTCTAACATTCTAGGTTTATAAGATTCTTCCTTCCAAATACCCTGATAACCAGGATTTTTCCCCTTCAGGTAAATGGTCTTTCTCTTGGGGGTCAGCAATGGGCTGGAGAACAAGATGATGAGCTGGTGGGGAACTTTCCCTCATTCATTCGGAATGCAGTCCTGGGCAAGACGAAGCCCCTGGGCACCCTGGGAGACCCATGCAGAAATAGTGGAGCTGTAAGTATCATTGGCCACTTCCCTCCCCATTGATGACTGTTATAGTGAGCCTCTGGTCTTCCATCTCCTTCCTCATGCCCTATGACCTTCTCTGGGGAGCCAGATGAACATCCTTCTGCCTTTTGGGCCAAGAGCTGAAGCTTGGGCCAGACAGACTGACTCTGGGGCTGGCAGCTTAGCAGCTGAACTTTCTTCACTTTGTTCCCTTCGTACAGAGCTTTTCTTTTCTTTTTCTTGCTTCTACCTCCTTACTTCAGTATTTTTATCTCCCTGATAGTGAAGTGCTAGACTTGAAAATAGGAGAGGCCTGTATTTGAGTCCTACTTCCATCTCATTTACGTAAGTTTGTAAGCCTTAGTTTCCTTATCTGTAAAATGAAATAATGATAGAATCTACATAAAAGGTTGTTTTGAGGATCAAATGAAATATGTATAAAAATGTTTTCCAAATTTTAAAAGTACTCTGTGTAAATGTTCACTGTTGTTATATCTTTTATTGAAACTTTTCATTGCTCCCAGTACTTATCACTGTGTTCTGTGTGTGGTAGACAATTCATATGTATTGTTTTGTCATAGGTAAGAACAGGCTTTGATGGACTCGGAGGTCGAAGCAAGTATATTCAACCCGTATCCTTTTTTCTATGACCTTGAATTTGCCATGGGGAACTAGGGGAGGGAGGGTTCCAGAGCTGTTCCTGGAGAGATGACATTTGGGAATATAGTAGGGACCATCTGATACCTTCCCAATCAGTGCCCACAACCTCCAGATTAGCCAAAGCCTGAAGGAGGCCAAGGGGCTGATATTTCTTGTGCAAAATGCAACCTAGGCCTGGGAGAGTCAAGCCATGAGCCAAGTCGTATCCTGACTGGCCGAGTAGAATTGGGTGACTTCCCAGATCCTCTGGTTGTGGGTGATGGGACTCTGGACTGGATAGTCACACTGAGAGAGCTGAACCTTTGGATTTTTCAAGAGTGTTATTGTTACCTTTTTATTTACAGCAAAGTCCTTTCTTCTTTGAGTATCCTCACCTCTATTTATTTAACTCTGTTGTGATCAAGAAACTTGTCACATTCTGGTTTTGAGTTCTGCACTGTTTTGCTCAGAGGAGGAAGGAATATTTCACCAGCACTTTTCTGGGACCAAGATTAATCAGTAGTCATAGCTCAGCAGTCTTTTGATGTACCTTGGGGTGGTGTGGGCATTGTGTACATTCTCCTAGAGCAGAGATTTTCCCTATTCTCCTCCTTTCCCTGCTATCTTCAGATATCTGAAGTTTTCCCTTGACCATAGCTTCTCTAGACTGACCCTTTTGTCATCCGTCCACTGACTGTGAAGCCAAAACCCCGGCGCAAAGCTGTGTCAAAGAAAGCAAGCCCTTCCATCCAGGCCAGGTTGGATACTTTTCTGAGATAACCCAGAGGCTCGTGTTGGTGTCTTCTCCCTTTGCCTCCAGACTTCTGAGAGACAGGGTTCCCATTGGCATGGGATGTGTGAGAGCAGAAGTAGGAGCAGCTCCTGTCAGCCCTGCAGCCCATGGTGTAGCATCTGTCATCACTGGGACATCCAGAGTGCCACCCAGGACACTTATTGTTCAAGGTCCCCACTGGGGACTCCTCCTACACCCTCTAGAACTGATAGCTGTCCTCCTCGCAGCATGTGTGGCTGGCTCTGGCCAACCTCTGGTGGTTTAAGAATGAGCAACAGGGCCTGCAAGCCTTGCAGTGTCCTCCCTTTCCTATGTTGCCTCTTGTTGACTTCTAGGTTCAGTATTTTCTTCAGCAGGGCCCAGGCAGTCCAGCCTGGGACCCATTTTAACTCCTCCAATGCTCAGGGTCTTGATTCTCTTACTTCTCCTGCACCCAGCCCTGCTCTCCCCAGGGCCCTATGGGGCAGCCATAGGTCCAGTCCCTTCTTCCCCTTTATCCAACCCAGACTCCACCAGCAGAGACTCTGCCTTTGTAACTCCTGCTGAAGCCAGGACTGCCTGCTTTCCCATGAAGGTGATGGGCTGGTGTGGATCTTGGGATCAGGAGAGCATCGAGGCCATGCCCAGTGTTCTTGTGAGGATTCCTATAAAATAAAGGTAGTTTCACAAATGTGTGGCTGTGATGTGCTTTTGTTGCCTGGATGTGAAGATGAAGGTGTCTAGGCTCAGACAACTGACTCCCCACCCCATGACCAGGGAGAAGAAAGCACCCAGGAAAGCCCCTACAGGGGCTTTGGGGGTCACTCCCCCTTAGCATCTGTGGTCCCTTTGTCTGACCCACTAGGGTCTAGGACAAATAGGTGGGACAGGGCTGGATTTCCTTCCTGGGGGGGAGAGAAGACTTTATGGGTCAAGAAAAGAATGAAAATAGGGTGATTCTAGTGAAATCAGGCAGAGCCTTTGAACCCTCCCACCACCTCAGGCAGATCCCTATATGGGTTGTTTTAAATTCTTGTCTAAGTACTAAGAAACTTTTAGAGACCATCCAGAGGGACTTCGGCTTATTCCATCAGCCCAGACCCAGTGATAGGAGAGTGGGACAAAAGGGGAGCATGGTTCTCCAGGGGGTATCAGGGTTCTATGAAGTCTACTAGGATACAGAGAAAGACACAAACACTCCCTGCCCTCCTAGGAATCCCAGACTCATGGCCATCCTCTCTCCAGGTCACCACTCCTGCACTCCCCTCCTGCCCCAAGACTTGCCTGGCACCAGCTGTTCCTGCCCAGAGTCCTGGGTTTGGGGCCAGTGGTTTTATTTCTTTTCCCCCCTCTTGACTCAATGTTTTCATCTGTAAAATTAGGAGAGGTTGAACTGCTGCAAGAACATTATTGACAGTTATAAGTCTTAGATTCAAATTCTAGTTCCGCCTACCTGCCTAACTTTGGTCAAATTCCATCAGTCCTCTTGGTCTTTTTTCCTCATATTTTAAAATGGCCTGAATGATCTAGGTACTTGCAACTCCAAATCGATGATCCAACATCCAAAGCAAGCCTAGGTCACTAATAGCACCATTCCTACAGTCAGTAGCCTGGGGTGGGCTGGATCTTGTTCCCTTTCTCCACAGTCGCACCTACCACTGAGCCCAGACTTTTGTGTCTGTGATGTTCTACATTGCCCCCGCAACCAGTGTGGGGAAAATTAATTCACCAGAGCTCCCCCCACCCCAAAATGTCCACACCCTTTGGAACTCCTCATCTCAAAACCTTCATTTTTTGAAAGCTCATTCCTCTACTTCTGCCTTTCATGAAGTCCTCTCTAGTCTCCAGAAAACATTCTTTCCCTGGTCACTCTTTCCTTCCTTGTCCTTTATTTGCAGCCATTTGCAAATGTCTCAAATTCTATGAAAGGATTCTCTCAATCCTTCCATTCCCTCAAACCATGTCCTTACTCTCTGCCAGAACAGAAAACAATTGCTATTTATGTTCATTCTAAGCCATCCATGCCTAAACAAGGTACCAGGGAGCCTTGGACTGGGCCTATTGGTCATTCAATTAAAGCCAGGATGATTTCGCTTTAAAGGTATAGTTAAGTAGCTTCATTTAAAAACAATAATTTTTTTTAAGCTTGCTTTTCAGAGCTATATTTCAAGAAATCAAAATGAAAATTGTAAATTATCCTAGCTTTTTGAAAAAATGGAGGTGGCAAAAAGAAGATAATAGCATTCTCCAACTTCTCTTTAAGTTTTTGCAAGGCAGTGGGGTTGCCCAAGGTCACACCACTAGATAATTATTAAGTATATGAGGTGGAAATTGAACTCAGGTCCTCCTGACTCCAGGGCCAGTGTTCTATCCACTGTGCCACCTAGCTTCCCCTTCAACTTTTCTTAATGTTCAGGTTGGATCCCCAGCTACTGCTACTCTCAGTTAACATGGTAACTTCCTCTAAGAAGTCCTTTCCACAAATACAGCATCCATGGAAGGAGTAGCTTTAACATCAATGAAGCATACATATAAGGAATGTGTGTTTAACCAAACACCTGCCCTGGGTTCTTCTCTGTACAAAGACCTAATGCAGAACCCTGGTTGTTTTAAGTCCTTAGTCCTTGAAGAGTCTGCCATTACTAATTCTACATACATACTTCTCATTTTCTTTCTCCTCCCCAACTCTGGTTCTGTGAAGGGACTTTGACCATATTGAGGCTCCCCCTAAATACTTACCTCCCACTTCCTGTCTCCTTAAATCTGACCTACTCAATGACTCTATCTCCACTCCACTTAAGTAAAAATAACCCTGAATCTCACCATAACCAGCAAATCTCACTTCTCTGAATGTGGACTGAAGCATACTTTTTAAACCTTACGTTTTGGTCTGTTTTCTTATGCAACATAGCCAACATGGAAATATGTTTTTCATAACTTCACATGTTTAATTGATATCAAATCACTTGCCTTCTCAAGGAGGGAATAGAGGCAAGAAGGATGGAGAGAATTTAGAACTTGAAATGTTTTACATGTAATTGGGAAATATTTCATGAAATAAATAAAAATATATTGAGAAAGGAAAAAATTCACATCCCTGTCCAATCTTCTTCCAGATTAAAATGTAATTGAGATGTGAAACTCATAAACTTACAAATAGATGAATGTTGTACTACTTTTGCATGTAGTTGGGGAAAAAAATCACTAAAAAGATATATACTTAAATATTTAACAAAAATAAATAAAGATATAGTACAACACAATGTTAATTTTTTTCTAGGTCTATATGTGGTCTGCAGGGATTGGTTTCTATTTGTTTGCCACCTTGGCTTTATGGTATACTGCTACACTCTGGTAATACAAAGAAAAGGAAAACCAGTCACTCCCCACAAGGAGTGACTTAGTGAGGTCGTAGTGTAAACCCATTCATTTGAGAAGCAGGAAGCTAGCACAAACAGCTAGGGAACTCAGGGGAGGTCATTGCCATGGTGGCTAAACTGGGCTTTGACTTGAGGTGGGGCTCGATGAGGTGGAAGTCAGGAGATTTGGGGCCCTGGGGACTTCATGGAGGTGAGAGAATAAGTCAACCAGTCTGGCATGAACGGAGAGAGTATGTGAAAGGGAGTGATGTAGACTAGAATGATGATGAACACAGAGTATTTCTTCTACTGTTTCCCTTTGAACACTGGGGCATGTTCTGGGTGGATAAGGGAAGTAAGAAGTTAATTGGTTCCTAAGATTCATTTACAGGCTTTCACTTTCGTTTCCTAGAAAATAAAAGGGGAGGAGGAACCAGATCAGCTGAGTACTGTTTACCTTTTCTTTCTGCTCCTTTTTATTTATAACTGAGCAGAGTCGTGGGAGCAGTTGTGGGGGGAGGACCTAGGAGCTTCCCAAGGCAGCAGCCTGGACACTGGATAGTCCTAGGAAGGGAACTGAAGGGAGAAGGGTGGGGAGGCCCTGGTTTTCATCATTTTTGATCCAACTGTCTGTAGCTCTGACTGGGGATTAGGGCTTTGACCAGTGGGATTTAACCGGTGTCTGTTGAGTGGGGGTCGGTCTTCTGTCTGGCTAGGTATCTGAGTGGGGGGTCTATCCAAGAGAATGAAGAACCTCAAGACATATTTGGACATCAATGAACAGCAGTATTCCCGACAACTGTAAGTGCCAGAGTACTGGGGGTCTGGGGGTGGTGAGTGATTGCACAAGTTGTCAAGGAGCCACATTTTCAACCATCTTTTCAGAGAGAGAGAGAGAGAGAGGCTGATGGATTGACCACAACTCTTTCTCTCCACCTTTAGGTATGTCCTGGGCACAGATGCCATGAGGAGGCTACGGGAGTCTTCCATGCTGGTTTCTGGATTGAAGGGTCTAGGTATCGAGATCGCCAAGAACTTAACCCTGACTGGAGTGGGCAGGCTCACCTTGCATGACCCCAGGCCGACTTGCTGGATGGATCTTGCTTCCCAAGTAAGGAAGGGTCAGATCCAAAGAAATCACTCTGTAAGGGAAAGGGTAGCAGCAGCTGAAGAGCTCAGTTGGGTGAGGGGTCAGAGCTATAGGGGGACTGCTTCTCTCTCTTGCCACATCTTCCCCAAAACACATTCCCCCCACCCAGTTCTTCCTGTCAGAGAAGGACAGAGGACAAAACAGGGCTGCAGCATCTCTGCCTCACCTTGCCCAACTCAACAGAGATGTGCGCATCAACACCTATGATGGACCCCTCACTGAGACTGTGCTCCAAGGATTCCAGGTACCACCAGCCCTCCATGTCCTCCAAGCTACTTCCTGTCTATGCTTCTCCTTTAAACATCTCCCCTCTTGTGTCCCATAAAAGACAAGCAGATTCCTACCCCCCACATCCCATCCTTGAAACACAGCTGGTCCCCTGGTCTCTCCTCTTCAGACCCCTCTTCTTCCATTCCTTCTGGGGGGGGGGGCTGTCCTAGCTCCTATAAAAGCAATGGGGAAGGAGACCATTAGGATTGGATCTCAATCAGTAGGAAGGTGGGGTGGGAGTGTAAGGCCTGGTCAGCTTAGGCTGCATGCTAAGCTCCGAGGCCCCCCAGGTGGTGGTACTAACTGACTCCACACTAGAAGAACAGCTGCAGGTGGGAAACCTTTGTCATCAACTTGGGGTTCACTTCCTGGTGGCCAGCACACAGGGCTTGGTGGGGTGAGTAATGTCAAAGCTTCCCCTTTGACCTTCCTGCTCCAAACCCCTTATCTGCCCAGTCCAGGATAACCTTTACCCTGCTCTCTAGCTCTTCAAAAATGTACCTCTAATGCTAACACCTCACAAGATTTTTTGATTCCATCATTGTTTCTCTGCCCCTCAGAATTCCTATCACATTTTGTTTGCCCTCTCTAATCATTTTTCATGAAATAGTCTATATTACAGCATTCAGCAACTAAACTGAACTTCTCTTGGAAGAGTCCTGAATTCAAATTCTGTATTTCCTTATCTTCAGGCAGTGTTTTGGACCTAGAGTAGAGGCTTCATAAATCTTTTGAATTCCTTAATTGAATTTAACTGTGCCCCCTGATTCTCAAAAAACCCACTATCAGGAGTTGCCTCAATGGCCCTATCCTCTCCTTCCTTCTTTCCCAGGCAGCTCTTCTGTGATTTTGGTGAGAAATTCACCATCCTTGACCCTAGTGAAGCCGAACCCCCAGGGAAAAGCATCCAGCACATCTCTCAGGTAGGTGATAACCAGCCATAATCCTAACAGTTACAGCCTAGAATGAGGAGTGGCCTCAAGGCCCACCCAATGCAGAGGTCATGGACATAGACAACCTGTGTCCTGTCATATTTAGGGTTCTCCTGGCATACTCACGGTTCTTGAAGAAAATGGCCATCAGTTCCAGGATGGGGACTGGGTAACCTTCTCTGACATTGAGGGCATGACAGAGCTCAATGATTGTAGTCCCCGGCCCATCCGAGTTCGAGGTAAGTCATACCAAGCTTGTGTGTGTTGAGTGAGAGAATGTCCCAGAGTTGAGGGATAAAGAGAAGGAGGAAGGGTATGAGTTCTAGGACAGAGGCAGCTCCCACTCTTGGGAAGGTCCCCATTCTTGCCTGCAAGATGGAATGTCCCCTCCTCACACATGTCTAGGAAGCATTGTATGCAACCTCTAACCCAATGGGTGAGTGTCTTATCCTTGGGGAGTCCTTAGTCTGAAGAGAAACAATAGCACCTGCCCTTATCTAGCATCTTGAACTATGATTGGTGGAAACATTCAGGCATAACTCCTCTCTGTCCTCTTGGCCTCAAGGGTATAGTACTTTCAGCCATCAGGAATTAAGACCAAGACAATTCCAGGAAATAGTTCCTAGAGTAGTAGAATGGGTTCAAACATTGTGCTGACTAGTGGTGGAAAATTTGGCAGACAAATGGACCCTAGAGATTGGAAACACTGCAGACTTTTCCCAGTACCTACGAAGCGGAGTCATCACAAAGGTCAAGAAACCCGAGACTCGCTCCTATGTGAGTAGTCCTTGTAAAGGAGGGGACACCAGGGCCCAGGCATGAACTCAGGGATCTGGGCCAGGGGGTAAGGGCCAGGGACAGATCTTTCCTCTGCCAAGGAACCAAAGGATATAGGATTTGGAGCTAGAAAGGATCTGAGTGAACTTCCAGTCCAATCTCTTCCTATGACAAAGGAGGAAATTGGGGCCCAAGAATGACTGACTAATACTTTAAGGTCACACAGGTAGTAAGTGGGACTTGAATTTGAACTCCAAATTGAACCTTAGTGCTCTTGATTCTAAACCCTAAGACCTATGGGACCTAAGCATACTGAGGGAAAAGGGGTGAGGGAGATGATGCCATGAGAGGTTCTAATCTAAAAGGTCAGTGGTGGGGAGGAGAGCAGTGGGAGGGAGGGCTAGATAAAGGTAGAATGTCCCCTCCCCCTACCTCTAGGAAGCCTTGTCCTTATCACTGTGCCAGCCCAGGATCATGGCAGCTAGCCAGCAGGGGAAGCAGCGTGCCCGCTGCTTACATCGGGCCTTCCAAGCACTACACAAGTACCAGGCCCAGGTTGGCCGCCTCCCCAGGCCCTGGCACCTGGTAAGTTGCCCTGGCACCCTCAGAACCTTAGTGAGTGGAGGGAGATCTGGGACTGGGTAGAACCTGGGCAAAGAGTTTTCTCATCATTGTCTCCTCCTCCTGGGCAGGGGGATGCAAATGAGTTGGTGGTCCTGGCTCAAGACCTAGAACCCCTTCAGGGAGATGATGGCAAGAAGTTGGATGAGCCTCTGGATGAGGCCCTGGTGAGGGAGTTTGCGATGACCAGCAGTGGGGATCTGAGTCCCATCAACTCGGTACTTGGTGGATTGGCAGCTCAAGAGATGCTGAAGGTGAGAGGCAGGACCAGCCCCCTGATGGATGTTGGTGGGGGTGGGGGGAAAGAGTGCTAGCTTGCAGTAACCAGAAGGGGCCACCAGAGGGGAGCCGTGGCCCAGACTTCTGAGCCCTCTCCTGTTTTGGAGCTCCTCAGGCCTGAGAGCATCCTAAAATTTAGAGACCAAGGAAATTGAGCTCCAGAGGACAGGAAGGGGTTTTCCCGAGCCCACACAAGTAGTGGCAAAGCTGGGATTGGAACGCGGGTCTGATTCCAGGGTCTCTGAATGTAGCCACATGCCCAATGCCCCTCCTATGGGTGGGGAGCGAGGTGGGTGGGGTGGGGATAGAGAGCAGGGAGTGGGTAGTAGGATCAGCTCACATTTTTCTACTGCTTCAAAAAAGTCATCCTTAAGATCATAGAGCTGAAAGGGACCTTAGAGGCCACCACACCAAACTTTCATTTTACAGATGTGGAAACTGAGGCAGAGAGGTTTAAATGATTTGTCCAATGTCACAGCAGTGTCTGAAGTAGGATTTGAACTCAGATATTATTCCAGGTCCATTACTTTAACCACCTAACTGCCTAGTTTTCAAAGTCCTTTCCTCATGACTTCCCTGGTAGAAAACTAGGGGCATTCTTAGTATTCTTCCTATGTTACAAATGAGGAAATCAAAGCTCAAAGAGATGGTGACTTAACCCCGATCACACAGCTAGTAAAGATAAGCATCATGATTCAAATTCAGATCTCTTGAGTCCAAGCCTATGCTCTTTCCCCTATACCACCACATTGTGAGGAAGATAGTTTCAAGGACTAGAAACTATTAGAAAGGGAGGAAAATAAGAGTTGATTCTGTAGAGCAGTAAAAGGAAGGGTGGAAGGGAGTTAGGTTGGGGAGCTAATAATGTGGGGTTTCCCAGGCAGCCTCGGGGAAGTTCATGCCCTTGGACCAGTGGCTGTACTTTGATGCTCTTGAATGTCTTCCAGAAGATGGAAAGCCTCCACTGAGATCAGAGGTTTGTGCTCCAGTGAGTATTTCAGGGGCTTAAGGCAGGGTGGGTAGAGAGGAGCATCTTCCTGGGGTCTGACCCTCTCTGTTAGACCACAGGGTCCCAAGGAATCATGGATCACTCAAAATTGAGGAGAATCATTATAGGAATCACTATGAGTCACAACATAGTTCTGTTATATGTACTAAGTATACACAAATGATATTTATACAATGCTTTACATAAAACACTTTCTTAAGACCACTTTGTTAGCAAGGCAGCTAGGTAGATAGTTGACTATTATCCCTATTTCATAGATACCAAGAGCAGTGATGTGTCTGAAACCCAGTTCTTCTGGCTACCATGTCAGTTCTTTCCACTACACCACAGTGCTCAGTGGTAGAGATCATATTTTGGTTGTTATCTTCTCTCTTCTCCCTATACCCAAAACAAATCTTTCTTTAGAGAAATTGTCGTTATGATGGACAGATTGCTGTGTTTGGGGATGATTTCCAGAAGAAGTTGGGCAAGCAGCGCTATTTCCTGGTGAGCAGGAATGGGCGTGGGATTCCATTGGTCCAGGCTCATGTAGGCCTGGAGTGGGGAGGTTTTTTTCCTCTTGTGTAGCTTGTACCTCATGGGAAGCTTTTAGAGGTTTGAGTTGGGAAGTGGAAATCAGACACTGAGTCCCATAGCCCAGCGAGCTCTAGGGAGATTATCATGTCCCTCTCTAAGGTCACTGGAGGAAGAACAGGACATGGAAAGCCATGCAGGGTGGAGTCAAGGAAATGAGTTTGGGAAGTCAGAGGACTATGGAGAGTGGAGGTAGAGAAAGAGTCAGAGTCACAGGATTTTAGAGATGCCATTTAGTCAACAGCCTCCTTTTATTTCAGAGAATTAATAGGTAAGTCAGATAGGTAGGTCAGATTGCTAGTCTGTTGGGGAAATTAACTCCCCAAAGGCCTGTTTTCTCCGGGTAGGTGGGGGCAGGAGCCATTGGCTGTGAGCTCCTCAAGATCTTTGCGATGCTAGGGCTAGGAGCTGAGCAGGACGGGGGCATCACCGTCACCGACATGGACACCGTGGAGCTCTCCAACCTCAGTCGACAGTTCCTCTTCCGGTCACAGGACCTCAATGTGAGTTTGGGGGCATTTCCATCCCCTTCCTTGAGGTTCCACTTTCTCTAAGAAGATTGCCACCTTGATTTTCTCAGCCCCAAAGGGGCTATCTCTGTTCCCTCTCCCATGGACTCCTTGATGTGGCACCCCTGGTTCTCCGCCCCAGTTAGACAAAGCACCAGAACTCTGGGCTCCCTGCCCCCCCCCACTTCTCCACTTCCTTCTTCCAGAAGTCCAAGTCAGAAGCAGCAGCTCTGGCAGTGAGACGCATGAACCCAATGCTCTCTGTGACGCCACACACATATGAAGTGGGCCCAGACTCCGAGTGCATCTATGGTGACGATTTCTTCTCCAAGCTCGATGGTGTAGCTGCTGCCGTGGACAGCTTCCATGCCCGTATGTCATCCTCCCTGGGGAGAGGATGTTGACCTAGAAGGGGCCTTAGGGAAGCATCAATTCCCACCCTTGAAACTACACTAAGAACCAATCCAAGTTTGTGTCATGGACCCTTTGGGTCAATTGGTAAAGCCCATGGTAGTGTTCTCATTTTTAAATTATTGAAAAAAATGCTAAATTTGAGTTCAAATTTAGTGAAATTAAAGGCCTTGTAAGGTGGGTGCTATTGCTATCCCCATTTTACAGTTGAAGAAATTGGGGCAAACAGGTTAAATGATTTGTCCAAGGTCACACAACTAGTAGGTGTCTGAGGCTGAGTCTTCCTGACTCCAGACCCAATGACCTACCCACTGCACCCCCAGGAGACCTTTGGTATGCCAATATATACTGATCCCTGAGTACCCACCAGGAAACCCCTGGTCCCCTGAGCCCTGGTGCCATCTCTGCCAACCTTCCCAACCCCTAGGTGACTATGTGTCCAAACGCTGTGTCTACTATCAAAAGCCAATGCTAGAGTCAGGCACACAGGGTACCCGAGGCAGTGCTGCCATCTTTGTGCCCTCCCTGACTCAGCCATACAGTATGCCGCCTGAAGATGACATCAAGACAGTGTACCCTCTCTGTACCCTGCGCCATTTCCCTAGTACCATTGAGCACACCCTACAGGTAACTAAGACCTTGGGATCCTCAGTCCCCTCCTCCTAACCTCTTCACTGGAGGGTCTCTTGGGGCAGGGGGAGGAGGGAAGAGGGAAGGAGAGAGAGAGGCATCATCATAGATTAGAGAGCTTGGAGTCCAGGGATTTGAGCTTGAATCCCTGCTCTGCTGTTTCAGACTTTCTCTGGGACTCAGTTTCATCATCTGAAAATGATGATTTTTAGGGTCCCTTCTATGACCCTATGATCTAAAGGCAGAAGCAAATGCTTAGGACAATGAGGGGTAAGGAGGGGGATGGGTTTCAAGATACCTGCCTCTTCCAGGATGGGTCCAATGAGCCCCCTTGTTCCATTTATTCTCTTGGCACAGTGGGCCCGGAATGAGTTTGAAGGGTTGTTCAGATTGCCAGCAGAGATGATTAACCACTACGTACAGTAAGTCCTGGATGTGAAAGGCAAGGGGTAGGATGGGCGTCAGTATCCGTGGGTGACCCAGGTACTGGTATCACTCAGCATTGTTTTCTGGTGGGTGGGAGATGGTGTTTCCTCTGGTTCCAAGAACCCAGCTTGGGGACCCAAGCTGGACCAGAATGGCCACAGCTAAGGGCTATGACTTGAATGATAGGGAGGAGGGAGGATCAGCTCAAAACTCAGGTCCCATGAGAAAAGGCCTGTGAGGTCTGGCTCTGTCAATGCTTCCCAGGGATACAGGTCCTGGGGGCTCAGTATTGAGGTTTCCCCTCTCCCCAGGGAGCCAGACTTCTTAGAGAGAATGGAGGGGCCACAAGCCCTAGATTATCTGAAGACGGCAAGCACTTCTTTCCTCACCCCACCACAGTGTTGGCAGGACTGTTTAGCTTGGGCCCGGGGTCGCTGGCAACATTGCTTCCATGACAGCATAACCGAGCTTCTTAAGTACTTTCCCCCTGACAAGGTAAGGAGCTCTGTGTGTGTGTGTGTGTGTGTGTGTGTGTGTGTGTGTGTGTTCATATGTGTGCATGCATGTGTGTGTGTGCGTGTAGCAGGGAGAAGTCAGTAACTTACTCCTGATGTCCCAATGAAGACTCAGACCTCTCCTAACTTCTTAGGTGACTGAGGAAGGAGTCCTCTTCTGGTCTGGAACCAAACGCTGCCCCCAGCCTCTGGAGTTTGACCTCAGTAGAGTGAGCAAGGGCATGGAATCTGGGGCAGAAGAACCAGGGTGGAGGGAAGGGAAACCAAGAACTGACCCCCCCGAAGGAGAGCACACCTCCCCAAATCTTGAAGAGTCAGTGATCTGGGCCTCATGCCTTTCCCCAACCTGGCCAGAATTAAGGACAGCCATGGGACTGATGTAAGAATGAGACCCCTAAGGGGGAGGTGCGTGGAGATCCACTCAGAGATATGGAAACCTAGATGCCTAGACCCACATAGGCACAGACTCAGACTCATGTACCTGCTATGTATATGTCAATCAACAAACACTTATTAATTGCTTACTATGTGTACTTAACACTGTTAATTGTTAAACACTGAGGAGACAAAGAGTAAGAAGCCTGGTCTTTGCCTCCAAAGAGCAGACATTCTAATGAAAGGGAAGGACAGTGCAGAAAACATCATTTTATAAACTAGACCTCAATGGAAGTGGAAGGCATAGATGCAGGCCAGCATGCCTCTTGGGGACACAAGTGGACATAGCTATATAACCAAATGCAGACAAGCAGGAACATTGACAGTAATGCATGCAGACATACATACCTTGAGCCATGTATGCTCATGGACCCCCTCAGAATATCCATAGGAAGATGAGCATTTGCACAGACACATACAGCAGATATATAGATATTGATATCGATATCAATATATATTTATATACACAGACACAAATGTACTTAAATATATCTGCATATATCCAAAAAATAGTCAAAAGAAAGACATACATGTGACATTAGGCTCCACTGATCCTGGCTTCTACCATAGGACACCCACCTGGATTATATTCTGGCAGCTGCCAACCTGTATGCCAAAACCCATAAACTTCCAGGCTCCCGGGACCGGGATAAATTATGTGTGATGCTTCAGAAACTACCAGAACCTGTCTTTCAGCTCCAGGCCCACACCCCCATCTTTTCCAATGACCGGGAACTAGAACAGGCTTCAGCAAAATGGGGTAAGGATTTGTGCTTCCTCCATCTGCCTTTGGGAAGTCCCAAGTCTAATAGCCCCTGTCCATGGAGAAAGCCCGCTAGAAGGATGATAGCCCTCTGGATCTGGCTCATCCCCTGGTCAAACCATCAGGCAACAAGCATTCAATGAGTATTATGTTCCAGGCTCTTTCTTGCTAGGCAATGGATATCTAAATATGAAATCAAGACAGTCCCTACACTCATGGGATTTACATTTTAACAGGCAATTACTAGATAGATAGATAGATTGATCTAGATGTATCTATCTATCTATCTATCTATATATATATATACATATATATCAATATAGGTATAGATATAGATATAGATGATATAGATATAGGGTAATAATGGCTAGGGAAGGGAGTTGTGGCAGAGGATCAGGGTCTTTCCAGGAGCAATAGCAGTATCAATCTGATTCTTTTTCCAAGAAATCAAATATCGTTTGCATCAGACCAAAAGAAAGAACTTTCTATGATTCATTTAAAAAAAAAGATAAAAAATAAGAGACAAAAGAGAAATAGGAGATAAAAAATAAAAGACAAAATTAGAAAAAAAGATACACACAAAAATGAAGTCATTAAAGTGGGACTATAACTTCGATTTAGATTAATTGGTTCTTAAACTTTCTAAATTATTCTCTTTCAGAACAGTTTCCTGGGATTAGTTTGACCCTTTCCAACTTTCTCTCTACTCCCTCAAAAATGTTAGCTCTTGTCCCAGAACATGCCTAAAGAGATTGAGATTAATTAGTCCTTTTGTTGCTTCTGGCCCAAATTCATTGGTTTATTCTACAACCGCAAATCCACTTCCAACCACTAAAAAGTCCTCTTTACTGTACAGTGGAAATTGGGAAGGGGGAGGTTAGTATTTCATCCATAGGGTGGGATCACGAAATTTAGAGCTAAAAGAGATTTTGTTGTTCTTTTGTTGTTCATTCATTTTAGTAGTGTCTGGATCTTTGTAATGCCATTTTGGGGTTTCCTTGGCAGAGCTACTAGAGTGCCATTTCCTTCTCTAGTATTTTACAAATAAGGTAACTGAGGCAAACAGGGTTAAGTGACTCACCCAAGGTCATAGAGGTAGTAGGTATCTGAGACCAGATTTAAACTCATGAAGATTAGTCTTCCTGACTCCAGGCCTAGCCACTGTGCCATCTAACTGTCCCGAAAAGTATCTTAGCTTTCCAGTTTAACCATTTGATTTTACAAAAGAGGAAACTGAAGCTCTGAGCTAAACAGCATTAGGAAAAATAAACACCAAAATTCCACAGTCCAAACAGATAATAATAGGGTTCCCATCATCTTCAAAAATAAATCATTCAACCTAAACCCAAAGTTTACAAAAGATAACTCCGTTCCTCACAAAGGAATCATATATGTGCAGATAACAAAGAGGCATAGGTCATTAATCCTAGTATAACAGCCCATCACTTTTGGAAAACTCCTCAATGATTATCTAAACAAACCCACTCATTTTACAGTAAAGGAAACTGAGGAATACAGGAGGGGAAATGACTTGCTCAGAGTCATTCAGCACTCAATTGACAGAGAACTTTTGACTCCCAGCATAGGGCTTTTCCATTATTATCATAGATAATAATAAAAATGACAATAACAACAACCCACTTTCTGTAGCATTTTAAAGTACAAAATTTCCTATACCAACTCTAGGAGGTAGGTAGTATGAAAATTGTGATGTGGTTAGGTGAGGAAAGAGTGGCTCGTCTACCATTATATGGCTGGGAAACATCATAGTCAAAAGTTAAACTCAGGTGTCTGGACTCCAAGTATAGCCCCTCTTTAAAAAAAAAAAAAATCTCAAAAAAAAACTTTAAAAAATCTCCCACTCTGTCTCTTAAGAAATTTTGTTTGACCTTCAAAGCCCTTCTCATGGTAGAGAGAGAGATACACAGTTTTCAGATGTGGTCAATATGGGAATATGTTTGGCTATGCCTGTTTGTTTTTCTCTATTTTTTTCCCCAGGGTAAGAAGAAGGAGAATGGGACAAGGGAGAAATAAATAAATGAATATTTGATAAACGGGGAAAAAAATAAAATTTAATTTTTTTACAAATGAATTCTACCTTATATATTTTTGGTGTGTTGGTGTTTATTGTTGTTTCTTTTTTATAACCACCTTAAATAACATAAAATTTAATTTAAAAAAAGCCCAGTTGATTAGAGAGGCTACCAGTTTGGGCTTAGGTGTTCAGCCACGTGGACATTTCTTTATTCTCTATCTACAACTGCAGGTCCCACCCATCTACAAGAACTACACTCAGGTCTGGAAAAATGGACTGGAACCTCCTTGGAGCCACAGCTGTTTGAGAAGGTATGAGACAGGCCTCAGTGAGTATACTAAGCATCTCCAGCCTTGGGTCAGTAGGCTCAGCTTAGAACCCCAGAGCCCAGCAAACTCTTCTGGGTTTTGACTATCTCTCTGTAGGATGATGATAGTAACTTCCACATGGATTTCATCGTGGCTGCATCCAACCTTCGGGCAGAGAACTATGGAATTCCCCCGGCTGACCGCAGCAAGGTTGAACATCCCCTACCCAAGGGCATGCATATCCACTCTGATTATAGTGAAACATATATTAGGTTTGGTGTCAGAGTTCTGGATTCTAATCCTACTTTCAATAATTACTGACTGGGTGTCACTAGTCCAAAATTTCTTTCCTCTCTGGGGTTTATTGTCTTCAGCTATAAAATGTGGGTGTCTAGAGACCAGATGACCTCTAATATCCTACCAGCTCTATAGTCTCTCCAGAGTAGTTAAATGGGGAAGTTAAATTCCCCAGATCCAACCAGACCCAGAATGATCCATTTTCCACCCCATAGGAAAGAGCTGAGAGAGACTCGGGATGCATATATGCTCTCCTTTGTTCTGGAGGATCCATCCCTCCTTGCCCTGATCTCCAAAATGTCTTCACTTCTAATGCCGCTGATCCATTTTCCATGACCATCCCTCCACAGAGTAAGAAGATTGTAGGAGATATCATCCCAGCCATAGCCACAACAACTGCCATAGTGGCCGGGCTGGTTGGCTTGGAGCTATATAAAATCGTGATGGGGCATCAACAACTTAGTTCCTACCGCCATAGCTCCCTAAACTTGGCTGAGCCTTACCTATGTCGCTTGATACCCAAGGCCCCCTGTGTCCAACAGGTAAAGACTCATTCTCTGCCCTCACCCTGCCAGACCTTCTCCCTATGGCTGCTATAGTTCCTCTCTCCCTTTCATTTGGCCCCTCTTCTTCATCTCTACCCACCTCAGGCTTTTCCCCCAGACCCTTTCCCTCTTCCTAATCTCCATGTAGTCTCTCCCCTTTACCCTATCTCTCACCTCTCCCTTTCTACATTTGGTCTTAATTGTTTACCCTGTTCCTGACTCTCTCCCTATCCTCCATCTGGTCTCCTTCTCTCATTTTGGCTCAGCCCTTATCCCCATCCCTGCCCCTCTATTCTTATAGATCATTCTCTCCTTGTCCTTGACTCTTTATCCTTCACTCAGTCTTTCTTCTTTTTGTTCCTATTCCAGGCCCTATTGATATCTCCCACCCCTATCATTTCCCCAGCCCCTCCCACTGTCCTTGCCCTTACCTTATCTCAGTTCTTCCTTCTGTCCCTCCCCCTCCCTCCTTGTCTAAGCATGATTCTGTCCTGGGCCATGGAGCCTCTAGTTACAGTTTCTGATGAATCAGCTCATTCTCTGAGCTAACCCCAGGGAACCTTTGCCCTTGGACCAGGGCTTCCATCTTAAGTTGCTCTTTCTTGATGGTAGGAAATCATCACATCTGGCTGGAAGCATCTGAGCTGACTCCTGGTTTTATGATCGGGCCCTCCACCTCCATAAGGTCCCTGGTTTCCCTGGCTCTGGTCACCAGGGGCTCACTCTCTTCTTCAACTCCTATAGTACCCTTCAGGGGGCCAGTTCTCACTTTTTGCAGATCTTTCTTTCCAAGACTATGAGCATCTACAGAAAACTAGCACAAAGGTCCAAATGACTTTGGACATTTAAAAACATTCTCTCATGCACCAAATTAGTGAGGTGCTCTAGAAGGACCATGGGTTTGGGAGTCAGAGGGTCTGAGTTCAAATCTCAGCTGGGGACCTTGGACAAGTCCCTTTCCTTCTCTGGACCTCAGTTTATTATTCATTAAAGTGAAGAGATTTAGATGAAGTCCTCCTACCTGTGGGTGACTCAAAAGTTTTCTCAAGTCCCTAATGGGAGCTAACATTTACCCTGACTGTTTTGGGTCAGAGAATATCCTAACCCTGCTGATCCCTCCCTCTCTCTTTCTCTTTAATGGGGTCACACACACATATCCCAATTTGGTTTGACCTTGTGTTATTCTAGATAAAGTTCATCTATCCTTTCAGCTTACTGGGAAACCATTCTCCTAATGAGAAGACTTCTGGTGCCTCCTCTCTTCTTAACTGTAAGGCTTCAAGCCAAATTCCTATCCCTGTCTCTAACCTAGGATCCAAATGCTCCATTCTCAGCTCACTCTTGAGCCTAGGTCTGTCTCCAACTCTAGGCCTGGTCCAAGAGGCTTCTAAGAAAGATTGGGGCCCCCACAGAAAGCTCCCTGAGAATTCAGCTGTCCAGTCATTCCCCGACCAACCTTCCTGTTCTCTGTCCCTGCCCAAAGATGCATTCTGTCCATGCACTCTGAACTTCCCCAAAACTGGAGTGCCAGCCCCTCCTCACCATCTCTCCCTTTCCCTCCCAGACTTCCTGAAGGGTTTAAATTTCCAGTCTGATTCATTGGGCTGATCTATAAGTGAAGTTAGGAAGCTGGAAGGTGGGGGAATGGATGAAGCCTGAAGAAGCAGGCTGGGAAGAGTAAGGAGGAGAGAAGGGGGCCTGTGGGAGCCAGGGGATTGGGGAAGGGAGCCAGGCTGGGCTGGGAAGGGATGAGGGGCCAGGCTGGGGAACAAGGGCCGAGGCTGGGGGGATGGGGGCAGCAGGCTGGGAACTGTCAGACACAGGAAGAAGCCGTCAGCCCCGATGGGGTCTGTGGGTGGTGGGGGGAGAACTCGCAGCTTTAACTCATTAGTGTAGCCAGACATCCGGCAGTCAGCCCCCTCCTCAGTGCCCCCCACCCGGGAGCCTTGCTGAGGGGCGAACAGAGGAGCCTGAGACTTTCTCTGGGTTCAGTCAGAGCCAAGGCCACTCTAGAGAGGGGATGAGAATGAGATAGGCCTAGACTAGATTCCAGCTGTTGAGCTCTGAGGCTGGGTTCTGGGTTCTCCTTCCATGTCTGGGCCCGGGAAGATGAGGGAACAGAGGTCCAGGTCCAAAGGAGTCCCTCTGGGCGGCCCCTGAGTTCATATCCTTGGGGACATGGATGCATGTGTGTCCCTGTGAGCACATTCATGCCTTTGTTTGCATAGCCCAATGTGTGCTTATGATATGCAGAGATATGTGTTGGGGTGGGCAGAGGGAGCCCGGTTGCTCTAGGGTCTGGAAGTGATTATTAGCTCATTAGACCAAGCTAATGAAAAACAGGGTCTGAGGAGGCAGGAGGGAATAGGAAAGGCAGGAAGAGGGAGACAAGAATAGTAGAGGGACTTGTCTTCTTCCCCTCCCCCCCAAATTCAGGATGTGAGAGTAGTCAGAGGACACAGGACTTGACTGTTGTCCAGTCCTGGGGTCTTCATTCCTTCATGTCCCCTGTATAGGCTTTAGCCCATCACAGAAGGCCTTTGTAGAAAGCCTGAAGCAGGGGTTAGCAGGGAACAACCCAGGGCCCCCTTCCTGCCCCCACACACAGGGCTTCCTTTGTCCCTAGATTAGGCCCAGCCTCAGGGCTCGATCTGGTCATTCTTTGGGGACACTGGAGTTTCTGATGAGCCAAAGTAGGAGCCCCTAGGACAGTCACCTCTCACCACCCCCTGCCTGTCAAATCTCCCCATAGCCCTGGCCCTTCCTGAAGCAATCTAGAAAATCTGGTTAAAATCCTGGTTCTTTTGACTCCTACCTCTATATTTGCTGCTTTCCCTTTCTGTTCCTCAGTTTCTCTCCCATAAAATGAGAGTGGGCTGGCTTAGTTGTTCTCTAGGGTCCCTTCCAACTCTAAATCCTAGGACCTCTTCTCTGGGCTCACACAAATGTGAAATCTGAGAACCATGGGCTTTTATATAGAATGATCTTTGTACTCTGCTCGGCTCATCAACCTCACCTTATAGAGAAGGAAACTGAGTCTCAGGGAGAGGAAGGAACTACCCCAAGTTACCCAGCCAGTTAGTGGCAGAACCAGAGCCAGCATCCAGCTGTCCTGAATCTCTGCTTGGAGATGTCACTGGACAGTCCTGTCCCTTCTTGTTGGCCTAGGGGGATCCTCTTCCTTCAGGCAGGCTGGGGAGCCTGGGCTTAGCAGCTCAGAGACTAAGTGACTGATCGGCCATGGACTTGAGGAGGCAAGCTCCTTATCTAAGATTTGCAGCTGTTGCCCCTCCCCCTTACTTCCTCAGGAAGCTCCCCTGACCCCCACCCCACCCCAAGCCTCCGTGACGGAGCGGCCCCTTTTCCTGTGGAAACGGCCCCCACGGCCACGTCCTGTGACTGGCCCCTACTGAAGAGATAGACCTGGGGAGGGAGGAACAAGGAATGCTGACTGAGCTGGCCCTCTACTCAACGTCCAGCTTTCCTGGTCCCTCAGCTTTCTCCTTCTGCTTTTCTCCCCACCCCCAATCTCCCATCCCCACTCCAGAACTGCTCTTTCTCCCTCTCATGGTTCACAGGCCTGGGTTTCTTGACCTTCCTTTCTCTAACTGCAATGTGGGAGGGGACATATTTAGGGTCAAAGGATCTAATATGAAAGGTCCTTCATTGTCATTTAGCTGACTCTCCCTCTCATATTTTACCAAAAAAATACAGCACAGAAAATTAAAATATACAACTATGAAGTGAGACCTGAAGTCAATGGATAATAAAGACTTCCTGAAGGATTTTGGTTGATCTTTGAAGGACAAATAAGAACTCACCAGGCTAATAGATACAAGAGCACAATAGGCATAGGGAAGAGTCTGAATAAAGGGATGTTTGCTTCCATCCCCTACAGCTCCCAAAGTTGTACCTTTTGGCTGGACTGTCTGAGAAGGTAGTTGGGCACATGTGGGGGGGGGGACACAGGAAAAACTAGACTCTACTCAGAAGGCAATAGGGAGGGTGGCTAGGTGGCGCAGTGGATAGAGCACCAGCCTTGGAGTCAGGAGTACCTGAGTTCAAATCCGGCCTCAGACACTTAAAAAGCCTAAAAAAAAAAAAAGGCAATAGGGAGCCACTAAAGGTATATGAGCAGAAGAGTGATAGGATTAGATCTCCAAATTCAAAAGATTATTTTGGCAGTGGAAGCAAAGATCAGTTGGTGGGAGAAGACACTGGAAACAGGTATGTGGTTGGTGCAGTAATCTAAGCTATGTACCAGGGTGCAACAGTGAAAATGAAGATATATTCAGAAGATATTCAAACAACAACCATTTATAAAGCATCTACTGTGAGTCAGTCACTAAGCCTCAAGGCCAGTTCCTAACCTCAAGAAGTTAACATTCTCTTAGGGGAACCAAATTTATAGAAGAATATGCAAGATGTATACATAATTTGTGGGGAAGGCTTTAGTAACTGCAGGGTCGCTAAAGGCTTCATGGAGAAGATGGGACTTAAGCAGAGTTTTTAAAGGAAATTAGGTATTCTAAGAAGCAGCAATTAGTAGGGAGGGCATTTCAGGTATGTGACACAGCCAAGGCAAAAGCTTTGAGGTGGGAGATGTTGCCGAATTGGGATCAACAGGATCTGGTAACTGATTGGAAGTGAGAAGTTAGGGAGAAGAAAGTCAAAGATAACTCCAAAATAGGAGACTGAGTGAATTGTGGTACTATAGAAAGAAACTGGAAAAGTCAAAAAGAGTAGCAGGCATAGAAGAAAGATGAATTTAATGTTAGCTTGTTGGTTTTGAGGCAGCAAAACTTTCAACTCAGGTAAGGTCCAGCCTGGGGAAGCTGCTGAGGAGGGGACTAGAGGCCACTTTCTCCTTGTTTCCCTTCTTTGCCCACTCATTGCTTTCTTCTCTCTGCTTCTAAGGTTCCCCTGAGCCAGGATCTTACTAACTGGGAAATCAAAGAAGCAAGGGGCTGGTCAGGGAAGACTTTCTTGTCCAACTCTATCCCTTTCCAAAGTAGGAGATTGGGTTGGTTCTTGTCTTAGCTATTACTTTTACCCAGAAGGAAGATGTTCCAGGGCATTTCAGTTCATTTGAAGCCTTGGTGTAGTCGCTTTTCTGACATCCACATCTCTGCTCACCCAATAGTATCGTGATATGAGGTGGACATGCTGGGATCGGCTGACAGTTCCTGCTCCTGGCCCCGGTCAGCCTGAGATGACCCTGAAGGACCTGCTCGCCTATCTCCAGGTGAGCCTAGTCCCACCTGGCTGCCAGATCTCATACACACAATCTCATAGCTTTTGTTTCTGCAGTAGCCCTTAGCAATGGACATTTTTATTCTCGACCACTTCTGCCCTTCTTAGTCAAACCAGGATACTCCCTTTTTAGTAGATTGGACCCTTTTTGGTCTAGGGGCTCAAACCTCCCCTACCTCTAGCACCCAGTCTGCCTTGCTTCAAGTTTAGCTATACTGCCCCAACCCTACCCCCGGCAGACCAGCCCATCCTTTCAATGCCCGTGGACCTAGAACTTAGGGGTCCTAGATTCTTCCTTCCCTCCCAAGTCACAGGAAAGAACTCATAGAATAGATTAGCCCTGAAAGTATTTCTTTCCCATACCATGCCCCTACCTGTCCCCATCAGTGGCCTCTATGGCTCCCAACCCACCCTAGGGATTCCTCCATGTTTGTAGAGTCAGATTAGGGTTCATCAGGACCTATGACCTATCTCCATTACCCACAGGAAAATTACAACCTCCCAGTGACCAGGCTACTGCTAGACTCTCATCTCCTGTATTCAAGGCGCTCTTCAGAGTCCCAGCCAAAACTCCAGCTCAGGTGAGACCAGATACAGAGGAGAGTGGGCCCAGGCTTCCTCTAATCTCTCCTTTCTGAAGTACCCCTAAAGGTGTCACTCTTTGCTATCTACCCCCCTGTTCTCCTGTATAAAAGACCAGCTTCCTCTCTGTTGCAGTAGCTCTTTAAATCCTGATATCCCGTTCCTCCTGGGTAGAGATACTCCTCATGTTCTTCAGAAGCAGCTGATGTCACATTGGATAGAGCACTGGGCCTTGTCTCAGGAAGACCTGAATTCAAATCCAGCCTTAGACTCTTACTAGCTGTTATGACCCTGGGCAAGTCAATTCACCTTTATCTATTTCAGTTCCCTTAACTGTAAAATGGGGATAAAAATTGCATCCCAGGGTTGCTGTAAGGAGCAAATAAGAGAATATTTGTAAAAAAGAGCCCAGTGCACCCTATTATCAATGCTTTTTCCCCTCCCCCTTCTTCCTCAGTCTTCTGTAGACCTCAGCTAAGTCCAAGCTTGGAGGCTTCCCAGAGAGGAAGGCATTATTCTAGGTCCAGAGAAGTCCTCCTGCTCAGAGGCTCCCCTTTGGGAGGAGAAGGAGGGAAAGGAGGTGAGATGAATGAGCTGCTGAGGTGAGCAGGGAAAAGATTTCTCTGGGGCACAGCTGAAATGGGCCGGTGCCTCCAGCTGTGAGAGGAACCTTCCAGGACAGGCCCCGGGCTGTGCAACTGGAGGATGATGGGGCTGGGTCAGAGCCCAGGGGACCCAGAAGTAGACCTGGCTCCCTTTGCTTTTGGCCTCTAGATGGAAGGGCAGAATTTTCTGCAGCTTGGCCATATCTTTTCCACCAAAGAGGAAATTTGCCCCCAAAACCTGAGGTTGGGGAAGGGGCCCAAGAAGGATCAAGGTATGAGTCAGGTATCAAGAGTAGGGAGAGACAGGATTTGAAGTAGAAGGGGACCTGAGAGATCATCTGAGGACCAGAGGGGTTCTGTGATTTACCTACTATCATCCACCTCCTCCGTAGCATGGCCAGGATTTGAAACCCAGCCCTCTCGTGATAAAGCCAGGGTTACTGCAACAAGTCCCCTGGGGTCCCATCACTAACTGACCCATTGCCATGACCTTTTCTCCGCCCCACCACCACCACCAAAGGGGCCTCTCACACTTCCCTGGCTGTTTCCTGCAACCAAATGGAGTTGCCAAATGGGATCTGTAGAAGGTGGGAGGAGGGAAGACAGTTTGGGGGGAGGGAGCTAGGTAAGGCCAGAATTAGGGTCCTGCCTGTGACCCAGTTCAGCTGCCCACTCCATCCTGCAGGTCCTGGACTTGGTTCTGGGGACAGGGCCAGATCCCCACCCTACTTGCAGCTCAGGGCTGTTCCTCTGAGAGAATGGCCCGTTTCCTGCCTCTCTGCCTTCAACTCTCTCCTAAAATAGTTTCAGATGTTTCCTGTCTTGAGCTGCTCCTGTTTCTCACCGCCCCCCTGCCTGGGCCCCCAACTCTGGCTCTTTCTCTTCTCCTTTTTGCTCCCTTGCCCAAATCTGACCGAGCCCCTGATTCCCCGCCCTCTCCCCCCATCCTGCCCCCACAGGGTGACAGAAGTGGTGCGCCAGGTCACTCGAAAGGAACCCAAGTTAGGCCAAAAGGAGCTGGTGTTGACGATCAACTGTGAGGAAGAGGAGGAGGACACTACCTTCCCCCCATTGCATTACCGCCTCTGCTGAGCCCAGACCACAAAGACAGACCAGGACTGAGTTCCCAGCCCCAGAATTATTAAAGAACAATTGATGAAGCTTTAACTGGGTCCAGGTGATGGTGGCCAATTGGAAAGCAGGGGGAAAAAAAATTACTTGAAATGTTGCCAACCAATCAGACTTTCTTACAGCCCAGGATCCTGCCTCTCCAGCCGGGGACCGGGCGGCTCCATGGAGCCCCCCCACCCTTTTGCCTTTTTCTCCCATGTTCCCCTTCCCCCACCGGAGACTCAGGTACCCAACTGCGTCATCGCTGGGCCACAATACCAGCTCTGCCCCTTCCTAGAATGGTGAGATGTAGAACTGGAAAAGGTTTTAGACTTCGCCCATCCAATCCCCACGGGAGGAAACTGAGGCCCAGGAAGGGAAGACTTTTGCCCGAGGCAAATTTGTAGACTGCCTTTAGGTCTGGAATCAGCAGCCCTATCACTGCCTGCTCCCCTGGCCATGGCCGGCTCCCTGCAGCCTACGACCAGCCTCCCAGCCGGCTGGTGCTGCCTTCAGACCCAACTGGGCATTGTGGCCCGCTCTGGAATAAGGGGTCCGAAGCCGACTCTGGGGCGACCCCTCTGAATCCTGGGGTTCTAAGGGCGCCTGCGGGAGGCCCTGCCGCGCAGTCTTGGGGGCAGGGCCCCTCCCCCAGCCCTTTTCTACTCCCTGCCAAGGAAGGTAGAAATCGGGGTCTAATAGAAAACCTTTTATTGTCCGCGGTTGGGGATGGGGGGTGGAGCGGCGTCAGATGTACCCGATGACGTCATTGCAGATGATGGGCTGGCGGCTGCGGCTCCTCATGAGAGCCGCAAAGTGAGTGAAGTCCGAGGCGAGGTCCGGCGAGGGCAGGGGGCGGCCGGGGGCCGGGGGGCAGGACAGGCGCTTGGCGGCCCGGGCCGCCGGGCTGCCCCCCCGGGGGGCTGCCCCAGCCGCGGAGGGGCCCCGGCCGCGGCCCCCGGCCCCACCGCCCCCGAGCCGGCGCCTCAGCTGGTCCGAGAGGTGGAGCAAGAAGTGATGGGGCTTTCCCAGCCAGCGGGGCGGCCCCGGCGGGCCCCCGTCGCCCGCCGCCTCGGGCAGCTCCATCCAGTTCTCCACCAGGTCCGCAAAGCAGTTGTCGCCCAGCACCAGGGGCTGGCGGCTCCGGCTGCGGGACAGGAGGGCCGCCGTCCAGTCCTCCGCCTCCAGGCCGCGCCACTGCTCCGGACAGACGTCCGAAGTGGATTTGGGGCGCGGGCGGCGTCCGGCCGGGGGGCTGGCCCGGCCCCGCAGGCGGCCCACCCTCCTCAGCACCGGCCGCTCCTCGTCCCGCCAGGTGCTCCCCGACACCTCGGAGTACCCCGAGTCCCAGTCCAGCGTGCGCTCGCAGGGGGACAGCGCAGCCCCCTCCTCGTCGTCCTCTTCCAGGCAGCAGGCTGAGTCCGCTTCCGAGGCATCCGAGGCTCGCGGAGGGTGGCAGGGCCGGGGGCCGCCGGCTGGCTCGGCGGGGGGCGGCTGGGAGGGTCCCTGCATCCGGGGGGAGCCTGGCTCTTCCCGCCCGCACAGCTGCAGGAGAGAGGTCAGGGTCAAGTGGCACTCCCAGCGCTCTTTAGGGGATGGGGAAACTGAGTCACCGAACGGGAGAGACTTGCGAAAAGTCTCGGGGCCTGCTTTCGGTGAATCTCCCGAGAGCTGGGGAAGCACCGGGAAACGCACACCGAGCCGTGGTGAATCAATAGCAAAGCCTGGACTAGAATTCACTTGAGGAACATTTTTATTTTGCGTACACTATAACACTTAGGGACAAGAATCCTCATTTCCAGCCGAGGAAATCGAGGTAAAATGACTTGCCCAAGGTCACTCGGCTGGTGAAAGGCAGGCCTCTAAAACCGACTTAGTGTTTTCTGCTGGCTAGCTCAGATTCCTTCCTCTCCCTGATCCCAGCTTCTCCTATTAGCCCTGGAGTCCAGATTTGCGGGGGGCCGAGAGCATCTTCCTTCTATGGGTGGTGGCGGGTCTGGGCCCCAAGTGCTTTGTTGGGGCATTACCTACCGGAGGGGGGGTGCATACCAGAGACAGGTGGGACACCTCCCCCGGCCCCCCTGGCACGTGCACCCCTCCCCGACCGGCAGCAGCTGCCACGTGTCTGGCCCCCCAACCCCCTGGCTCCCTGCCTCCTTGGGACTGGCAGGCTGTGGCATGTTCCCCAGCAGGCAAGTCAGCACCCGCTGCAGGCGGCTCGGGGGTGGCGGAGAGCGGGTGTGGAGAAGCCGAGCCCGGGTGGGTCGGGCCGGGCTGAGCCGGGTTGGGCAGGGCAGGGGAGGGGGCTACCGCCTCAGCCTGAAGGGCAGTGACCCCAGAATATCAGACGATCTCCCCTTCTCTCCTTGTCACACTCAGGCCAGCCCCGTCCCCCCCCTTCCCTTTTCACCCCTAGTCCCAGCCCTCCTTACTCTGATCCCCCCCCCCCCCAGGCAGCTACAAAAAGCGCAACTGTTGAGATTAGAAGCTCCTGAATAGATGTTCCTCCTGGCTACTATGGGTGCTGGCGTGCCTCAGTTTCTCTCTTTGTGCTCAAAAGTTTTTCTTTCCTTCCCTGGATGAGGAAGGAAGAGGGAGGGAGGCCCTCCACCAAGCACGGCTGGCCAGGATATTGTTACCTGATGCCCGGGGACAGCCCCCAAAGTTCCCCAACCGTCCGAAACCCAACCCCAACCATCTGCCAGGGCAGTTCTAGCCAGCTGGGGTGCCCCTCCCCCAGCCCCACACGTGTGGGCAAACACAGATCTAATAGAGGGCCACAGGTCCTCCACAAGCCTGTCTGCAAAACCCCCATCCCCGAAAAATTCACTGCCTATAGAGATGCCAAGTTCAAGGCAATACCCCCCTCTAATACATCTGTGGTAGGGTCCGCTGACTGGGGAGTGGGGGGGGGCAGCTGCTTCCTATCTTGTTCTGGGGTCAAGGCTGTGGGAGGAGAAGCTACGCCTTGGGGTACCCCAAAGACTATTCTAGTGGCAGGCCTCTGCATCCCCAGGACATCCCCCCATCTCAGGGCCTAGCAGAAAAGAAGCAAAGGAGTCAGCTGCTCCCCCACCCTCTGGGGGTCCCTCCAAGGTCCCCACTGTGCCCCTCCCAAGTCTGCCCTCTCAGGACAGAAAACTCACCAACTCCAGGCGGAACTGTCCTAGGAAGCTGTCCAGCCGGGAGCTGCGCATTCCCAACTAGGGAGACGGCCCCCAAGTGGGGCCAGCACCTCCCCTCCAGGCCCCCTCTCCTCGGGCAGCGGCTGCTACAGGACGTCTGTGACTCGGACAGGCAGGGACGCTGGAGCCGAGTTGGGAGGACTGTGGATCAGACGGCTCTGTTCTCCCTCCCTCCTGCTGCTCCCAACATCTGGCTGCAGCCCAGGCCTCGCCCCTCCCACTGTCAGCCAATGAGGCAGGGAAGTGTGGGGAGGGTGGAGAGAAGGGGGGCTGTAACTGGAGCCCCCGCCTCCAGCTGGAGGCAAAGATCGGGAAACCTAGCCCAGGGGAACAGTGTGGTGACCCTCCCCCCCATTGTACCCTCTCCAGAACAGCTCTCAGGCTCTTTGGCATCCCCCTCTCCAAAAGCCATGGGACCAGAGGTTTTTGTGGCACAGGCCATGGCCGGAGGAGAAACTCCTGGGGTAGGGATAGGTGTTGGAACAGTGACTGGGCGGTTGAGAATTACGGGGGAGTCAAAATTTAAAGCATAGAGTACAATGTCAGAGTTGGAAAAGATGTTGGTAGAACAGAGAACGGAGAACTTAAAATGGCAGAGCTCAACTGTCCTTCATGCAACACACTCCCCGCTTCATCTCCTGTCAAAAACTCTGTCTCCCTTCAGGCACCCACAAGTCAGATGCTGAAAACCTAGCAAATGAGTATTCTGCCCTTTCTTTTATCTTTATATCCAACACCCCGAGTAGATCTATCCCTCTGAAGACTTTTTCTGATACATCCCAGCTGGAAGTATTTTCTCTCAAGAAATAGCAGTTTCTGCTTCCTTGTCTTTGTTCCCATCACTTCCCCACCTTGCCCTATTGGCGTGTGTGTGTGTGTGTGTGTGTGTGTGTGTGTGTGTGTGTGTGTGTGTGTGTGTGTGTGTGTATTTATGTATGTGTGTATTTGACATCTGTAACCTATCATGTATACATGGCATCTGTATGGGGACTTTTATTGGTCTTTGTAGCCTAAGAGACTACATATTTAATCAGTGAATATGTGAGTCAGAAGAGGCACTGGGGACTAAAGTTACTCCATTAGCTCTCAATGTGCATAGGAGGAAACTGAGGCCTAGAGAGGGGAAAGAATTCACTCAAAATCACATAAAGAATCAGAGTCACCCAAGGTTTCTAACCTTCACTTAAATCCAATGTCCTTTCCACAATGCCAGGAAGGTGGTGGAGAGAGAGAGAAAGAACGGAAGAGAGAAGGGAGGAGGAGGAGGAGATATAGGGGGAGGGAGGAGAGAAAGATAGGGGAAGGGGGAAAAATATGGTGAGGGAGGAAGAGAGACAGACAGAGAGATAGAGACATCCAAAACCACAAGGAAGTCTGAGCTTGGAAAAAGAAGCGTCTATAATGCAATTTCTTCGCCCTATTTGTATCATTTGTACCCTTTTGGCAGTCTTGAAATCTTTCTCAAGATATGTTTTGAAATAATTGAAAGAGATCCCAAATTTCAGTTAAATGTTAGTGAAAACCTAAGTTGTACTATTTTCCCCTTCCAAGTGTAAGGATCCCCTGAAATCCATCCATGGACTTCTTGATAAGAAGCCCTTTTGTTGATTATCTTACTACCCATATGCCTTCACCTCCCTGGGCCTCAATTTTCATTTCTATAAATGAGACATAAATGTTGCTGTTAATGTATACCATGTTCAACTTGGGAAATTTGTTTTGCTTGACTATGTATATTTGTTAAAAAAAAGAATTTCATTTTTTCTTTTTCTAATTAAGGAAGGGGAAGGTGGGAGGGAGAAAACAGTTGGTGAAAAGAAGTTTAACATTTTTTTTTTCCTTTATAAAATGAGGGGAATGAACTAGATGGACAGGGGTCTTTTCTGGCTCAAAAATGTCATCAGGACCGGATGTTTCTGCCCCCTACACCAAGGCAGTTGGCACAGTGAACAGAGAATTAGACACGGAGTCTGGAAAACCAGAGTCTGCAACCAGCATTAGTCACTCACTAGCTATGTTGTAACTACTGCCTGACTCAGTTTCCTCACCTCTAAAATGAAGATCTTAAAAGCATCTGTCTCCCAGGATTGTGAAGATAAAATATCTGTAAAGAGTTTTACAAACTTCAAAGTGACATTAAAAAGACTAGCCATAATATTATTGTTATTACATTGCTGACTAGAGGATAGGGGCAATCTTTTATTTTTCTTCAGGAAAACATACTTTTATTTTTCCCCCATTGGTGCCTTTCTCTCTCTTTTTTTCTTTTAATAGTATTTTTCCCCAATTACATGTAGAGATAGTTTTCAAAATTCATTTTTGTAAAATTTTCTCTCCCTCACTTCCCTCCTCCTTCCTCAAATCAGCAAACAATCTAATACAGGTTATACATGCACAATCATGTTAAGCACATTTCCATATTAGATATATTGTGAAAGAAGAATCAGAACAAAAAGGGAAAAACCAAGAGAAAGAAAAAAACAAATAAAAAAAAGTGAAAATACTATGTTTGGTCTTCATTCAGACTCTATAGCTCTTTCTCTGGATATAGATGGCATTCTTCATCACAAGTCTTTTAGAATTGCCTTAGATTGCAGCACTGCTGAGAAGGGCTAAGTCTATTATCACTGATCATGACACCATGTTGCTGTTAATGTGTACAGTGTTCTGGTTCTGCTCCCTTCATTCACAGCATCAGTTCACGTAAGTGTAAGAGTTTTTCCAAAATCCTCCTGCTCATAGTTTCTTATAGAACAATAGTATTCCATTACAGTCATGTGCTACAACCTGTCCAGTCGCTCCCCAATTGATGGGTATCCCTGCGCCCCCCACTTCCAATGCCCTAGAGGTCCAGTCTTGAAGGAAAAATTGACCTTTCCCAGGGAACAGGGTATAGAAGGAGGAAGACTATTGGTCATCTGTTTGAGGCACAAGGACCTGAAAGGATGGGATGGGGTGAGATGAGGTGGCGCGCACACACACACACACACACACACACACATCGTGAAGCCAAATGAGAACTTCCAGACCTAACATCACCCTCTCCTAGCATCAGGTAGGACCAGGGGTGAGGGGTAACCCTGTTGACTCAAAGATCCAATCCCTTAACACCAGCACCCCACTCTAGCCCCTTGCTGGACATTCAGCCTTAGAGTTTAAGAAAGCCCTGAACTGAGCAGGCCAGCTGCGCCCCCTGGTGGGGTAAACTGAGCAAATGACTTCCTCTTCTCTCCACCCAACATATCACACCCTCATCCCCCAAAACTCAGTTATATTCTTTCATGAAAAAATCTAGCTCAGGGATTCTCAGGAAGATTTCAGGGGCCCTTGGATGGGAAAAATGTGCAGTTTTAATTCCACTAACAATAATCATTCCTTCAATTTGAATGGACTCAACAAAACTTATTAGTATTAGGCTGCCAAAATAGTTCTGAACCCCATCTAATCCAACATGGTTATTTAACAGGCAGCCGGCGGTGGAGAGAGTTTAGGAGACAGATCAGGAGTGAATGAAAACTCTTGCCATAGACTGTGGAGATGTGCCTGCACACGGTAAGTATTTGATAAATAGTTGTCCCTTCCCCATTATTCATTTCCTGAGCGCCTTCTGAATGCAGGGTCTTATGTTAGGCTGTCCCAAGGTAGAAATAGATGGACAAGAGAACTGACAAAGATCCATCCTAATTCCAATTTAACGCAGAATGTTATGTGATAAGAATCATAAAGAAGGCTGAGATGCAAAACCAGAAGCCTTCAGAGAGCTTACCTTCAGGTAGGGGGATTAAGGAAGACCCACTGTTGGAGTTGATTTTAATTGAATATTAAAGGAAGGCAGAATACAGGAGTTTTGGCCTAGTAAAAAAGGACATTGAATTGAAAGTCAGGAGATCTGGGCTAGAGTACAGGCTATACTGCTAACTAGCTGTGCAACCTAGGACAGTTTGCTTAACTTCTCTGGGCTGCAATGAGATGAGCTCGATAATCTCTGAGTTTCTGTGCGACTCTGATATTCAGTGATTTCAACTGGTAGAGATGCTGGGAGGATTCTGTTCTGGAAGAATAGAAACTAGATTATTCCTCCTGTCCAGAGAAAATGCAGAATGATAGCTACCCAATGGCAATAAGACAAGAAGAGTCTCCAAAGGGGAGCTAGAGACTATCCAAATAAATGGTTTGAGAATAATAATGACAAGTTTTTTTAAGTCTTGTGTACCCACTCATTCTCTGAGGCCAGAGACATCTAAGTCACCAGCAGATTATTGCAATAGTCCAGACATAAGATGAGGAGGGCCTATCCAAGGGTGATAGCAATGTCAGAAGAGAGAAGGGGATGTTTATGACAGATGTTGCAAAGGTGAAGTAGACAGGGTTTTGGCAACAATCTTTTTTGGATATAGTGATGGTGAGAGAGAGTGAGGCATGTAATAATAATAATAGCTAACATTTATATTGCTCTTATAAGGTACCAGTGCCAATGCACTTTACTATTATTTCATTTGATCTTCACAACAACCCTGGGAGATAGATGCTATTATTATCTCATTTTATAGATGAGGAAACTGAGGCAGATAGTGGATAAATGAATTGCCTAGAGTCACAAAGTTAGTAAATGTCTGAGACCAAATTTGATTTCATCTTTCTAATTACAGGCTGTGCCACCTAGATGACATCTAGGTTGCCAGCTTGAATGACTAGGGAAGGGGTGGTGCCCTTGAGAAGAATAGAAAAATTTGGAAGAGGAAGGCTCTGGAGGAAAAGATAATGAGTTCAGTTTTGGATTTGTTGAATTTAAGATGTGAATGGAACATTCTAATTCAAGATATCCAATAAGCATTTGGAGATGTGTTGGGAGTCAGTCAGTAGATATTATTTACTGGATAAATAGATTTGAGAAATATCAGCATGGAGGTGATCATTGAATCCATAGGCTTCTTATTTTTTTATTTTTTAGATTTTTCAAGGCAATGGGGTTAAGTGGCCTGCCCAAGGCCACACAGCTAGGTATTTATTAAGTGCCTGAGGTCGGATTTGAACCTAGGTACTCCTGACTCCAAGGCCGGTGCTCTAACCATTGCACCACCTAGCCACCCCTCATAGGCTTCTTATAATAATAGTTTAAAATAATTGAAGGTACAGAATCCAGCTTGTGAAGGAAGAATCAGCAGTTTTGTACAGCTCATCCAACATACCTCATCTACAACAACCTAGAAATCCACTATACCTTCCAGTATAAAAGTCAGCGAGTCCAGCAGAAGGTTACAGAATACTCAACCACACACAAGACAACAAATCCAAATTTGGGTCAGGATCTTGCAGAACTCTGACCAGAAGAGCAATAAATAGATCTATCCCCAAATTGCACTACTTTGGAAGCTCTGAAAACTTGCATGCCCCTATTTTGAAAACAGCGGAAAATGATAAAAAGACAAAAGTTCTGGTCAGATATTACCCGTATAAGTGAGCAGAACCAAATATTGACATGAAACCCAAGGTCAAGAAGTAGGCTGGAAAAACAAGCAATTAAAAAGAACCTGACCACAAATATCAAGTAGCTTTTTGGTGACAGGCAAATTCAATACAGAAACAAAGAAGACAATGATTTGAAAACATCTACAAGCAAGGTATCAAAGAAAAGTGCAGATTGAATGAAAGCCCAAAGAATTCTTAGAAGAGTTAAAGGGATTTCAAAAAAGGAATTAAAAAATTAAACCATATAAGAAACTGTGAAGGAAAAAATGGGAAAAGAAATGAAGTTATGTAAGAAAGTTATGAAAAGAAAATTAGAAGAATTGAAAAGATGTACAAAACATTGCTAAAGAAAATAACTCCTTAAAAATTAGAATTGAGGGGAGGCTAGGTGGTGCAGTAGATAGAGCACCAGCCCTGGAGTCAGGAGTACCTGAGTTAAAATCCAACCTCAGACAATAATTACCTAGCTGTGTGGCCTTAGGCAAGCCACTTAACCCCATTGCCTTGCAAAAAAGCCAAAACTAAAAACTAAAAAAAAAATTGAATTGACCAAATGGAAGTTACTGCCTCAATGAGACATTAAGAAATAATAAAACTAAGTCAAAAGACTGAAAAATAAAAGAAATTATCAAATATTTCATAGGAAAAACAACTGCCCTGGAAAAATGATCAAGGAGACATAATTTAGGAATCATTGAACTACCTGAAAACTATGAACAATCATATTTCAAGGAATCATAAAGGAAAACTCCCTGGATATCTAAGAATCCAATGGCAAAGTACAAATCAAAAGAGTTCATCAGTCATTTCCCAAAAGAAACCTCAGAATGAAAACTCCCAAGAATATTGCAGTAAAACAGACTCATAAGGAGGAAGAGGGTAAAATGGAGAAAGATGAGTGTAAGAAAATAGGATGTAAGAAAATAAACAATTTACAATCATAATTATGAGTGTGGATGGGATGGACTCACTCATAAAATGGAAGAGGAGAAGGAGAGTGAATTAGAAACTAATAATATATGGTTATTAAGAAACACACTTAAAACAGAAAGATACACAGAGTTAAAATAAAGGGCTGGAGCAGAATCAATTATGCTTCATCTAAGGTTAAAAAGAAGGCAAGAGATATCAATCATGATTTTAGGCATAGCAAAAGCAAAAATAAACAGGGAAACTTCATCTTGCTAAAATATACTATGGACAATGAATTAATATCAATACTCAACATATATGCTTCCAATATAATAATATTCCAGTTTTTAAAAGTTAAATGAGTTATAGGAGGAAACAATAAACACTATTAGTAGGGAACCTCAATTTATATCTTCTCACACATAATAATTCTGACTATAAAATAAAAGAAGAAATAGAATTTTGGAAAAGTTAGATATGTTAAACTTTTGGATATTATTGAATTGGTATAAAAAGAATTAAACCTATTTTTTTCAGTTGTGCAATGCACTTTTGCAAACACTGACTATGTATTAGGGCACAAAAACCTTATAAATAGATGCAGAAAAGCAGAAATATTATCTATTTTTGACTATATCAAAAATTATATTCAGTAAAAGATCTTTGAAACATAGATAAAATTAACTGAAAATTAAATAACTTAAACCTAAAAAATGAGTGAGTCAAAGAACAAATCATACAATTAATAATTTTATTAAAGATAATGACAATAATGAGACAACATACTAAAATTCATAGAATGCAATCAAAACAATACTTAGGGAAAATAAATATCTCAAAATGTTTGCATAATAAAAAGAGTAGAGCAATTAATTGAGCAGGCAGCTAAAAATAAAACTAAGAAAAACAAAATTAAAAACCTTCAATTAAATACCAGAAAAAATCCTGAAAATTAAAGAAGAAATTAACAAAATTGAAAGTAAAAATTCATTCAACTGCTAAATAAAATTAGAAACTTTTTCTTGAAAAAGCAAACATGAAAATAAAAGACCATTATCTAATCTGATTTTTAAAAAGAAAAGCAAATTATGAATATAAAAAATTTAAAAGATTAATTCATAAACAATGGAGAGGAAATAGAAATTATTAGGAGCTATTTTGTCCAACCATATGCCAATAAAACTGAAAATCTAAATAAAATGGGTGACTATTAACAAAAATATAAATAACCCAGTTCAAGAGAATTAAAAAATAAAATATTTATACAACCCTATCTTATTTTTTGAACTTAGAAAATATTGTATTTTTTCAATTACATGTAAAAACAAATTTTAATATTCTTTTTAAAAAATTGAGTGCCAATTTTTCCCTTTCTTCTCTCCCCCCCTCATTGAGAAGGCAAGCAATTTGATATAGTACAACCCTATCTTTAAAAAAAGAATAAGCCATAAATAAGCTCCCCAAGGGCAAAAACTCCAGGACCAGATGGATTTCCATGTGTGCTCTACAAAACATTTAAAGAATAATTACTTCCAGTATTACATAAACTGTTTAGAAAAAATTAGGCAGGAATGGAGTCCTGTGAAATTGTTTCTATGATATAACTCTGGTCTTGAAACCTATACCTGGAGAGTCAAAATTGGGAAGGAAATTTGTATTCCAAGTTCCCTAATGAGTATTTATGCCAAAAAAAAAAAAAAAAAAAAACCCTCACAAAACTTAAATAAAACACTTAGTAATGTAATTACAGCAATATATCACAAAGACCCCTACACAATGACCAAGCTAGATTTATACCAGGAATGGAAGACTGATTCCACATTAAGTATACTTGACCATGTCAGTAACAAAAGCAATTATTTTAATGGATGCAGGAAAAGCTTTCGACAAAATAAAGCACCCATTCCTGTTTAAAAAAAAACTCACTGGAATGCACAGGAATGAATGAAGTTTTTCTTAAAATGGTAAGTTATTGTTCAGTCTTGTCCAACTCTTCGTGACCCCATCTGGGGTTTTCTTGGCAAAGATATAGGAAGAGTTTTTCATTTCCTTCTAATTTTACAAATGAGGAAACTGAGGCAGAGTTAAAGTAACTTGCCCAGGGCCACACAGCTAGTTAGTGTCTGAGGCTTCATTTGAACTCAGGTCTTCATGATTCCAGATCTGACACTTCTTCCACTGTGTCACCAAGCTGCCCCCCCAAAACAGTATTATCTATCTAAAATGAAGCATAAACATTTTCTGTAATGAGGACAAACTAAAAGCCTTTCCAATAAAATGAGAATTAATGCAAGGATTCCATTATCACCATTTTTATTCAATATATTATTAAAAGTATTAGCTATAGCAATAAGAAAAGGAAAAGAAATTATAGAAATAAGCACAGATAATGAGGGAAAAACTATCACTTTTTGCTTAGAGAATTCTCAACTAAAAAACTAGTTGAAACCCTAACAGCTTTATCCATATATATATATATATATATATATATATATATATATATATATATATATATATATATATATATATATATATATATATATATATATACAGGAAAAGATAAAAAGAGAAATTACATTTAAAATTACTTCCCTTCACTCTAACCCTAAATGCCTTCCCACTCCAACTCCAAAGTGGGAGTCAAGAAACACAAAAATTCTGTGAACATAATTATAAAACACTTCACTTGAAGACATCGAATTAATTGGAGGAATAGTAATTGCTCATGGGTAGGTCAAGTCAATGAGATAGAAATGACAATACTACCTAAAATAATTCACTTATTCAATATCACAACAATCAAACTATTGAAGAATTTTTTATTGACCTAGGAAAAATAACAAATAATATAAAAATAAAAACAAAATTCATATAGAAGAGTATAAATTTAATAATTATCAAAATAATTTGGTACTGGATAGGAAATAGATTGGTTAATCAATGGCGCAATGATTTACAAAAGCAATATGAGCACAGTAACTCAATGTTTGATAAATCCAAAAGATCCCACTTATTGGGGTAAGAACTTACTATTTGATAGAAACTGTTGGGAAAACATCTCAAATTGTATATATACTTACATCTCACATTGTATATATATATATATATATATATATATATATATATATATATATATATGTATATATATAATTGTATAGATATTAAAATAAGATAAAATGGGTACATAATTTAGTTATAAGTGACATCTTAAGCAAATGAATGAAGTTTAGAAGAAATTACTTGTCAGATGTATAAATGGAGAATTTATTAACAAGCAAGAGATGAGTTCTTGGGAGGTAAAACAGATAGTTTTAATTATATAAAATTTTAAAAAGTTTTTTTTCACAAACAAAACTAATGCAGCTAAAATTAGAAAAAAAACAGGAAACAGGAAAACAATCTTTGCAGCAAGTTTCTCTGACAGATTTCATTTCTAAACTATAGAGGGAACTGAGTCAAATTTATAAAAATAAGAAATGTTCCCCAATTCATAAATGATCAAAGGATATGAACAGGCAGTTTTCAGAGGAAGATATCAAAGCTATCAATAACCAAATGGAAAAATGTCCTAGATCACTAATAATTAAAGAAAACTAAATTAAGACAGTTTTGAGGTACCACCTCATAGCCATAAGTTTGGTTAAGGTAATAAAAATGGAAAGTGATATGTGCTGGAACTAGTTCACCATTCTAGAGAATACTTTGGAATTCTGCCCAAATGAATACCCAGCAATACCACTAACACATCTGTTCCGCTAGGAGATGAAATAAAAGATTCATATATTAAAAATTATTTATAGAAGATCTACTTGTGGTGCCAAAAGTGAGGGTATGTCCATAAATTGAAGAATAACTGAACAAGTTTTGGTGTGGGCATATTTACATATATATATTCATACATACAATATGCACATATACCTCTATGATAGTACACTTGTGTTGTAAAAAAACAATGAAAGAGATGATTTCAGAAAAACCTGGGAAGATTTATATGAACTGATGAAAATGAAATGAGCAGAACCAGGAGAACAATCAACATAATAATAACCATATTGACTCTGACAACATAATGACCAAGTTACAAAGGACTCATGATGAAACATGATATTTGCCTCCAAGGAGAGAATTAATGAACTCAGTTTGAAGCATATTTTTTCTCTTTCTTTTTTGAGGAGGGTAGGATGGGGTGGGGAGAAGATGGTCACTACATAAATATTTTTCAGGCTATAAATATTTGTAACAAGCTTTGTTTTTCTTGTCTGCTTATTGAGTAGGAGAGGGAGTAGAGGAGGAAGAGAATTTAGAAATGGAAAAAATAACAAAATGTCTCAGTGCTTTTCAAAAAATAAAGTAAATTACTTATTCACAAGCATACCAATCAAAGTACCTAAAATTATTTTATAAAGCTAGGAAAAATTAGTAGCAAAATTCATCTGGAGAAATAAAAGGTCAAGAATATCAAGGGAATTAGTGAAAAAATGCAAAGGAAGGTGGCTTAACTGATCTAAAACTATATTATAAAGCAGCAGTCATCTAAACTATTTGGCAATAGCTAAGAAATAGATGGATGGATCAATGGAATAGATTAAATACAAAAGAATATAAATGAATATAGTAAACTACTGTTTGACAAACCTGAAGACTTCCAACTTCTGCAATAAGAACTCACTATTTGACAAAAATTGCTGGGAAAACTAGAAAATAGTATGGCTGAACCTAGACATAGAACAACATCTCACATCCTATAACAAGATAAGGTTGAAATGGGTACATGATTTAGACATAAAGAGTGATACCATAAGTCAATTAGGAGAGCAACAAATAATTTATCTGTCTAATCTATGGAGAGGGGAGGAGTTTATGACCAAACTGAGATAGAGAATATTATAAAATGCAAAATGAATTATTTTGATTACACTGGAGTCAGGAGGACCTGACTTCAAATCCGACCTCAGACACTTAATAATTACCCAGCTGTGAGACTTTGGGTAAGTCACTTAATCCCATTGCCTTGCCAAAAAGAAAAAAGAAAAAAAAGAAATGCAGTAAGCTAGGAAACAATTTACATAGCTAATATTTCTTAAAGAGGATTCATATCTAACAAATATAGAGAACTGAGTCAAATTTATAAGAACATATGTCATTTCCCAATTGATAAATTGTCAAAGGATATGAATAGGCAGCTTTCAAATGAAGAAATTAAAGAAATTAAAAAAGGTTCTAAAACTGATTAGGGAAATGCAAATTAAAATTAAATTAAATGCAAATTAAAATAACTCTTGAGTAGCACCTCATAACTATTAGATTGATTAAAATGACAAAAAAAGGAAAATGATCAATATTGGAAGGGATATGGGAAAATTAGGACACTAATATACTGTTGGTAGAGTTGTGAACGGATTCAACCATTTCGATCCAGCAATGCTATTTACTAGGTCTGTATCCCAAAAAGATCATAAAAAAGGGGGAAAGACTCACATGTACAAAAATATTTATAGAAGCTCTTTTTGTAATGGCAAAAAATTGTAAATTGAGGGGATGCCCAAATTGTGGTATATGAATGTAATGCAATATTATTGTTCTGCAAGAAATCATGAGCTGGAGGACTTCAGACAACCCTGGAAAGACTTACATGAACCGATGCTGAGTGAAGAGAACAGAACCAGAACATTGTATATACTAAGAGTAATATTGTACGATGATTAACTATGATGAACTTTGTTCTCAGCAATTAAGTGATCAAGGACAATTCTAAAAGACTTTTGATGGAGAATGCCATCCACATCCAGAGGAAAAAAATTGTAGAATCTGAATGCAGACCAAAGCATACTATTTTCACTTTTTAAAACTTGTTTTTTTCTTTCTCATGTTTTTTTGCCCTTTAGTTTTGATTCTTCTTTCACAACATGACTAATTGGAGCTCTGTTAAACGTGATTAGTCATGAATTACCTATATCAGATTATTTGCTACCATGGAGAATGGGAAGGGAAGGAAGAGAGGGAGAAAAATCTGGAACTCAAAATCCTACAAAAAGATGAATGTTGAAAACTATCTTTGCATGTAAATTGGAAAAAAATAAAACAACACTTAATAAAATAAAATAATTGAAGGAAAAATAAATTTCATTTATTTTTTTATTTATATTATTTTATATTATTTATTTATTTATAGTGAAATAAAGATAAATTTTTTTCAAGTTTATGAACCCCCTCAAAATTTATCCATGGATTTCTTGGTCCATGGGTTCCAGGTTAAGAGTCCCTGTCCTATAGAAAGTATCTTCAATACTAGGACATAAGTTACATCCTTTAACCTTGTTAATCTCAACCAAGCTCCTCTTGTCATGCTCTCCATAGGGACAAAGGAGAAATTTTGGCAAAGGGGGAATAAACAGGACTTGGGTTTTTCATTTTTTAGGAGAAATGAGTGAGAAAAGTCAAAGATAGTCCTCAGGTGCCAGATAAGTGAAGGAAGGGAAATGAATGATGCTTCAATGAACAGAAAGTGAAGTCAAAAGGAAGAACAGGTTGAATTTGAGGGGCCAGTGGGACATACAAGTGATTTTTCTCTTCCTAACTCTTTCACTAAAGAGCTGGGTTACCTTGAATAGCTCATCTGCTTTACCAGAGCCTCAGTTGCCCCATCTATGACATGGACATACTCATACATGCCCTTCTGAACACCAGGAGATAGAATGTTCACAAAGTAGGGAATGAGGTGACAAGTACCTGATACCTGGGGATCATGGACAGGGATTTTTCTAAACCCAAAGCTGGGTGGGGCAGTGGAGGGTGGTGTCCTAAGATCTGGGCAACGCTAGGAGTCCTACCTACCCCTAGCTCCCAGGCAATGCATCCTGGCAACCTTGTGGGTACGACAAACACCAGTTAACAGACAGAGGCTTCAGATGAGGGAGCGCTAGTCACCTTCTCAGTTGTTGGCCTTCAATATGAAGTGGCTCTACGTGGCAGGGCTCATTTGTGCCCTGGAAATTTGGGGTATGCAGTAGTTGGGGGTGGGAAGAATAAAGGTAAAGGAATGGTCCTGAGGTATGATCATCTTCCATTCCTTTCCAACCCCAGTCAGAACCTGTCCTTTTTTCTTAAGGTGCCTCCAGTTTACTCAAATTAGGGGATTGTGATAGTTTATATGGTGACCTTCTTTCAATAACAACCCAGGATCTGAGAGGTAAGTTATCCTCTTGGGGAGGCTCCTAGGGCGGGAATGAGTCCAGGGGGCAAAGAGAATGAAGCCCAGGCTGATCTTTAGCATCAAACTCTGGGTCCCCTTGAACCTCCAGACCTCCCCAATGTAATTACCTTTAGTCTTACCTTCTAAATTTTTCCAAAGGTCCCCTATTACTCAACAGAGATTTCCACCTTCCACTCCCCACTCTGGAATTATATGAAGTACTGAGAAGAGTTCTGTATTTGGACCTAGGAGAGCTGGGTTTGAATATGTGTTTTATGGCTTCCTACAGGTATAAATAACTGTGGTCAGATCAATTAACTTTTTTGTTAAAAATATAAATCTGGCAACTTGGTGACTCAGAGGATTGTGCTGGATTTGTGATCAGAAAAACCTAAGCTGGAATCCTGCTTAGTTTGTGTGATCCTAGTCAAGTCACTTCATCTCTCTTTGACTCAGTTTTCTCATCTATAAAATGGGGATAGAAGTATATATCTCAGTCAATAAGAATTAAGTGTTTACTATGTATCAGACTCTATATCTCACAGGGTTGGTGTGAAGATCAAATGAGATAATATATGTATAGTACTTGGAGGCAGCTAGATAGAGTAACTGAACTTGGGAGTCACAAAGACCTGAGTTTAAATCCAGCCTTGGACACTCACTGGCTGTGTGACTCAGGGGAAGTAACTTAATCTCTTAATTTCTTCATCTATAAAATGGGAATGATAATATATAGGATCTACTTCCCAAGGTATCTATAAGGATTAAATAAGTTAATGTTTGTCTTGGGAAAGGGGGGAGGGAAGAAAGTCAGGTAGGAAAATGTGGAGCATAAAATCTTACAAAAGAGATGTCAGCTATTATTATTTATAACCTTAAATTGCTATATAAATTCTTGCTATTACATTTATCACTTTTCCCCCCTTCTGGGACTTAGTTTCCCAAACTTTAAAATGAAGAGTTTGGGAAAGCCAATCACTGAAGTCTCTTTGACTCTATTCTCCTACAAAGAAAACCAAAACTTTGAAAATCACATGATCTATTCAATGTCAATCAGTTCCTTTGCATTAGGGCCAGGAATAAACTGCTTTTATTATGATCTGAGATGCAGGTGAGAGAATCAGGGGATGTAAAATTGGAATGGGGATTAGAGGTTATCTACTCTTAACTCTCAGATATGAAAAACTGAGGCTCAGAGGTAATAAGTGATTTTTCTCAAGGTTTCACAGGTAATAAGTGGCCAAGCCAGGATTTGCCCCCAGGTCCTCTTGACTCCAGTTCAACTGCCTGGGTTCCTAAGATGGTTCTAGGCTGCCCTTGGGGCACAAAGGGCACAAGGAATCCAGAGCACTGAGCTGTGGTTTGGGTACAGGCTTGCAGAGGCTACCCTGGACTGTGAGTCTCCCTGAGACACAGGAACCTGGCTCGGTCATCCACACATTCTCTTTCAACTGCTCCTGCCCACCCACCCTGGAGCTCAGCAGCGTGATTCCCCCCAGCTCCTTCTTTAACCAACCCAGCTTATCTGGATATTACACCCAATATCTGGCAAAGGTAAGAGGGGCGAGGGTTAGGGTTCTTAAGGAAATCTAAGAGAACCCGAGCTGGTGTCCAACAAGCATTCTATCAACTATTACTTAAGGATACTTGATTCTGTTTGGAGTAGGGGAGATAAATATCTTAGAACCTGGAAAGGACTTTGGAGATTTTGATTTATTTCCCATCTGTGTGAAAGCAGAGAATTGGATTAGATGAGCTCTAGCTGAATTCAATAAATATTCATGGGGGCCTACTCTAGGCAATGCTTGCAGGTCCTTCCTGGTCTAAATTTCTTGATGCTATGAATCAGACATAGTCCCGAGAGAGAGAGAGAGAGAGAGAGAGAGAGAGAGAGAGAGAGAGAGAGAGAGAGAGAGAGACTTCCCAGAGCAAGTTGATGATGAAATCTGAGACCTCTGGACATTTTCAGGATTCCTAGAACTAAGAGATAAAAGGGACCTTTAAAAAATTCATTTAGATTGGTAGCTAAGTGGCACAGTGGAGGCCTGGGGTCAAGAATACTCATCTTCCTGAGTTCAAATCTGGCTACAGAAACTTAGTAGATATGTGACTTTGGATTAGTTACTTAACCTCATTTGTTTCCTCCTCTATCAAATGAGCTAGAGAAAGAAATAGTAAATCATTCCAGTAACTTTGCCAAGAAAACTCCAAATGGGATCAGGAAGAGTTGGACATGATTAAACAATAATATCATTTTAAGAAAAGCTCCAGGGGGTGGCTAGGTGGCGCAGTGGATAGAGCACCGCCTCTGAAGTCAGGAGTACCTGAGTTCAGATTTAGCCTCAGACACTTAATAATTACCTAGCTGTGTGGCCTTGGACAAGCCACTTAACCCCATTGCCTAGCAAAAACCTAAAAAACTAAAAAAAAAGCTCCAATCATTCCTGTGCTTTCTAGTGGGTTTTTTTTTTTAAAAAAAATAGGAATGGGCTATATTTTGTCAAAAGCTTTTCCTGCATCCATTGAAATAAAGTGATTTTTGTTGTTTTTATTACTGATACAATCAATTATGCTTATAGTTTTCTTAATATTGAGCCAGTCTTGCATTTCTAGTATAAATCTACCCTGGTCATAGTCTAAGGGCTGACCATTCCAAAATCTTTGCCAATAAAGAAGTCATGAAGAGTCAGACACAACAGAAAAATGGCTGACAAACAAGAAAATTGGTCTAGTCCAACCTTCTTCTTCATATATATATATATATATATATATATATATATATATATATATATATATATGTATTAAAGGGTCTAAAGAGATCATACATGCCAGCTTCTACCTGTTCCCCTAACCACTGACTCTTAGAGGACACCCTTAGGACTGGGATCCAAGGGGTGTAGCCACTTCAAATTTCTTTGGTCTACTTCCAAAATCCTGAGTAGTTGCCCCTACCTGCTCCTGCTGGGATCTGATTTCCTAGGAATAGATTGAGGTTTGAAAATGGATGAAGGACATGATCTGGGCAGGATATTTCTAATTTAAAAAAAAAAAGGTTGTCTTCTGTTTTTGCAGCCATTTGATTCAGAATCTATCCCTCCCACCATACCACTCATCCAAGAATCCTTATATGGGAAGGATTGAAGAAGGTTGGACAAGACAGCCTTCAGAACCCTGAGTGAGGGCCAGAGGAGCAGAGGGAGAAAGAGAGGGAGAGAAGAGCAATGGAATTTCCAGGACATGAGATGAAAAAGACTACAGAAGGGTTAGGAAGAAATCATGCCATATTCTGGTTTTTAAAACCTCATCATGTTTGTTTTAATATTAAAATACATCCCAAATCATCAATTACGATGTTACAAAAACACAAATCACTGCACTACTGCTTCTTGGTCAAAATTAAGGAGAGAAAAGAATTCTTTACGCTAATAATTAACAAGTTTGTTAATAGCAAGGTATATCTTGAAGTTTCCTATTTAAACTAACTCTTCCTGTTAATTAGGTGCTAAATTTAGTTGTTCATTTTTGAATTTACATAGCTAGTAAATACTGGAGACTGAGTCCAATTGCAGTGCTCTCTGAGTTACAGCCACACTCTAGTGACAGTATTAAAATGAGCTTTTGTAAAACAATTTAAACATATTATTTCATTTTATCTTCACAATAACCATGGGAGATGTTTGGGATTTTTTTAGTGGTGTCTGACTATTTGTGACCCCATTTGAGGTTTTCTTTGCAGAGATACTAGAATGGTTTTGTAATTTCCTTTTCCAGCTCATTTGACAGATGAAGAAACTAAGGCAATTAGGATTGGTTAAACAGTGAGTAAATGTCTGAGGCTGCATTTGAACTTAGGAAGATGAGTCTTCCTGACTCCAGGTCCTATACCTTATCTACTCTCTACTGAGCCATCTAGCTGCCCCTGGGAGATAGGCATTTATAATTATCCACATTATATAAATGAGAATACTGAGGCAGTCCAGGATCACAAAGCTACTAAGTATCCGAAGTGAGATTTGTACTTCCTGACTTTGGGTTTAGCTATCTATCTACTAAACCACTGCATGCTTCCCCTAGGTGACCTTAAGCAGTGCAGCCAGGCTGGATGCCCGGCAGGTGAACCACTATCAACTCAATCTGAAGCTTACATGTATAAAAGACACTTGGAATTTACCCCTGTCAGTTGATGTTCATGAGGTCCATGGTCACCCCATCTGTCTGAACCACTTTAATGGTCCAGGTAAGGAGGGGGTAGATACAGTGGCTTTTGGGAGCTTTGCTTCAACTGACTCCAGTGTCCATGGCACAGTGATTTGGATCAAAGTGGACATACTCTATACCTTCTGGCACCATGCCCATGACCTAGAGCACATAGGGAAGGGTGCAAGTGCTAACTCCTCCTATGCCTTTTATATAATCCTTTTTCTGGCACCTGGGAGGATGGAAGTGAGAGGAAGAGTCTTCTCCAACAGCGACCTAGAGCAAAGAGGCAGTGGGCTAGAATGAAAGAAAGCAGGGGATCTGGGTTTGAATCCACTACTCTTGTAATCTTTCTGAGTGTCATCTGCAAAATGAGGAAATTAGTCTAGATCATTTCTAAGGTCCTTTCTATCCTTTAAATACTGTTATTTTCTTGCCTGGGGCAGTTGGGGACAAGGTACAGGTTCTGGAGACTGTGGAACCCCAGTCCTTGATCTATGTGGTGCTGCTCCGTAGAGGTCTGACTGGTATCAAGGTGAGCCTGGGGGCCAGGGTGTGGGAGCCTAGAGCTTGGGGACCAAGGGGAAAAGGAATGGGCAGGGATTATCCTTCTTTAACCCCCAGGCAGAGAATTATAGAATATTCTAGGCAGAAGAATGGACCATTGATATGGTCTAGCCTGATGGAGAGAATGCTTGGCTTGGAGGCAGAAAACCTGAGTTCAAATCCAGCCTCAGACACTGAACAAATCATCTAGTCTCTCTGAGTTTCGTTTCCTTATATGTAAAATAGGAATACTAGTAACAGCTGCTTTACCAGGTTATGAAGCTCTAGTGAGATAATAAAAGCAAAGTATTTGGCAAAGCTCTATCTAGAGCTTAGCTACTTTTATTATTGTTAATATATAAAATATTATGGCAGCTAGGTGGCACAGTGAACAGAATGCCAGGCCTGGGAATCAGACCTGGCATCAGTTCAAATCTGGCCTCAGACTTACTAGCATGGAACCTTGGGCAATCACAAACCCTGTTTGCCTCAGATTCTTTATCCGTCAAATGAACTGGGGAAGAAAATAATAAACCACTCTAGTATCTCTGCCAAGAAAACCCTAAATGGGATCACAAAGAGTCAGACATAACTGAAATGATTAAGCAACAGCAAATAATATTATATAATACCATAGATAAATTATGTTATATAAAATAAAATATAAATTATATAATTGTTATAGTATATGCTATATATTATATTATATACATTATGTTAACATATTATGTCATATATATATCATATATAAAATATATAATATGTTAGTTATCGATTAGTTATAGAATATTAGAATAATATAGAATATTAAATATTAGGAAATAATAAGGCATGAGACATGCTCTAGAATAGTGAGAGGCTATATAAAGGGAAATAGCAGAAGAGACAGGTAGCTAGGTAGCTATAGGATTTCCTCAATTTACAGATGAAGATATTGAAGTTCAGTAAGGTACTACAGGTCACCTGGCTAATAAAGTTTCAGATTCAGCTTTAGATCCTCTGATTCCAACCTGGCCCTCTTTCCCTTATCACAGTGAAATTGGTTTGTGGAGGGCTTAGAAGAGAAGAGACCCAATCTGGGTCCTTGGTTGCCCACTCCAGCCTCTCTCCCTTGCAGATGGCAATCACAAATCCTCAGGACACCAAACCCTTCTCTATCAATGAGCTGGGACAGGTGCTAACCCCCAGGGAGGGCCTCATTGGAAGTGCCTACAAGGTGAGAGTCATCTACCTGGGGGGGGGGGGCAGTGGAAGGGTGGAAAGAAATGAACAACTGAAGTAGCTTTATGGAAGCCCTGGAAAGTGTTAGGAATAGTGGAAAGTGTAGGGTGAAGGCTGAGAAAACTTTTAGACTGAAAAAGAGAGGGAGTAGTGGGTAAGATGAATAGAGAAAAGGCAGTAGCTCTGCCTACTGCCCAAATGATCTGTTCATTAATTCAGCCAATTTGTATTAAGCATCTCTTGTATACAACCAATCAACCAAGAAGGATTTATTGAGCACTTACTAATATAACTGGCTCTTTGCAGAAAGCTGGGATAGAAAGGCAAAAATACAAAAACTGTCCTTGCTCTCCAGAAGGAGGGCCTTGTACTCTAATGGGAGAGTCAATGTGTATGTCCAGTACCTGTTTACTGCTTAGAAGCAAAATCACCTTAGAGGGTGATCCACGGAAAATATTATGAGAATACTATGTTGAGCCCCGGGGAAGAAGGGCGGTTGAGAGATATATATATCCCTCACCCTCATGAACTCCCCATCTAATAGAGCAATGATGTATGCAAGCACAGAGAAGATTCCTATATGAAGAGAGCATCAGGGAGGCACAATAGTAATTAATGGGAGGTCCCAGGAAGAAAGTGATTCCCAACCATGAGGATTAGGGAGAGCTTCCAGAAGGAGATAGGATTTGAGTTGAGTTTGGACTGTGAAAGGCCTTGGAGTTTTGGAGGCAGTGGGGAGCCAGTGAAGATTATTGAGCAGAAGCCTGAACTGATCAGTTCTATTCATAAGGAAGATGATTCTTGGGAGTGGAATAAAGATTGGTTTATTAGTATGGGAGGCAGAGTAGGGTGGAGTGAGGAGAGCATATAAGCAAAAAAACTTGTAAAGATGCAAGTGATAATCCAGTCTGGTGGTAACAAGGACCAGAGTGACAGTAATTGGAACAGAAGAGTATGATAATGTGGAGGTACTTATATTGGAAAAGGGGAAAAGTCAACACCCTCAGATTTCAAAGGATATTCTTCTCACTCCTCCCCTCATTAAAATTCAAATTTCCCCAAGGTCTGAATGTTTAACCACTATATGGAAAAACAGCTAATTAATAGGCAGGCAAGCATGGCCTAGCAGTTAGAATAAGTGAAAGAATCCCACCTTGAATACTTATGTGGGACCCTAGGCAAGTCACTTAGTGCCTCTGTGCCTCAGTTTCCCCATCTCTAATTGTGAGAGAGTTGTACTCAAAGGTTTCTTAGTTCCCTCCTAGTTCTAAATCTATAATCCTATGACTAAACCAATGCACACTAAGGTGAAACACTAGTAAGCCAACATTTCTGTAGCACTTTGCAACTTATAATATTGTCTAATATGAGATGGGTAGGACCAGTAACATTAATCTTATTTTACTGAGGAGATTCAGAGATCATTCCCACAGGTAATAAAGAAATGAACCAACCTTTAAACCTAGGATTCCTATTTCTCTTCCCCTCCCATCTCCCACTTCTTTAGAATGAATAACCAACAGCTTAATGGGTCAACCCTATCTAGGGTAGTTGAATTTCAAGAGAGGAATTTGTCAGTTCAATAAACCTTATTAACAGTCTAAACTCTAGAAGTACAGAAACCAAGTTTTATCTTTGTATATTCCCCAGGCCTGCAGAGTTTTATTGAATGAGTGAATAAATGAGTGAATGAATGAACAAATGAAGTTTTTATGGAAGGGTTTTGATTTAGGATAAAAGGGCCTCAGCTCTTCACTCTTCATTTTGGTTTTCTCCTGGGTCTCACCCATAGCACTTCCAACTGAAGATACTGGTGACTGATGGACAAGGCAACAGCTGCCAGGGCATCCTGACAGTGGAGGTTCTACCCAATCCTTCCAATAAAATCTCCTTCGGGTAGGGAATCCTATTCTCGGGTCTAGGGCTGAATCCGTATCCTGTATAAGACAGAGGAATGTAGCCCCAGCTTCAACTTCAGGAACGGTCCCTCTTTGGTATCCTGCCTTGAGACTGTCCTTATTCATATTTTCTCTTAGAAGGCCCTAGTCTAGTCTGGGGTTTTGAAGGCATGGGAGTGAGGGAAACAATATGGTACAATGGAATAAATCCTCCTCTTGAAACTTGTTCCCCATGTTACCTTTTAACCTTCCTAGGCCCATCCATAAATAACATAAATAACCTTGGAAGTTCAGTCAAGGTTTATGCTATAATCTTATGATTTCTTCTACCAAAGTTCCAAAGAGGCAGGAAGAAGGTTTTGTACATAATATACAGCTAAATATATATATAGTATATTTAATGGTCTTGTTAAGAAAAAAGAGTCTGATATTCCATTTCGTTCCAATAATATTTACTGAATTTCATGTAACTCTAAATTTAACAATTAGAACCATCCAAAAGTTGAATGACCCAGATGATAGTGAGATCTTTAGGGGAATCTGGGAAAAGTGTCTCTTGGTTTCCAGTCTATCCCCTCTGTGATACATCTTTCCTACTGCTGCCTGGGAAATCTCTTGCTTGCTGGATAAAGCATGTCATGATCCTGACATTCCAATCCATTTAATCTAACTCCAACTTATTGGTCTAGACCTCTCTCCTCCTATTCTTTTTCTTCCAGTCCAATTTGGACCACTCTGGGTCCTCCATCCTTACTCTCTCCTCTCTCTAAGGTAGTACAGAGAGGTAAGGCAAGAAGGGCTGGTTTGTGTGACCTTGGGGATCAGTTACAGGTTCACACAGATTCCCAGGTTTAGAGATGAGAGGAACTTTAAGGGTCATCTCTTCCAACACCCCCATTTTACAGATGAGAAAACTGAAACCCAGGAAGGTAAGTCTCTATTTCTCCAAACCTCTGTCTCCTGCTCTGTTCAATGGGAATCATAATACTTGCATAATTTCATCCATACTGTAAAGTAAGATAAGTCATATATTGAATATTGTAAGTTATATAAATAAGTATCTTTGCTTATATTGTCCCAGAATGCTTAGAATAAATCCCCTTCCCCCCAATTCCCTATGTTAAATCTGTCTCTTCTTTTCAAACTTTTAAACTTCCATTCAGACTACCTCAGGAAGTTTCTTTGAAGCTCCGGGTAAAAGTGACTTCTCCCTTCTCCAATTTCTCATAGCATTCTACCTGGACTCCCCTTTATACACTTCTCGTTCTCCTTGATTAATATTTAGGTACATATGAATGAATGAATTCAAAAGCACTTATTACTCTATCCACTATACTGCTATCTCTCAGTGGGTATTGAATTGAATGTTGTAGAGGGGACCTCTGCAGTTCCTTCAGACTCTGAGATTTTGGGATCTGTGATTCTGAATGTATAAAGTGTTCAGTTCTAGGCTGGGGCTCAAGGGACTTCTCAATCATAGCCACCTCTCTCTTCCTCATCTGATTCCTTTGCTCAGATGGAGGGAGGATAATGCTAGGGAAAAGGTCTAGAAATGGGAAAGTTCTAAGATTTGTGGGGCCTGTAGTATTCAATTCCAGACCTTCAATATCTCTGAAGACCTAGTGGCTGGTGGAATGGTTGGCCAAGTCCAGGCCAATGGCAGCCGGGTTCGGTATGAGATCACAGAGCCTATTCCTTGCAGCTTGTACTCCATCAGTTCTGGTGAGCTTTTGTGAGTGTGGGGAAGTTTGGGGATGGGGCAGGGGAGATGGGTTGGGGATGGGTACTGTGGGCTGCATCAGAGATTCACTCTTACCCACCTGCTTGTACAGTGCATGGATTGATACAGATCACAACTCCTTTGGATCTGGAGCGGAACCCTGGGGCTGCAGTGACCAAGTTACAAGTGAAAGCGTATGACCCATTTCAGCCCTCTATTAGTGACCAGATCAGTGTCACCATCAATGTTCGGTCTACCAATACCTGGGCCCCTCGCTGTACCCCTGCTTTGCTAGTGTAAGTTGTCAGTAGTCACACTCTTGTCTTTCTGGATGGACCCTCTCTCATGAAACCCCCACTGCCCAGAGCCCACTTAGCCTGGTCCCCAAGACAGCATGAGACTGAGAATTCAGAAAAATCTGTGAAGCAGAGTTAGTTGCTGCTCCCTCTCTTGAGAGACCAGCATGAAAAGAATGAGTGCATTTTGTAAGTCTGGCAGAGGGGTAGCCTATTTGTTTGTTGTGTGGCATTCTGCTTTTATGATGAATAGAAATCATTCTAATGCCCCTTTTGGTATTTATTTAATCTTTTAATGTAGGAAAGTCAAAGAAACACTGTGGTTTAATAGAAAACATGTTGCATTTGGAGTCAGGAAGCCTATGTTCAAATTTTACTTCTGTTAATTAAGATCCATACAACCTTCAAACAACTTCCTGACTGAAAGTGAGCCTGGGTTTGTTTGTGTTTTTGTTCTTTTTCTCAAAGGACCATGACATCAGGGAAGTGATGCCATGACTTGCAAGCGAATTGGATTTAAGTGAGAGAGGGCTTGTGCAAAAGCACCAACCTCATTTTCTCCTTTAGAGCTGTTTAGGTCCAAGGGCCAAATTTGAAACAGGACCAGTAGAGATGGCTCTCAAGCTTATGATTATAGAATAAACCAAGGAACTCAGTCCATGGAATCCAGAGTCATCATTCCTAGTCTAGGAGTAATATGGATGGCCAGGACAGGTTAGACCTGGGAGAATTTTAGATAGAATATTTTAGTCTTCAAGGCTAGAAATGACAGATTTTTTTTATTTGTATTTCCAATGACTTTTCCTTGTATGGATTTCTGAATTTGTATATTCTTTCCAATATAAATACTGTGTTTTCTAGCATTTATATTTATTGTCTGTCTGTCTGTCTATATCTATCCATCCATCTATGTATCTATGTATCTATCTGTCTATCTATCTATCTATATATCTATCTATCTAATCATTAGCCAGGGAAGAGAAGGGAAAGAGGGAGATGGGTGCTAGTACACATAGTAGGCTTTTTGATTAATTTATTGATAGGAAAGGGAATTGGGAGAGCATAGTAGGAAAGTGATTAGAAGTGAGAAAGAGAAAAATCTCTGAAGCAGAGTCAAGTTTGCCGAGAGAACAGAAAAGCCCTTGAGGAAATGGATGAGATCAGGAAAATTGTGTAAATTGTGAAATGAAGAAAAAAGGATTAAAAGGAAACATGCAGGAATGTTGTCTGAATGTTGTCCTCTGAGAGGAAGAGCTGGTATCTTCAATAATAGGCAGAGAATCAGATAGGCTCAGAGCAGAGGTCTCTCATTCTTCAAGGTGTTTGCTTTATGACCCCTTAAAAGGGACTCCTGCCCAGGATTGGAGTTTAGAGCCTTTTAGAGTAGAATGGAGTTGGGAGTTTTGTTCCTGTAAGTTTCCTGATGGTCCTTTTCCTTAGCCTTTGAAATCCTTACCAAACAAATACAGAATGCTAGAGTTGGAAGGGGTTTTGCAATCATCCCATCTAACTCATCCTTCTCCACCCCTCATTATAAGAACACCAAGAACCTGAGAGGTGAAGCAATTTATCTCTGGTCACACAACCAATCCAAAGCTTTCCAATGTATCAATGCAATCTTATCCCTGAACAATTCTCATTTTGGTTCTTAACACCACTCTCCACATCTTTCCAATAGCACCCAAGTTCCAGAGACCATTCCTGTGGGAAGCATCCTGATGACTCTGACCTGCTCTGACCCAGACTCCAGTGTCAGCACCTTTCATTATCAGCTCTGGCACCACAATGAGACCAAGTCATATCACAGTTTCCACCTGCAGGGTCCAGTTCTTCAGGTGCCAGACTCAGGGATTCTCTGGACACCACCAAAAGCCATGCCAACCCTGGGAATCCATTTCTAAAATAGACAGGCCTGGACCTGAGAACTGTGTCCAAGGACTAGGATTTCCATCAAGGCTGGGACCTACAACTTGCAGGGAGGGGGGAGAGTGGGTAAATTTTCCTAAACATTCCTATATCCATTATCTCATTTGATCTTTATGTACATGGACAGAAAAAGAGAGAAATTATCTGTCTCACTAAATTTCTGTAATGTCCTTATTCTGCATTATTAGGTGTTGAGTTATTTGTGATGTATGATCCTTAGAGGATAGACTGGGTCTTCTCTAAACTCTGTGTCTTCCCCCAGAACCTTGCAGGGTGTTCTTAATTACTTTGTGGAATGAATGAATGAGGAAAATGAAGCCCAGATAGCCATTTCACTAAGATCACACAATTTAGAGAGATAAATGTTTGTTGTAAATTTATTTTCAAAGTTCTGTTCTCTATGTGCTGTGAGTAATATTAGTATTTCAGTAGAGAGAATCCTTCATTGGTCTGGGTCTTAGGAGATATGATAGCAGGTCGGAGACACAGTTAGACAAATATGAATGCAAATAGACCTGAGTTCACATCCTCCCTCAGACCTTTCCTAGTTCAAGTCATTTAAATTCTCTCAGCCTCTGTTTCCTCATTTGTAAAATGAGGATAATAATAGCACCTACTTCAATAAGTAGTTGTGAGAATCAAATGAGTTATGACATGTAAAGTGCTTTGTAAGCTTTAATGTCCCATGAGAGGTGTTAATAATTTGATATTGCCTTCCTCAGTATGGGGGTGACAATTTTTAAGGGAATGCCAAAGGGCAAAGGATCTACAGTGAGGGGCTTTGAGGATAGATGCTTCTCCTGAGTGTTGCTATGTGAGAAACTCTCAGCCTTTTTTTTTTTTTTTCCGCAAGGCAATGGGGATTAAGTGGTTTGCCCAAGGCCACACAGCTAGGTAATTATTAAGTGTCTGAGGCCAGATTTCAACTCAGGTACTCCTGACTCCAGAGTTGGTGCTCTATCCACTGCGCAACCTAGCCACCCCTCTCAGCCTTTTTCAACCAGAAGAATCCCCCCTGGAACATATAAGTATTTCCTGAATTTGGGGTGGCATCAAACCTGCTGTTGACCTATTCAGTGCCTGAGATTCTCTTCTCTCCTGGGCAGGTGAACAAAACACTAGACTATGACTCATCTGCACCCGATGTTCAGTACAGGACCACAATCCTGGTGACTGATAGTGGCTACCCGCCCCAAACCAGTGAGTCCTTGTGGGCTTGGGCAAATTTAACTTTCCTCTTTTCCAGGGTAGTCCCATTATTTCCCGGAGTTGTTTACCCAAGAGTTATCAGGACCCAGTACCATCTCTTTCTCCATATTCTACCTCAGAGTCCTAGATTTGTTTATCAGGCACCTCAATTTACCTTGTTATGACCTATAATTAGGTAACATCCCATTTGGTTTGCATTTCTTCCTTTAAGGAAGATCTCACCTAGCCCCTTAGAACATGACTTCCCCAAGGATGGGGACAGATTTGTGATTCCCAAAGGACAAGATTTTTCCCCTTCCTCAACCCTTAGTTCCTGGAGGATAGGGATCCTATCTCCCCCTCATAACAGCTGTTCCCCAAGGAACAAAGTTTCTTCCATCAGAATGGAGTCTACCCCAAAGCAGGTGCCTGGTCTCCTCAATTTAGATTTCCTGAGGGTGAGGCTGTCATTCCAGTCTTCAGTATGGCATCTAAGTGCTGCTACACACAGTGGGAAATTGCAGGAAATGATTTGAATTAAGCTTCCTTCCTCTTCCTCCCCCACCCCCAACCTCCAACGCAGGTCATGTGCCAGTGCTGGTGACAGTGACACCAGTGAATGAGTATTCTCCAATCTGTCCTGCTCACACATTCCTGGTCAGAGAAGATGCTCCTCATGGCAAACTAATTGGCACTGTACTTGGCTCAGATCGTGACTATCCACCCAACAGCATTGAATACCACATTTCATCATCCGACTTCTATATTGACCCTTGCAATGGTACCCACCATCCACCACAAGTTTAAGAAAACTAGCCTGTTTTCCTTTCAATTGTAAATTCTTAACCTGGGCACCATGAACATGCTTTTTGTTTTTATTTTATTTTACTTTGTAAGCTGCATTTCCATGTAATCAGTTTCCCTTGTAATCTCTGTATTTTATATCATGCATTGAAAATCATTATTTTGAGAAAGGGGCCCATGGGCTTTACTTTGCCAAAGGTGTCCAAACACAAACAAGGTTAAGAGCCCCTTTGGGGCATTTCGTAGTTTCCCTCATCATCACTGGTCCTCCAGATGACATTTATTCCCCTCATTCCTATCACATATATGATGAGGAAAGAGGGAAAACAAATTCCTAATTCCCCAGTACTTTGAGTTGCAAAGCACACTCCTCATAAGAACGTTAAGAGGCAGGAAATTTCAGAATGATTATCCCAGGCTTTGTGAAAGTCCTTAATGAATGCTTTCATTCATTATCTCTATTTTGCAATGTAAGAACTGAGGCTCAGAAAGGTTGAGGGATTTGCCTCTAGTCATACAGCTAGTAAGTGTTGAAGCTAGAGGTTGAACCCAAGATTGTGAATAGGATGTTTTCACCATCATATAATGATGCCTCTGAGACAGAGGGCCTGGGAGGCAAGTTGGAATTGTGCTTAGAGTCAGGGTTTGGGAAGTTGAGGTGGCCAAACTCTTCTCTATTAGGCAATCTCCATCTTCTGACATCACTGGACTATGAAAAACGGAAAACGTATGTGCTGGTGATCTTTGTGACTGATCGAGACCAGGACCAGGATTCTACACACCGTCGGTCAGGTTCCTGTACCATCACTGTTGAGGTTCAGGTAAAATGAACCTCTGGCCAAGCTCTGTGTTAGTCTACCTTTGTCAAGTTACTCAACCTGGGCTTCAGTTTCCTTAACTGTAAAGTAAAGGAGCTATTGTAGTTGGCCTTTAAGGTCACTTCCATCTCTAAATCTATGATCTTGTTCCAATTCTTCCCCTTCAGCTGATGTCCTTTCCTCTTGCTGACAGTCACAGTGTTCCAGCATGATTGTGAGGAAATTATTTTATGGTCCTTAAGATGCTTAATAGTAGAAATACATTTTTGTAGTCCTTAATGTGCTCAATAGTAGAAATAATCTCTTCCCTTCTTATGCCCACAGAGGGGTGAGTCTTCCTCTGAGTTCTGGGCTTGGGAGACCCCCCCCCTTGCAATACCACTCCTCTTGCTCCTTTTTCATTATCTTAGAGAAAGTGGGCTGTCATCTCCAAAAAGGGTCTAGAATGTAGGCTTTCATGCTCTGAAACATTTCCCTCTGAGTCAGAAAGAAGGACCCTGAATCCCCTGCTATCTTCTTGTAGAATGTGAATGACCATGCCCCAGAATGTGAACCCCCATTTCAAGAACTCACCATCTCTTCTGGCCCAAACATCAATGCAGAAGTGACAAGGTTGACTTGCTCTGATAAGGATATGCCAGAGCAAGCTCCAGGAGGATTCTCTTTCACCATTGTTGGAGGTCAGGGATGGCGAACTAAGACTGTAAACCTTTGGATCTGGGGTGAGAGGGTTGGTTTTAGAGATCATGGAATATAAAAGAAGAACTGTTCTGATGCCTAGGGCAACTTCCATGAAAAGTACTGGGGCAAGCAGGAAAGGCATCCTTAAATCAACTTTAAAAAACAAATTCAGCTACAGGAGGACACCACAAGAAGAGAACTTGAACCTTGAGACACATGATACTTTTTGCAGTGAGAAGGTCAAGGGCCTCCATACTGCCCATGGGGAGATGACTGCTAAGGGCAAATCAGGACTGGGGTTCAAATAGGATGTGGAAAAATATTGGGATCTCACCTTAGATTGTTCCTATGAATTTTTATTCTAATTGTTTGGCCTTTGGGTGAACCCCTAATTCTTACATATACAAATTCCATGTTCGTAGTCTCAGAGCTGCTGGATAGCAAACATTACCCTGGTCGAGGGTTCCCCCCCACAAACTCATGATCCTTAGACCAATTGGGTGTTTTTGTGCTGAGGGAAGGTAGACCATCCCTCAGAAATTTTAACTTTCCCCTCTGCTCCAGAAAGAGACATATTAGGACTGGGGGAGGTGACAGAAGATGCAGAAGGGTAGAGGGGAAGAGAAAAGTACAACTGAAGTCGATGCAGCAAGAAATGGACAATGCTGCCCTTTGGTAAATAGTGGGCAGATGTCAGGCTCCAAGAGATTGGCATGGTAGAGATTCATCTTTTGTGAATGGGAACTTATATTCTAATGGGGAAGGAAGCAAAAAAAAGAAAATGAAAGAAAAAGGAGGTAAGGAGATGATCAATTTGACCCATTTTATGATTTTCCTTGGTAGGAAACAGCAATGGAAGGTTCTACATGAAGGACAATATTCTATTCCACAAAGTCTTTTCCTTCCAGCCTGATGGGCTCCTGGACCCTTACACTTATGAGCTCCTGGTCCGTGTGACTGACAAAGGACCTACCCTTCCCCTCTTCAGTGCCACTGCCATTGTCATTGTTCATGTGATTCCCTGGATGACCACTGTGCCTGCCACCAGCACAAAACCTCTGATGGTAAGACTCCCCTCCCCCAATTTGGGGCAAACTCATTTGAGAATCTCTGTCCTGGGCTCCCCTCTCTTACCTTGCCAGTTTCCCAAAGCCTTGTCTGATTTGTCTGATTCCTTCTGGGCATGTCCATCTCTGTTTTCAGATTTCTTCACCCACAGCCTTGTTAGTGACTAGAATCGAGGACTACTGGGCTCCAGAAGCTTGGTTTGTGGTTGTGTTAACAGTGACTGGAGTTCTCCTGTTCATTGTTTTGGGCTGGCTCCTTTGCAGGTGGCCTGGAAGGTAAATGCTTTCATTTTTCCTCCATTCTACCAGCCCTCTACAAACAGTATGCTTATGAAAAGGTTGAAGCAATGAGTATAAAAGATGCCATCATAGACATGAGTAATTGTAAAAAGAGTTGGGTGGGTCATAGCAAGAGGGAGGAATGGCAAGTCGATACTTTTAAGTACTTTGTTGTTCTCCATGGAATATTCAAAACACCTGTGGAAGTCTTCCAGCATGTGGGTGGGTAGGCAACTTTTGAAGGACTTATGGAGAACCATGACAAGAATCCCAACAGAAGAGAAGGTAAGTAGAAGTGGTGAGTTGCCTCAGTGGAGGGAATGCTCATCTTGATGAGATAATGGATATATCAAAGTAAAAATTATTGCTTAGGATGTAATGGCTTCAAGACCCAGGAAAGTGGGAAAGGAGCCATCTGAGAAAGTCTTTGAAATTATAAGCTGAATAACCAGTCAAACCCCTATGAGTGAACCTTCTTTGAGTGTAGAGACTTAACCTTCTTACTATTATGATTGTACTAAAAAGAAACCAAAGCATGAACTCTGAACTACAAGGATTTGTCATGAAAGGGGTCAAGAAAGGCACTTGTGATAAAGACTTTAAGAACATTCCTTGAATCAAGTGTGTGATATTCTTCCAGTAGAATACAACAGAATATGTCCTCATATTCTCATTCTGTGAAATTTTTGTCCATGCCTATAAGAAGAATCTATCCAAAATGAAGTTTCTTCCTTTGGTTCTTTTAATATCTTCTTCTGGACAGCAGTACTCAAGCTGTTTATATATAATCTCTCTCTCTCTCTCTCTCTCTCTCTCTCTCTCTCTCTCTCTCTTTTTAAAAAAGTAATCCCTTACAAACCTTTTGTTGGGGCGGCTAGGTAGTGCAGTAGATAGAGCACTGGCCTTGGAGTCAGGAGTACCTGGGTTCAAATCCAACCTCAGACACTTAATAATTACCTAGCCGTGTGGCCTTGGGCATGCCACTTAACCCCATTGCCTTAAAAAATTAAAAAAAAAAAAACCTTTTGTTTTAATATATTTTATTTTTAAATCGCCTTCATTTCTGAATATTACCCTCTTACCTTTTTTACAGTCATTCTTTTTTGTGTTGATTGATATTTTTCCAATTACATGTTATAAAAGTTTTTCAACATTCATTCATTTGCATATTTTTATATTACACAATTTTTCTTCTGCCCTCCTTTTCCACCCCCTTCCCCTCAGTGGCAAACAGTCTAATGAACATTGAACATGTACGTTTGTATTTAACATGTTTATATATTAGTAATATTCTGTATGAGGAATTAGGACTCAGGGAAAAGGAAAAAACTCATGGGATAGGAAGGAAAAACATGAGAAATTTTTAAAAAGTGAACATGTTGTTCAGTCAGATTCTGTAGTTTGTTGTTTTTTTGATGTTTTGGGTTTTTTCTTCATCTGAATATGGATGACCTTGTCCCAGGGTTGTCCTAGAAGAGCCATTTTTTTTTATAACAAAGTATGACAAAAAAAAAATTTGTTAAAATAAATCCATGCATGCCTCAGCCAAGTCAGAGTACATTCAATGTTATGTATCCTTAGTTCCCAACCTCTGCAAAGAAAAGAGATGTATCTTTTCATCTTTTCTTTTGGTCCAAACTTAGTCATTCTAATAACACTTTTTACTGTTTTATTTGTTCTTTCCATTTACATCATATGGTCATTGTGAATTCTGTTTTCCTGATTCTGCTTAATTCACATGATATCAATTCATATAAATCTTTGGTGCTTCTCTGAATTTTTCATATTTATCATTTTTTCTAGTACAGTAAATATTCCATGACATACACGTGCCACAATATGCCTATATCCATTCTCCAACTGATGGCTATCTATTTTGTTTCCACATCTTTGTTCCTATAAAACAACAAAAATTGATGTTATTAATATTTTGGTATATATGGGACCTTTTAGTCTTTTTTTTTTTTGACTCCTTGGGGTATACATCTAGTAGTGGGATTTTGGGCTCAACAGTCACCTTTTTCCACATAATTCTAGATTGTTTTCCAAAATTAAAATAGCTGTTTCTCTTACTCTATATGAATATTCCACCTCCTTTTCTAATCATATATGTCTTCTAAGATGTCTCCCTAATACCTCGGGTAGTAACTTGCCTTTTTATATTATTTCTCATGTACAAGTCATCATTGGTAACGTGCTGCAATCTACTTAACAACAGTCATGCATCCTTCCATTGCCCTTCACAGCTCCTGACATTTTAATTATTCTGAGATTATGGTTCTCAGAAACCCATGATTCATAGCATTACAGCATTCCTGGGAGAGTTTTGGCCTTAAAGAGTGAGCCTTTGCAGTCTGATCTTCCTCACTATTTAGGTCCTCTGTCTGTAACTATGTTTGTTCATTCTAGCTGAGATCTTTTTGATCATGTTTGTTCTTAAGTCAGGGCAATGTCATCGATGACTCAAGAAATCTAGCCAAAAAAAAGTCAACAAGTACAAATCTGTCGACCAGGTTGAATTGTGCTGCAGAGCTCATCACTCAGCACATACCTAAACCTTTTGGATTGTGTCTTTGCACATTTGTGAAATCTCTGGGACCTCAGAGTCATAATGGAAGCTACAGGGACCTGATGACTTGGATTCTTGGAGAGGAAAAGAAGGACAAGAAAGAAAGATCATCCATTTTTCTTTGGGATGGCTCAGAATATTAAAAAATGCCAAGAATTTCAAGACAGTTATTCCTTTGTTTCTCCCTGCTTTTTTTGGTCTCTCCTCCTCCCATTCTAAATTAACTGAGTATATCAAGTTCCTTTTTCTCTTGTTAAGATGTTTAAATCCCTTGGGAAGAAGGCTGTTTCCCTGCAAATCCTTGAAAGCCAGGTCAAGTGGAGGATGAAATGAGCTTGGACCTTAGGATGAGAAGCTTAGTTTAAGGGTGAATCCCAGGATCAGACAGGAAAAGTAAAAGTGTAAAGAGAGGGAAGTGACCCAGTCCCTATCCTGTTTCTTAGATCATGAGGCTATGATGAACTTCCTGAGGAATTTCTGAGCATTTTGAGCAGCTAACTTAGTTATGGATAAGACTCTGTGACATTAAAGAGTGAATGTCAGATTGCACCTCTCAAAATGGTGGCTTCATTGCTTGGCTGACCTTAAGGTGGCCCTCCCTTCAGCTCTGAGTCCAGGAGACAAGGAGCAGGCCTCAGACAGCTAGGTCCAACAGCTGTCAGCCCATGGAAGCAAGGTAAGAAGCTATGAAAAAAACAGCTGAGGTTCCCAGCTCCACCACGAGGAACAACCAACCAGTTTAGGGAACAGCTGAAGTCAAAATCTCTGTCTGGTATACTTTTAGAGGCAGTGTAGTATATTCAAAGACCTGTGGACTCAAATTCTGAGAAGCTAGGTGCAAATCCTAACCACCTGATTAAGTCAGTTCATTTTAAACTTGGCTTCTTCAGAAAAATATTGGGCTGGATCAAATGATTTCTAAGGTTCTGCCTAGTTTTAACTCCAATGAACCTCATTTATCTTGTGAATCATTATGTCACCCTTATCTCTCCCCTAATGGTTTATCTTTCTGCCCCTTCTGTTCCCCATCTTCTTCCTTCTCTTTTTCTTTCTCCCTATCCAGTTTTTCAAATTCCTTGACCTTTATCACTCACATTACTAACTTTTGACAGACTCTTCAATCAGATGAGAATATAACAAGTTAAAAAATGTGTTTGTGCCACCTTTTTTTTTTGGCTTTGGAGATAACAAACTATAGAGAGATAGACAAGGACTTGTGTATATATCAATTATAATAATCTACACAAGTACACAAAGTTTAGGAGCCCTGCCACTGGTAGAGAATCTAATATAGGAAATATGTTAAAAAATAATTTTGTCTCTGAATATAGAAAATAGAATGACAGTAAATAACTTGCTTAGCTGCCATGACATAAAAATCAATCAACAAACATTTATTCAAGACCTCCTTTGGAACAGGCATTGTACTAAATATTGGGGATTTTAAAAATTGAAACAATGACTTCTCTCAAGGAACTTACATTCTATTAGGGAAACAACATGTACACATTTGTGAGTCATCAGGAAGCAGATATTCAGTGATTACAGTATGCTAGCATTAAGGGGGACTGAGAAAGCTTCTTGCAGAAGGTGAGATGTTAGCTGGGACATGAAGAAGACCAGGAAAGCCAGGATGCAGAGATGAGAAAGTAGTGCATCTCAGGCATGGGGGGAGCCAAGGAAAAAGTTCAGAATTGGGGGTATTTTGAGGAAGAAAGAGCAAGGAAGCCAGTGTCATTGGATCATAGAGTACATAGAGTGAAGCCTAGAAAGGAAGGAAGGGAATAGCTTATGAAGGGTGGTAAAAAAAGCAGAGTATTTTATTTTATATTTGCTCCTGGAGGTCATAGGGAATCACTGGGATTAGATGAGCAGAGAGGAGTGATTTAGTCACTGCTTCACTTTAGGAGGCTCATCTTGGAAGTTGACTGCAAGGAGGAGAAACTTGAAGCAGGGAGATCAAACAAGTCTATTGCAACAGTCGAGATGTGAGGTTATGAAGGCTTATCCCAGGCAGCATCAGAGTAGAGAAGGGCACCTATGTGAGGTATTTTGGGTTTGTTTTTTTTTAGGTTTTTGCAAGGCAATGGGATTAAGTGGCTTGCCCAAGGCCACACAGCTAGGTAATTAAGTGTCTGAGGCCAGATTTGAACTCAGCTATTCCTGACTCCAGGGCCGGTGCTCTATCCACTGCGGCATCTAGCCGCCCCCTATGTGAAGTATTTTGCAAAGAAAGAATACTATGTTCCCTTTTTAAAATTCTTTTTATGTTTTTCTTTCTTTCTCATGTTTTTCTCCCTTAGTTCTAATTTTTCTTTCAAAAATGACTGAATATGGAAATATGTTAAACACAATTGTACATTTATAACCTATGTAAGAGTGTTTGCTGCCATGAGAAGGGAAGAAGGGAGAGGGTGGTAGGAAAAAGTTGGACTCAAAAACTTGCAAGGATGAATGCAGAAAACTATCTTTGTATATAATTGGAAAAAATGAATAAATTTTTAAAAAAGAAATATGATGCAAAGAAAGGTTTAATAGGACTTGGCAACAGAATGGATATGGAGAGTGATACAGAGTAAGGAGTTGAGGATGCCACCTGGGTCATAAGCCTGGGTGATTGGAGGATGGTGCTTCCCTTGACAGTATTGAAAATAATTTGGGAAGGAGAAGGTTAGGAGAAAGATAATAAGTTCAGTTCCTTACATGTTGAGTTTAAGATGTCTATAGGAGATGCCCATTAGGTAGGTGGAAATACGAGACTGGAGGTTAGGAGAAAAGTAAGGTCTGGATAAACCAGATCTGAAAATCATCTTTATAGAGACTATAATTAAATCCTTGGAAGTAGATGAGATCACCTAGTGAAATAGTATAGCTAGAGAAGAGCAGAGGACCCAGGACAGAACCCTGTGAGACATCCATAGTTATAAGGTATGACCCAGAAGAAAAATCTTCAAAGGAGATGAGAGAGTGCAGAAGAGAGAAGTAGAAGGGAGAATTAGGGGAACTGCAAAAACTCAAGAGAAGAAAGAATCAAGGAGAAGGTAATCAACAGTATCAAAGGTTTCAAAGAGATCAAGAAGAATAAGGATTGAGAAAAGACTATTAGATTTAAGAATAGTTTCAACTGAATGGGATCAAAAGCAATACCACAGAGAATTAAGATGAGAGTGGGAGGAAAGGAAGTGGAGCTACTGATTATTGATACTTTCTTAAGGAGTTTAACTGCAAAATGGGAGAGAAATATAGGCTAGCAGGCTGGATGAACGAAGAGACTTTTTTTGTCTGGGGAGAAGACAGGTGGTTTGAGGAGTAATGAATAAGTTTGGAAAAAATCACTGGGTTGAGTGGGATAGTGAATCAGTTAGAGAGATGTATAAGAATTATATTACTACTGTAAGGTCCCAAAGTGATTCTATGTTTCATAAATTTGTAGTGTTCCAATCAGCACAATTTTTTGCTTTTCTCCAATTCCATTCATCAGCATACATAGGAGTCAAGGCAGTGAATGGTAGGAATAATCCAAATTACTTAGAAGGCATGATTGATGATAGAAAAAGGGGGGTTAAGAAACTTGAGAGTAGAAGATAAGGGTAGGGTTGAACTGGTTCACCAAGGGGTCAAGGTGGGGAGGGGAAGAAAGTATGACTAGTACAGGGTTGATAGCCTGGAAAAGACCTGAGCAGTAAAGGGAATGGAAGTCATATGAAGACAAAGAACAGGTTTAGGGTTTTAAGACAGATGGAATGATAAAAGATTATGGTCTGATTCAAGAATTTCAGGTTTCATGAACCATAGCAGTGAAATGTCTAAAGGCGATAGAAAGATCAAGGGTATGACCATACTATACTGCATGTGGCTCAGGTGGGGATGAAGAATAGGTCATGGTAAACAAGTAAATTGAGAACCTGGAAATGCAATGTGTTTGAGGGAGTATCAGCTGTATATACTGAAGTCCCCTAGTTTGAAAGGAGGAATTGGAGAGGTGAGAAAGATTGTACCAGGAACTGAAATCTAGGGAAAGGAAAGATCCTGGAAGTCAGTAGAATCTTGATTGGGTGGTAAATATAAATTGAATCAGTCTCATAGGAGAAGAGATTAATGAGTGATGGTAGAAGCGGTAGCGTCTACAGAAGGTGAGAGGGATCAAGGAATATTCTGATTTCTCCACCATGGCCAGCAAGTTGTGGGTGTGAGTGAAAAAATATATAGGACCAATGCTGGAAAGGATAGCCAGGGATGCTGTGCCATCCAGAAGGATCTGAGACATAGCAAATGTAAGAAGAGGGAAGGAGTAAGGAAGGAAACAATTCAAGATAAAAATAAATTTCTTAACTATGGAACAGGCATTCCAGAGAGCCCAGTGGAAGAAGTAAGTTGGAATGGGTTATTGAAGGAGGGTCAAGTTGGAGTGGAGTGGCAGGGCAGTAAAAGAGTAAGAAGTGGGGGAACAAATTTTGAACAATGACTGCCAGAGGTTCAGAATCACTGGATAGGGATTATAACAGGGTAGGAGAATGCTTAATATTGAGTAATGAAATCAGGTAGCTTATCAGCACCTTGAAAAATTCCTTTGAGGGAGGTAGGTGATTAAACAGTCCAGGGGCCCCATCTGGATGGCAGGAAGCCTACCTCACAACAGGAAGGAGTCAAGATAAAGTACTCCACTGTGAGGAAGCCACAAGCAGGCAGACTTCATTGGAGCTGATGGGAGTTGGGGTTGGGAGGATTGTAAAGGCAAAGGGCATAGAAGCTCAGGTTGAATCTGGGGCTCCCCAAGAGGACCCAGAAAATGTTGAAGACAATTGCAGGCTGGAGCCAGATAGCTTTGAAGCAGGATTCCCAGGGAAGTCCCAGAGGAGAAAATGGATCACAGGTGACTGACCAGATGAATCAGTGAAGTAGTACTCCCTGGAGAGTTTCAGAGTCAAAAACAGAAGCTTCTGTATACATATATACATAATAAATATTTACAGATAGTAGGGAGAGAGTTGATCATGAACACCCCTAATATATTTGTCTCCCTTGCAGTCCCATATTTGAAATCACAGAAGGGGCAAGTAAGAGTCCACAGTGTTAATGAACTAAATATGGTGCAGAGATATGTTTATACACTGTTATCCACTTAGGAAGTGTGAAATTTTCTCTAATGGAATTCAGTTTGTCATTTGGCTAGCTAAATATTAGCCTCACCCTTAGTTGCCTTTTAAAAAAGCTGTTTGCAAGCTCTGAACACAGCCAAGGCAAGGGAGCATTGTAGAATGTGACCTCTGGTAATTTAGAGGAGAGCCAGCTATGAAGGAAGAACCCAGCTCTTGAAACAGAATCAATTTTGGCTTTTTCCTTCAATCCTCTTTCAGATGGCAGCAGGGGTTAGGGAGAATATTTCTTCCTCCTGTCTACTGTCTACTGGTTTACAGAGGAGCTGCTCTCCTAGCAGGAGATATTATACTCAAAAAGGAATAGGCCCAGGGATTCAAGGGAACAATCGGGAAAGACATCACCACCTACTTCTGATAGCAGATAAAAGAGCTAATTATGAATTCAAGAGAGAATTAGTCAGGGATATATGAGATTTGAGTTGTGGAGAGGAGCAGACCCAGAGAATCTGGCTGAACCACCTGCTTAGAGAGACTCTAGGATTAGGAGGGAGCAACATGAAGACATGACCATGAGAACTCAGCAGTGCCACACTTAGGAACTGTTTTGGTTATAGGTGATCCCTATGTAATTGCATACATATTGTTATTTACCCTATGTATGTGCCCATCCTTCCCATTGACCCTGAGCACATTTTTGGGAGGTATGCTTCAGTTTTATGAGAGCAGAGTTTGTAGTTATATCATTACGATGCTATGGTAGTAAATATCTTTGCTTTCAGCTAATTGAATATACTGGCTATCAAAGTTAACCATAATGATATGTGCATGTGTGTATAAATACGTTGCTTTCAACACATATATCCTTCAGGATATATATCAAGAGGGGCAGGTGACTGCTTCCTCAACTTTCAGGAATAATTCTGTGTATTAATTCCCAACACTATATCCATGAGCCCCAACCCTATGATTTCCATTAGCAATCATCCGGTAAATATGATTGGTTCTTTAAAAAAAAAAAACCCAAATCATTTACACAAGGGTTTTCTTTTTTTGTTTGTTTTTTTATTTTTTTTCAGAGGTGAAAACAAATTAGGAGAGAGAAAAAGTCAGTTTCTGTTCATTAAAATTGTTTGGTTAAAAAATGTTTGGTGTAGTAAGAGCAATAGTTATAAAGCATTCCCTAAGAAAACCTAGGTGTCTCCTCCCAAGGATTCACACAGAGTCCATGGTAGTGGAAGAGTGGGCAGAAAGAGGACTATGTTTGGGAACCAAATATGTAGGGAATACATGTGGCCAAGGCAACACCCAACTGCAGGGCCTAGATATCTTTTCTGTCTGTGGTAAGGCACAGGTGTCAATGATGGGGGTGAGTCACCTTCACAAGTATAAGCTGGGGGAGGCGCAATTAAACAACAGTTGCTTTGAAAAAAGATCTGGGGGTTTTTGGTGGACTAAAAGCTCAATATGAATCAGTTTGTGATATATCAGCCAAAGAAGTCATCACAATCTTGGAATGCATTAAAGAGGGCACGGCTTCCAGAAATAAGAGAGAGAGAGAGAGAGAGAGAGAGAGAGAGATCCATTGTGTTCTGCCCTTGTCAGACTTCATCTAGTGTTGTGTTCAGTTTAAGGACAATGATAAAACCAGTGTGTCCAGTGGAAAGACCTTAAATCTATGACATAAGTAAATTGGTTGAAAGAATCATAAATATTTAACCCAGAGTAAAGAAGATTCCAAGGGAGAGATTATTGCTGCCTTCAAATGTTTGAAGGGTTGTGTGGTGGGGGATTCTGCCTCATGAGTTGGTAGATTTTCTTTTTCTTGGAGATCTTCAAGTAGAGGCTGAATGACTACTTGTCTGCTGTTTTATTACAGGGATTCAACTTGTATATGAGCTGGACTAGATAGTCACTGAAGTCCCTTTAAGTTTTCAAATTATGTGATTTTTAAGTCATTCCACTGCTAGGCTAGGCTAGGCTGGTTCCCCACAAAGCAAGATGTCTTGGGTGGATTGATCTGCTGCTAGACAGAGTCAAGCAGACTTTTAGCTTTAGGGTAATCTATACAGTATTGTTTATAGATTCTGAACTTGGGATACATGATCCTTATGGATAGATTCCAGAGGGTATGTGAACTTGGATAGGAAAAAATTAATCTTTATTTTTACTAATTTTACGTGGTTTTCTTTACTTTTTCAATTACATGTAATGATTATTTTCCACATTCATTTTTTCCACATTTTCTCCCTCTCTCCCTTTCCTCCCCCTCTCCTTGATGAGAAATATGATATAGATTATACATGTACAATGATGTTAAACATATTTCCATATTTATTTTCACTAACTTCTAAATGAAATTTAGCATTTCCTTCAATTATTTAAAAACATTATTTGAGAGGGGGTCAATAAACTTCACTAGGCTGTAAAAAGAGGTCTATAACATGCAAAAAAGGTTAAGAACTCCCGATTTAGTTCTTTCTAACTGTGGAAAAAAGCTCTAGGGGAAAAGTCTTTTAAAGCTTGAGTTTCTCCAAAAGGGACTGACATCTAGAAAAGATATTCAATGTACAAAATAAGTAGATATCACATATTGGAAAGCTATTTAATTTCATGTACCACAAAAAAATACTTGAAACAAAAAAAGACTCATTAGTGGTACCTTGATGAATACTTGCCTCACTAAGGATACCATGACAACATCAGAAATATGCAAAGTGTCCTGGTACTGCACTCTCCAGAGAACATTTTGAAGAATAGCACAAAGCAAAGATTGAAGGTCGCTGAATTGGATTCTTTCTGTCGACTTGCATTATGCAACATTTGCATGATGATCAGAATAATTTTCTGGACCTCAGGATAGCAGTCTTTGGTATTGCTTTTCAAATTTTCTTCAGGGGTTCTCAAGGCTCTAGACAACTCTCTAAGACTAATTTGCAGAGAGGGCTCTGACTTGCATTGGTTTCCTCATTTGAGCTCCCTCAATAACAATAAAATTACCAATATAACAATAAAATTACCCCTAAATCTATTCTATCCCCATTTCCTTTCCCCATCCCTATCCCTAATTGTTAGGAATATTTCCCCCTCTTCCCCTCCTACCCCAGTGTCAAGCCTAAAACTGCCTCTTTTGTAACTTCTTCTCATTTTTTCTGATTCTGCCCTTGAGTCAAATAGAACTGGTGAAAACCTTCTTTTCACATGAAAACTCTTCAAATACTTGAATGAATACACACACACACACACACACACATATATGTATGTATGTGTGTATATATATCATGTTCCCTCTGAGTCTTCTCCAGGCTAAACACTCTCAGTTCTATCACTTGCTCTTCATATGACATGAACTCAAGACTCTTTCATCTAGTTATCTTCTCTAGGATATTTTTCATTTTCTACGACTTTTTTTAAACCAAGGAACCCAGAACTAAACACAAAACTCCAAGTAAGATCTGATAAGGTCAGAGTAAAAAGGGAGTCTGACTTTATTTCTGGAAGCTAGGTCTCTTTTAGTGCAGTGATAGATTACATTTTGGGGGGGCTTCTAGATTACACTGATGATTTCATGAAAACCTAAGATCTTTTACTATCTATACATGCTTCCCTTATTCTTAAGTATTCATGAAGCTGATTTTTTTAACTCAAAAATAAAACAATATATTTATTCCTACTGAATTTCATTTTTTACATATTTAGTTCAGTTCTCTAACCTGTTAAGATCTTGGATCCTGATTCTGTCAATCATTGCTTCCCTATTCCTCCCAGTTTTGTGTCACATGCAAATTTGATTAACCATGCTATCATAAAATCATTAAAATTTTCAATATAACATGACCAAGTACAGGTCCCTGGGCTATTTCACTGGAGACTTTCTGACAAATTGACATTAAATGATTATTGACTATTTCACATTCATATAAGAAAAACATGACATATGTGCTCAGAAATGATGCTAAAAGTTAAATTATATTTACTGCATTTTTCTTTCAGTTTAATATCCATGTCAAAAAGGAAACAATATATATTTTAAATCTTTTAGAAATCATTTTTGTTTTCATGAACCTGATGAAAATCAATAAATATGAATGCTTATGCTTTCTTTTACAAAGAAATAATTACACTGAATCTCTATTAGATATAGCTTGGTTTTTGTTTGTTTTTAGTACATATGAAACTATATTTTATTTCCAATATAGCTTTGTTGTTTGTCTGAATCCTCTTCTAAGCTTTCTTCTGCTTACTTCTGTGTTTTAAAAATATTTCATAAACACTTTTTCCTTGTCTTTTTCTTTTACTTTTTGGTATCACTACCATCACTATCCTCTCTAACTTTTCACATATATTTCCCCTTCCCCCCCAAAACCCTCCCTTGTTAAAAATGAGTGTAGTCAAGAAAATATACTTGGGGCAGCTAGGTGGCGCAGTGGATAGAGCACCAGCCCTGGAGTCAGGAGTACCTGAATTCAAATCCAACCTCAGACACTTAATAATTACCTAGCTGTGCGGCCTTGGGCAAGCTACTTAACCCCACTGCCTTGCAAAACACCTAAAAACCTAACATATATATATATATATATATATATATATATATATATATATATGTATATATTCCATGAACTGTATCTGAAGATCTCATCTCATTCTATGCCTCTAGTCCATCACCTTATTTGCCAAAAAGTGGGGAGTGTGACTCATCATCACTCTTGAGTAGTGATAGGTCATTGCATTGCTCATAGTTCTTAAGTCTTTCAACACTGTTTTCCTGTTGTCGTCATTATATTGTAATGGAGAACTGGTGAACAGTTACAACATGCAATCCCCATATGGAAGAGACTAAGGGGTCTTGCTTTTGTTGGAAAACGGATATTTACTATGAATATATAGCAAAAAGGGAAATACATTTTCCTCAACACCTGTGGATACACTCTCCTTTATATCATCTTGGTCCCTAGGGAGACTGCCCACAGTTTCTACAAAGCATTTGTCCCCTCAAGTTCATTTCCTTTAACTTTTATGTCAGGTTTTCAACAAATCCCAGAATACACTTCGATTCTGGACTTCCAATGGCTAACTTCTTACTTTTGAAGCTCACAAAACTGTAGCTATCTCCAATCTCTTTAATAGTGTCATTTTTTTAGCTGTGTGACCTTTAGGCAAGTCACTTAACCCTGATTGCCTCACATCCAGGGCTATCTCTAGTCTTTTTTTTAAGATTTTATTTTGAATTTTACAATTTTCTCCCCAATCTTCTTTCCTCTCCCCACCAGAAGGCAGTCTGTTAGTCTTTACAATGTTTCCATGGTATACATTGATCTAAGTTGAACGTGTTGAGAGAGAAATCATATCCTTGTATTTGCTTACATTTTTTTTAGATTTTTTTCAAGGCAATGGGGTTAAGTGGCTTGCCCAAGGCCGCACAGCTAGGTAATTATTAAATGTCTGAGGCCGGATTTGAACTCAGGCACTCCTGACTCCAAGGCCGGTGCTCTATTCACTGCGCCACCTAGCCACCCTATTTGCTTACATTTTAAGAGAGAGTTCATCCCATTCATATTCAAAGTTATAATTATTAACTCTTTATTGCCCTCCATGCTATCTTCCCTCTGTTTATATTTTTTACCTTTTTTACTTTTATCCATATTCCCCAGTATTTTGCTTCTGGATACCACCACCTTCAGTGTGTTTGCCCTCCTATGTCACCCCCCCCTCCCCTTTTTTTCCCCTTTCCCTTTTCTCCTTCTTCCCTCCCTTCCTTCTGTTAGCTCCCCTTTTTCTGCCCCTCCCTGTCTCCTCCCTCCCCTTTTTCCCTCTTAATACTTGAAAGGTAAGATAAGTTTCTTAACTGAGCGTTTGTGTAAGTTAACTTTAAGCCAAGTCTGATGAGAGGAAGATTCAGGTGGTTCTCAGCTTCTCCCTTCTTCCCCTCTATTACAATAGGTCTTTTATACCTCTTAATGTAATGAGATTTACTCCATTCAATCTCCTTCCTCTTCCCATCTCCTTACTGTCCCCCCTTTTGAGGAGGTGTTATTTTTAAAGCATTCTATCTGAGTCACAGAAAAGTCATGAGTTTCCATCACTTCTGGCTAAGTATATTCTCTCTAATAGTTACAATTCTCAAGAGTTATGAGACCTTTTTTCTCAAGTGGGTATATAGCCAGTTACATCTTCTTGGATAGCAGTTTTTTTCCCTTTACCACTCCCCATTTTTTTAAACCTTTTCATGTGTCTCTTGAGCCTCCTGTTTGATGTCCAAATTTTCTATTAAGCTCTGGTCTTTTCATCAGGAAATGTTGGAAGTCTCCCATTTTGTTAAATGTCCATCTTGTCCCCTGGAAGAGAAGGGTCAGCTTTGCTGGGTAGTGGATTCTTAGCTGCATTCCAAGCTCCCTTGCTCTTTCAGAATATCTCATTCCAGACCCTTTGATCCCTTAATGTTGATGCAGCCAGGTCCTGTGTAATCCTTACTGTGGCTCCTTGGTATCTAAATTGTTTCTTTCTGGCTGCTTGAAGGATTTTCTCTTTTATCTGATAGTTCTGGAATTTGGCCACAACATTCCTTGGTGTTTTCATTTTAGGGTCTCTCTCTGGAGGGGATTGATGTAATCTTTTAATAACAATTTAATGACAATTTTGCCCTCTGGTTCCATGATATCCTGTAATATTAAGTCGAGGCTTTTTTTTTTTGCAAGGCAATGGGGTTAAGTGGCTTGCCCAAGGCCACACAGCTAGGCCATTATTAAGTGTCTGAGGCTGGATTTGAACTCAGGTACTCCTGACTCCAAGGCCAGTGCTCTATCCACTGTGCCACCTAGCCACCCCTAGGCTTTTTTTTTCTCTTCAATGTTTTCAGGAAGACCTATAATTCTCAGGTTATCCCTTCTTGATTGTTTCTCGAGGTCAGTGGTTTTGTTGATGAGGTATTTTACATTTTCTTCTATTTTTCTTTTGATTTTTTGGTTTTGTTTAACAGCCTCTTGCTGTCTCATGAAGTCATTAGTTTCCACAGACTCCATTCTTTTTTTTTTTAGAGAAGAATTTTCTTCATTTATCTTTTGCAACTCCTTTTCCAATTGGTCAATTCTATTTTTGAAAGAGTTTTCCATTTGACCAATTGAGGTTTTGAGAGAATTTTCTTTTTGCATTTGTCCAATTGTATTTTCCAATGATTTGTTTTCTTGTTGCAAGGCATTAACTGTTTCTCCCAAATCTTCCAATTGATTTTTAAACTACTTCCTGATCTCTTCAAGGAAGTCTTTCTATGCTGGAGACTAGATCATATTCTCCTCAGAGGTTCTAGGTCTTTCCGAGTTAGGGTATTTTCCTTCTTGGAAATTTTCTATGGATCCCCCTTTCTTCTGGCCTTTCTTCATTCTACTAAGACCTTATGGTTGGCAAGGGGCTGGTTTACAGAGGTTTGATGTTAAGATCCCTAGAGGCTTTACTAACTGGGTTTAGTAACTCCAAGTGGGCTGGCCAGAAGGTTGTGTTGGTTATTTTCTCTGGAGTGTCTGTGACCTTAATTTGAGGTCCTCTCCCTTAACTTGGAGTAGGTGAATCAAGCTGTAGAGTATTTTAATCTTTGATCCATGGTGGATTTTTCCCTAGGGCAAGGTAATTGCTCTACCTATTCATAGCTGAGGGAGGTCTTCTGCTCATACACTTGGGGCAGAGGTGGGCTGTAATTGTTCTGGGAAGAGGCTTTAGCTGAAATGAAGTACTGGAACTCTCCCTCCAGCTCTGCTGGCAAGCTCCAGACCTTCAGTGCCACAACCAATGCCTCTGCTCCCTAGTTGGCAGATCAGGTTTGCCCCACTTTTAGGCTTTCAGGGTCTAGTCTGCCCCACTGATCAGGCTAGTGGAGCTCTCAGACTCTCACCCATCTGGTCTCCAATCAGACTGGTTGCACTTTCAGGGTCTCGGGATCTCACCCGCCCCACTGATCAGGCTAGTTGAGTTCTCAGGCTCTGACCCTGTCCTGTGCTACCAGCAGAGTCAACCCTCTGCACCCAACTCACCCATGATCCTGGAGGACAAACCTTGAGATAGATCTTCTTCTCCTAGTTTCTCTTTCTGGGTTTTGTGAATCAGATTTCTGTTAAGAGGTTTGTTTCATATTATTCATGAGGGAAGATCAGGAGATTAGCACTGTGTCTATCTTCTCTGCCACCATCTTGGCCGGAAGTCCAATCTCTAGTCATTTTGATTCATATCTGGTCACTGGACACAGATATGAAAGTGAGCCTAGTAACTTAACTGAGCAACCCTCCCACACACACACACACTCTCAAAACCAATTCAAGTGCATATCATGGTATCACCTCGCTGATGTCAAGGTCTTCTTCAAAAATAAAGGACGGGGTAGCTAGGTGGCACAGTGAAAAGAGCATCAACCCTGGAGTCCAGAAAACCTGAGTTCAAATGTGGCCTCAGACACTTAATTGCCTGGCTGTGTGACCTTAGGCAAGTCACTTATTCCCATTGCCTTAAAAAAAGAAAAAAAAATGAAGGACAAATATCATCATCAATTCATAGCTCTACCAGCATAGCATTTGTATGTCTGTCATCTAACAATTTTCTTTTTTTTTTTTTGCAGGGGCATCCTTTTCAATTTGATGGACATGAGGTGTAGAATCTCAGAGTTGTTTAATTTTCATTTCTCTTTCTATTGATTTGATTTAAAACATGATTTTTGATGGTTTGCCCTTTTTTTAAAAATTTTTTTTTAATATTTTTGATACTTTCTTTCTTGGGGAATGGTTCTTGGTCTTGTCAATTTATGATATCAGTTTACTATATATCTTGAATATTAGACTGTCAAGAGAGAATTAAGAGGCAAAGATTAAGCCTCCCCTAGGAATCTTCTAACTATTGATTTTATTTATGTAGAAACCTTTTTAATTTTATGCAATTAACAGCACATATCTTTATCACCTGTGATCTACTCTATCCCATTTTGGTCAAGACATTTTTTCCATTTAGTTTTTTTTCATTTTTTTTTTTAGGTTTTTGCAAGGCAAATGGGGGTTAAGTGGCTTGCCCAAGGCCACACAGCTAGGTAATTATTAAGTGTCTGAGGCTGAATTTGAACCGAGGGACTCCAGGGCCGGTGCTCTATCCACTGCGCCACCTAGCTGCCCCTCCATTTAGTTTTGAAAAGTATCTCTTCCTTGCTCCTCTTATATGTCCTTTTATATCTAGTTCATGCATCCATTTGGAGTTTATGATATGGTGTAAGAAGTTAGTTGGATCCTAATTTTTTTAAACTACTTTTTGTTTATGCAATATTCTAGTCATTTAGTCTCTAGTCATTTAGGTCTATATTTCTGTAAAGTTCATAATTATATTCACATAATTCATTTATGTGTCTTTGAAGGTAGACTCCCAGATATTATATTTTGTAATTATTTTGAAATTCTTTTTCTATCTTTATCTTTTGGATTTTGTTAGTACCACAAAGACTTTTTTGTTTATATCTTCCAATTAATTTTTAGTTGAATTTTTAGTGTTCTTAAATCAGAGGTGTCAAATTTTCTTCATCTGGGTTTATTTTTAGAGTTTCCTAACTTATGGTAGTTTCTCATTGTGATGATGTTTTCTTCTGTTTATTCATATTTGCCCTGTGGAAACCCAGGAATTCACTAGGAATCCTTCTCTTAGCTTCCAGTGACTTCTGACAGTCTTTTTGAACAGGTTCCTTTGGTTTTCCAAATGGTTGCTCTGTTTGGGGTCCTTGTCAATATTTTCTCAAGTGGGTACAGATGAGTTGGATTCCTCTACAATCTTCACTGTTTCCATCTGTGGTGTTTTAAGTCAAAGTTTAAAGAAACTGGTCCTTTGTCTTCTGACTGCTCCTCTGGGAAGGATGGGGGTGGGAAAGATGATTTTAGGGAACATCAGAAGAAGAGAGTCCAGTTGATCTTACTGGGGTCTTGACCATACTGTCCCTAAGTCCTCTGGGTTGGTTGGAGAGAGAGATAGGAAAATGTACTGGTCTTTGGCTCTTCTAAATTTGATATGAGGTAGGAAACCTGGGATCATCTATTTTTGAGAAGCCATGCTGGCTACTGATAGTCAACACATGACTTTCTTTTTTTCTTTATTTCTTTATTTTTTTTATTAAAGATATTTGAGTTTTACAATTTTCCCCCCCATCTTACTTCCCCCCCTCCCCACGGAAAGCAATCTTTCAGTCTTTACTTTGTTTCCATGTTGTACATTGATCCAAATTGAGTGTGATGTGAGAGAAATCATATCCTTAAGGAAGAGACAAAAAGTCTAAGAGATAATAAGATCAGACAATAAGATATCCGGGTTTTTTTCTGAATTAAAGGGAATAGTCCTTAAACTTTATTCAAACTCCAGGGCTCTTTATCTGGATCAGATGGCACTCTTCTTTGCAGACAGCCCAAAATTGTTCCCGGTTGTTGCACTGATGCAATTAGTGAATCCTTCAAGGTTGAACATCACCCCCATGTTGCTGTTAGGATATACATTGTTTTTCTGCTTCTGCTCATCTCACTCAGCCTCAGTTTATGCAAATCCCTCCAGGCTTCCCTGAATTCCCATCCCTCCTGGTTTCTAATAGAACAATAGTGTTCCATGACATACATATAACACAGTTTGCTAAGCCATTCTCAATTGAAGGACATTTACTTGATTTCCAATTCTTTGCCACCACAAACAGGGCTGCTATGAACATTTTTGTACAAGTGATGTTTTTACCCCTTTTCATGATCTCTTCAGGGTACAGACCCAGTAGTGGTATTGCTGGGTCAAAGGGTATACTCATTTTTGTTGCCCTTTGGGCAGAGTTCCAAATTTCTCTCCGGAAAGGTTGGATGAGTTCACAGCTCCACCAACAGTGTAATAACACATGACTTTCTAAAAGTTTATCAATCACTTCTATAATGTTTTATTCTAGAATTTCTCAGAAATTAAAATCAAGTTGACTAGCTTATAGTTTGCAAATTTTTTTTCCTTTTTCTGAAAAATCAGGACATCTGCCTTTTTCAAATCTTGTGCTATCTTTCCCATTTTCCATATCTTTCAAATATGACTGATAGCAACAGTTCTTTTGGTACCTGGAGATAAAGTTCGTTTGGGACACAGGTGTCTTGAGTTATCCAAGGGCAACCAGATGCTCTCCTACTATGAATTTGGGTATCATCTCCTGTTAGCCTTTTTATTCCTATTATTTCCAGTAAGAGTGCCATTCTCCTTAGCTATCACCTTCCCAAGAAAAGGTTCTCTCCTTTCTTGGATCTTTTCTTCCACTGTAGCTTAGGAAAACCGAGATCTTTTTGTTGTCTTAACCTTTCTTGGCAGTCTCAGGTCATTGTGAGTTTTATTTAGCACTTGACACTGCTTTTTCCTCCCTCCCCCTTTAAGTTGGTTTGTTTCCTTGCATCTACATTTGTCTTTTCAGACATGTCCTATTTTCCCACCTCATTGGAATTGTTTCTCTTTTTGTCTTTATTCTTAAGTATCTCCTTTTTATTCTTCTTCAATTTCAACTGTAGAATTTCCCTCAACTTTGAGCCCAGCGGCTATATACACAGAAGATGCTCAGAAAATGTCCATTAAATGGATGGATGAATAGATGCAGCTACTTTAAGATTGGTATAAGATTCTTTCCCTGCCTGCATTATCCAACATCTCCTAATTGGGACTGAAGAATATTTTGTTCTTTAAGTTTTGAGGCCCCTTATTCTACTTAGAGGCTCTTATTATGATGCAAAATAGCAACAGAATTCAACCTTTAATAGATGAATTTCAATTCAATAAGTCATTTTTTTACCCAAATTACTTGTTCCCAATATGTGAAGCCCCAACATGCCATCATGAGAGTACAGATAATATAAGAAATTCCTCTCATGAGGGTAGCATCCTAACCTCACTTATCAACTCCTTCCTTTTATTCTAGGATGGCTCTATGTCGGAAAACATGTGGACAATCCTCCCAGACTCTATTATTGGATGGGTAAAGTAGCAACCTCGTTTTCCCTTTTCTTTCTGGGTTTTACAGGATTCTGATCATCTTCAATCAGTTGCTTGACCCTTCAAAGTCAGTTACTGAGATTCCAGAGCCTCTCTATAGCAGAAGCAGGCTGCTTGGCTGAGGTTCCTGCCCTATTAGAAACAGTTTTACTGTAGGTTTCAAGATCACTTTCTGTCCCTAAAGACATGTTTCTGTTCTTCTTTAATTTTTTTTTCTTTTGCCTAGCACCAAGAGAAATGAAAATTCTTCTGATGAGCTAAGAGAAAAGAAGAATGATGACATGAACAGCATCCTAAGTCTGGTACTGCTAAGCTATTCTAATCAGTGGAGTTGGGGGGCAAGAAGAGGGTATGAGACATTTATTAAGCACCTATTATGTGCAAGGTTGAACTAAGTACTTTATAAATAGTATATCAAAGGGCACACCAGAACTGCTTCTTAAGATATCACTGCTCCTCTTTAACTGTCCATTTTTTTCTCCATCTTTTCCATCTCTTACTTTAAACCTATGCCACCTCCTACTCATGTGGTCTACCTTTTCTACCCAATTATCTCACATTTCTTTGGTATATAATTTTGTGTGCACTTACACATGTACATATATAATTGGCATAGTGAGTTCAAATCTGATTTCAGATATTTAATTGCTGTGTGATCCCGGGCAAGTCACTTAATACTCTTTGCCTCAATCTCATCTGTGGAATGAACAGAAGAAAGAAATGTCAAGCCATTCCATAACCTTTGCCAAGAAAACCCCAAATGGGGTCACAATGACTAAGTTGGACATGGTTGAAAAATGACTAAACAAAAATATGTACATATTCACTTTCCCATAGAATATTAGGTCCTTGAGAGTCCTTCAGTACCTAGACTGTTAACCAGCAGACTTCTTATTTAGTCATTTGGGAACAATTCTCATGATCCTGTGGACCACACGTGGTCCAATACTGATCATGGGGTTGTCTTTGCAAAGATATTGTAATGGCTTGCCATTTTCTTCCGTAGTGGACTAACAGAGGTTAAGTGACTTGCCTAGCCAGCAAGTGTCTGAGGCTGGATTTGACCCTAGGCCCCAGAGCTCTATCCACTGAGCAACCAGACTGTCTCCAATCTGGTAGATAGTAGGTGCTTAATAGATGCTTGTTGCTTGATTGATGGATAAGCATTCTAAATTAGGGAGCTCCCTATATCTAGAATCTTTGGCTAGAGTAGGTAAAGGGTGTAGCAATTCTGGGTATTAGAACTAGGTATTGGTTTGGGTGAGAGTGCACATGAGATGGATTGCTAAGAGCTTCTCTCTCATTTTCTTTCTTTTTTACTGAGTAGCAACAGTTTGATGGCAGAGCCCAGGACCCTGGTAAGTTCTATACTTTAATCCTAACTCCTTCTGCAAATAAAGGGACACACTGTCACAAAATTCAGTTTGGAACAAGTGCTATCACTCCCACCTTGGTCCTTTGGGAAAAAAAGGAAACTCCCTTGGCCAGACTCCCTGTGCTATTTGCTTTAAGCTTATTCATACTTTTCCTTCTCATCTGAGCTGAAAGCAATTCAGGATTTTTAGGGCTCCTGACCACTCTGGCTCTCTAGCCTTTCTTTCCCCTCTCCTCTCCCTTCTCCCATGCCTGCCCCCCCCCCCTCTCTCACACAGTGATTTTTTTTTTCAGTTCCAAATTTTTTCCTTCCCTTTTCCCTACCTGAGAAGACAAGAAAAACAAAACCCATTTATGGAGAGAGAACAGAATATCCTTCAGTTTTTCACTTTGAGTCCATTAGTACTCTATATGGAGGTTGATAGCATGTTTCATCATGAGTCCTTTGGAATTATAATGGGTCATTGCATTGATCAGTGTTTACTCAGATCAGAGTCCTTCACAGTCGATTATCTTTACAATATTTCTGTTACTATGTAAAATGTCCTCCTGACAGTTTACTTCACTTTATATCTGTTCATACAAGTCTTCTCAGTTTTTTCAGAAACTATTCCCTTCTCATTTCTTACAGCACAATAGTATCCCATTACATTATATACCATTACTTGTTCATTCTCCAACTGATGGACAATCCCCTCAGTTTTCAATGTTTTGCCACAACCAAAAGAGCTGTTATATTTTTGTACATCTGGGTCCTTTATCTATTTCTTTGATCTCTTTGGTATATGGAGCTAACAGTGGCACTACTAGGTCAAGGAGTATGTACAATTTAACAGCTATTTTGGGCATAGTTCCAAATTCTTTAGCCTTTCCTGCCTTGGGACCCCCTTTTTAGGAGGTCATTGTGTAGGTAGATGAGAATGGCTGGCCATATGCTACCTTCCTCCCACACCTGCTTTTCATATCTAGTTACAGGCAGAGATTATCTCTTCAGTAGCAAGACTGGAGCGCGGCGCTGGCTCTGAGGACAATCTGAACAGCAGGGACAAAAACTGTTGTAAGAAATTAGTAGCTGTGTGGTTTTTTTTGGAAAAGGGTGAGATACATAAAAGGAATCCAGCTGACTCACTTCCCCTGCTGGTCTCACCCCCTGCTGTCTCTTGACTCCCCCCCCCCAGCTCCTCCCTTCCTCTTCTACTACCTCAGATCCTAACTTCCAGTTTGTGTTTCACTATCAGAATGATATTATACAATAAAGGTGTTATTTTATTGTTTTTGTGAGATTGAAGGTCAATAGGATAACTCTTAAAGAGGTCCCAAAGAAGCCTCAGTTCCTTCTTACTGTTCTTCCATTTTCCTCCACATCTTTAAAGAAATTGTAGAGGGTTACTGGGGACAATGGGGACAATATTCATGATTTTATTCTTTTGATATTCCATACCATCAATAACTGTGTTTGATCTTCTGAACTTGAGAGAATATTATAGTTCCCTTGCAGTATGCTGTTCCAACTTAGGAGTAGTAGTCCCTTAAGCTATCACTATCTAGTGAAGAAATCAGTATTAGAAGAAGCAAGAAACTTGGGCAGGTTTTAATTATTACCCTCTCATTTCTACTTAATAGTAGATATTAGATAATTAGATAGTTGCAAAGGATACAAAAACGATGTAAAAATTTTATCCAGATTATCTCATTCCACTTCACAATAACCCTCAGAGTTATTATCATCACTTGATAGATGGGGAAAATGACCCAGAAAAGAGGTTGTTTTTTTGCCCGGGATCTCACACAGCTAGAAAGTATGTCTCAGACTGGATTTGAACTCAGTTTTCCCCAACTCCAGATTCAGTACTCTACCAGTCATGCCACCTGGATGCTGTAAGAACAGTTACTCTATAAGATGTAGAATGTTATAATTGCTTGCCTTCACCTTACCTTCCAGGCATATTCTGGAAGGATTAACAAAGGTTTTTTTCTTTTAGAAAATTATAAAGTGCTTTGAGTTCTCTGATGATTGATAATAAATGAATATAAGCTGTTATTATCATTATTAATGTGTTGAGTATGCCTAAATCTTCCCTTTGTAGTCTGCTTCCCATTCTTGGGAAGTAGAAAAGGGACCAATTTTACCACTAGTTTTGCCTGTTTCTTTTATTGTATCCCAATCATCAACTAGCTTGGTTGTCAAATTCATTTTAACAAATATTAGTTATGTATCTATTTTGTATGCTAAGCATTGGACATATGAAGATGAAATATAAGTTACTGCCTTCAAGGTCCTTACAGTCTAGTGGGTGAGAGGACAAGACGTTTACAGATATGTATAAAGCAAGATTGCTTGAGGAAGAGGCAATGGAGAGATCCAGATAAAGCTCTTTAGGAAAACTGAGGATAGAGGATCATTTTCTGCTGAAATAATCAGGGATTTGATGGAGACACTAGCACTTAAGCTGGGCCTTGAGGAAGAAAGATCTCAACTGGTGGAAATAAAAACAAATGGTGTATCCCATTCAAAGAATAGTACCCAGGTGTGAGAAGAGAGCAGGACAAGATCAAGGAGTAACAAATAGTTCAGTTTGACTTGAGCTTTTGGGGAATAAGGAATTGAGTAATGTGAAATAAGACTGGAAAATTGGAAGCCCTTCCTAACCTCTCAATTCCAGTGCCTTCTCTCTGTTAATTATTCCCTATTTATCCTGTATATAGCTTGCTTTGTATTTATTTGCATTTTGTCTCCCCCCATTAGACTGTAAGGTTAAGTGTCTCTTGATTCTGTAATTCCAGAGTTTAGCACATAGTAATCTTAATATTGATTTGATTGATTGGAAGGTCAGCCAATAAACATTTATTAAGTACTTATGTAAGCATTTAAGACCTTCTGTTCTAGGCTCAGCTTAAATGCTGAGGATACAAAAAGAAAAAGATCAAAGAGTTTGCCCTCAAGAAGAAGAAAATCTAATGGAGGAGCTCATAATCTAATAAATGCTTTAATTGACTAAAAGTTAAGTTGCTTCCAGACTGTGAAAGGCCTTAAAAATGCCATATTAAATGCTATTTTTCTTATGGGCAAAAGAGCCTGAATTCTAATCAAAATTGGGGAAACCTCCCCAATAGGTAATTTGAGCATTTGCTTCATGTCATATTTCACTTTACTACATGAAAGGGGGTTTAGTGGTCCTGGAGCTTTACCTAGTGGTCTGGTATCCTGAGGAGCTTTCTTTCTTGATTGCATCACCAAAAAAAAAAAAAAGGTCCATTTCACCCAAGCTGATGAGTTATATCCAGTATTTCTCCCCTTGGACATTTGGATGTGAATGCTTTGACTCGTTTTTTCAGTGCAACTCTCCAAAATTCATGTCATCCTGTATGGACAAGCAGGGAGGTTGTCTTTGCGTGATTACAGCCTAGTTGTTTGCAGGTAGCTTAGGAGTCCTACCTGGGTTTAGGTCATCCTTTATTGGGTCCCTGGAGATCCAGAAAGTATTCCAGCTGGTGATATCAGAAAAAGTTTGAAGTTCTTTGGAGGCCCTGATTGGGTGAAGCTTAAGCCTGTCATAAAGGCTTTGACCTTTGGTGTGCTGGCTAGTTTGCAGCTGCTTCAACTTTTCAGGATTCCTGGAATCCTTTGGCAATAACATGGGAAATGCCCAAGGTCATGGTTTTATGTAGGAGCCCAATCTCAGGGCCAAATTCTTTTTTTTAAAGCCCTAACAAGCCTCATTAGTCAACGCTACTATAGTTATCACAGTAATAATTGAGTCTAATATGCTATTGGGATTTCCCCATGGAAGGCTCATTCTCTTTCCAATGATATTTGGGGTTTTGCCGTCTGATCACTGAGGCCATTTGGGCTTTGCTGCAGCGCTAATAATAATGGCCCATGGGTCTGAACTTCAGGGAACTAGAGGGCCCAGAGCCATGGAATTTCCTTATTCCTCTGACCTGAGATGGCCCCATTTTTTATAGTCCCTCAGGCTAAGGAAGAAGTTGCCAAAAAAAAAAAATGAAACTGGTTTCTATGAGGGGAACATTTATTCTTTTAGGACCTACATTTGCCACTCTTGCCTGATATCTCTGAAGATTAGCCAAATAAAATGTGTCAGAACAGGTCTCCATGGCACCTAGTAAGAATGTTTAAGTAGGTTGCTTTACAAAGGCCAACACAGGAGGAAAACAACGTTAATGCTCCATGGAACTGAAATGTCATTTATGTAGGTCCAGGCAAAGGTGCTGCTCCTAAGTCATCCATCCTTTCTCATCCTCTTGTCATCCTGTAAATCCTCCACCCAAGCTAGTGGATGCCTTCAAAGATAATGTGTTTTATTACTAGGAGAATACTAGTGCTAGGGTTGGGCTACCATTTACCACTGTTATAACTTGATCATATATCTTGGGTACCTTCCATCTCTCCTCATAGGCATAGGTTATCCTGGATATCCTCAACCTCTTTACACCAACCAGTTGTCTTTTTTCTTTTGAGAGATTTGCCTCAACTGCCTTACACCAATTTTGATTCTTTAGAGATAATGATCAGAGGCAGGACAGCAATAATAGAAAGCATATTCACCTTGAAGCCAGGAGACCTGAGTCTGAATCCAACAAGTCCCTGATTTAAAGTCATAGAGCATCAATGGAAGGATGGTAGCCTTAAAAAGATTTGGATTTTTTTTTCTTTTTAATACAGGTAAGGCCTATGCAATTTCCCCAATACAATGTAGCTGATCTCTCCCCCCAACTTAGCTGGGAGTCCAGCTTTGTCCGGGCAGTCCATCTGGAGCCACTGGGCTGCTGAAGAAGCAGAGGCCACCCAAGAAGGGGCGGGATGGGCCGGGGCTGACTTGACCAAGGTCACAAAGGTTGTGAGGGGCACAGCCAAGTGCGGTGCATTCTTTCAAGGAGATATTCCCCGCCTTCTCCAAAAGCCCAACTTTTTTTTCCCACACCCCACAATCCAGCTGATTGCAGGCAAGGCCAGGTGAGGACGAACAGGCCTGCAGAGGCCGGCCATTGTCCTCATGGTGTCGTCAGTCAATCGGGGGTGGGCCGCTGGACTCACTTCCCCATAGAAACCGAACCTATTTGGTTCTGGGGATGCGGGCAGGGGCCGGGATCCGCCCCAGGCCCAGGCCCAGGCCCAGGCCCAGCCCCAGCCCCAGCCCCAGCCCCAGCCCCAGCCCCAGCCCCCGGGCCGCGCGAGGCGAGGTATCGAAGGCAAGGGCATGGCGCCCGGTGGAAGCCCAACCGAAAGCCCCGCCGCGTTGGCGCGCTCGGGCGCCTCTCTGAGGGCAGGCCTGGGTCCGGCCGGGGGCGGGGCGGCGCCGCGCTCAAGCCCGGGCCCCGGGGCCCACGAACTCGCGGCGCGCGGCCCAGGCGCAGAGGCCCGTCATAGTCACGTGCCCTTGGCGTTGCGGACCTGAGTAGGCGTTGGAGGCGCAGGAGGATCTCGACTGACGGGCCGCACGACCTGTCAGCAGGGGGCGCTGACCCCAAGCGGCGGGCGAAGCGGCCTGTGATTGGGGAAGCGGCTCCGGCGAGGGGCGTATTCCTCGCCGGTATGGTTGTTATGACGCCGGGCCCCCGCCCCCTCGGCTGGCCGCCATCTTGTTGTTGATTCGTACCCAGTCCGGGCCGAGCCGGGAACGGGTGCGGAGCGGCCGCTGAGGGGCCGCCGCTGTCGGGGCTCAGCCGCCGGCGCTGCCTGCCTGCCGGCTGGGCGGGCCAGCCCCTGGAGGCCCGGGGGGCCCAGCCCCCGGGGGGAGCCGCGGCCGGCAGCTGCCGGGCCCCCCGCGGGTGAGTCCCGGGGAGGAAGCCCGCGGGGGGGAGGGGGCTTGCGGGAGAGGCGCCGACCCGAGGGCCGGGGGGGGGGCCTGGAGGAAGGGGCCGGGGGCCGCCGGGAGAGGGAGCCCCCGGGGGGGAGGGGGAGATTATGTAACAACGGCGACGGCGGCCCCCGCTGACAGCCCGGGCCCGGCCGGGGCGACGCGGGCTGATGCTTCCTCTACAGACGAGGGAGGGGAAACACGAACACCCGGGGATGCGGGCGCGCACATGGGCACGGGGGTGCACGGAGGCCGCACGCCTGTGCCCGGCCGGCCGGCCCTGGAGGACGGGGCTCGAGGCCCTCCCGGGAGGATGCGCCGCCGCCCGCCCCGCCTCACCCCGTCCCCGGGCTCTGCGGGGGCTCCCCTCACTGCCCCGGGCCAGGCGTAGCCGCCCGGATGCTCAGTAGTCCAGGCCGGGGTGCGCGCTGCATGAGGATGTGCCCGCTCAGCGGGAGGCCGGCTTCAGAGCCCCGCAGCGCGCTCAGTCCTGGCCTGCTACTGCCGGCATCAGAGTCCTGTGCCCAAACAGAACGGAAAAGAGCTTTTTTTTTCCCCCTCGTGTCACTCCTGGAAAAGGTAGTTGCTACTTCTCGGAATGAAAAATATCTCTTCCGGCTATTGACTTGTGTTCACCATCTCTCTGTTTATTTCAGGGTGCCCTTCTGCGCTGTCCTCTTGTTTATACCTACCCAAAGACACACACAGTTGACAAACTAAGAGGTACTTATCTTGTTTCTATGGTTTGATAGCAATTTTAAATATTCATACTGCTTGGAACGTTGATGTGAATGATTACGATTTCATTGATCTTCCTTTGGAGAAATGAGTCTTCTGCCAACTTCATCAATTGGAAGCTGTCTTACTGGTATCTGATGTTCAGATGTCAAGTTAGGTTACTCTGAATTCCATTTTACCATAAATCCCAAGTTCAAACAGTGCTGAAATGGAGTTTGCACAGAAGCCCGAAAAATGAATATTTATTTGCAAAAGTCATTTAGTTGCCTTCATTTTGATTTGTGAATTTGAGGGCTTAGAAATTGGATCCATGGAAGAAATTTCAGCTACAGCTATTTTATTGTAAGAATTAGTTTCTCCTTCACCTTAATCCCCAAATTTCATTCCAAAGAAAGCTATCTTTTTTTCCCCTTGGTCCCTTAATGCAATCTCTTGTTAAATGTGCACTTGTTAATAACAACACAGGTTCAATTGCTTCTTAAGAATTTATAAGCCTTTGTCATAAGAGAACAAATCAGAATGGGTTCCCTTTATACTTTGCAAGTGAGGTTTAGTTTTAAGATTAAGAGTACCACTTCACTCTAGATTTTCCCCTTCCTTTCCTCTAAATAACACTAGAACTCTGAGTTCCAAGTTCATGAAATCTGAAGAATTCACATAATGCCTTTTTAGTTCTGGTCATATCTAGTTGTAAGAAACTTAGGAAAGTGAATCTTTGCCCTGTATCTGGAGTACAGTCTTGTCACTTTAGAGCAGTAAGTGGTTCAACATAGAAGACAGCAAGCCATCTGTTTCCAGGAGATACTTTTCAGAAATTCTTGAACATTTTTTTGGTGGGGCTAGGAATGAGAGAGGAGGGGGAGTACTGAAATAAAAAGGAGGTGGTAGTCAACTGTCCCTTTTCACTTAATGAATGAAGCATTTATTAATTTCTTAATATGTGAAAAGAATTCATTTAATGAATGAATGAAGCATTTATTAAGTGCTTACTATGTGAAAAGAATTGTTCTAGGTGCTAGGGATATAAATGGAAAGCAGAATAGTCTCTGCTTTCAAGGAGCTCATCTTCTAATAGTGAGAGAATCTAACAGCCATACACAAAAAAAGATATCAGCCAAATTAGAAATAATGAAGGGAAATTAGGAAAGGCTGCTTGTAGAGGAGGGACTTGAGGGAAACCAAGAAACAGAGATGAAGGGGGGGGAAGAATTCCAGGCCTAGAGTGAAATGAAAAGGAAAATGGAAGTGTGGGGGACAAGAGGATGGAAGAGAAAATTGGAAATGGGGGAGGCGGGGTCCAGACTATAGAAAACTTATTTTGAGAAAACAGGATTTTATCTTTAATCTTGGAGGTGATAGGGAACTTTGGGATATGGTCTGAACTGAGCTTTAGAAAGATAAAAGTTTGACAGCTGAAACTCAGGGGAGAGACTTGAAAAAGGCAGCTCTACCAATAGGTTGTTGCAAAGGTCCAGGAGTGAGATGAGGAAGACTTTCACCAGTTTTGCAGCAGTGTCAGGAGGAGGGAAGGGGGCACATTTGGGAGCTAAGGTACTGTGGGCCTGCACAACAAGATTGGACTCAGGAAATGAGAAAGAGTGAAGAATTGAGGACTTATAGGTTGTGAGGCTGGGTGACTTGGTTCTCACTGTAATAAGGGACTTAGGAAGTTGGAGAGGAAGAATGTTGGGGTTGAGAAATAACAAAATTACTTTTGGACATGTTGACTTAAGATGTCTACAGAGCATCCAATTAGAGATGTTCAGTTGGTAGTTGGAAGGTGCAAATCTGGAGATTAGGAGAGAAGTTAGAGCTGTAGAAATAGCTCTAGAAATAGAATTCAAAAACTAGAAATAGCTGTAGAAATAGAATTATCAATATAGAGATGAAAATGTAATGTATGGGAGTTAATGAGATCACTCAGTAAAATTATTTAGAAATAAAGGAGCAGAGTGCTTAGGAAAGAGCCCTGTGGTTCTGCCATTAAGTAGGCTTGACTTAGACAAAGATCCAGCAAGGGAGAATCCAGAATAGAAAAGTGACATGGAAACCTAGAAAGAAGAGATGACTGATAGTGTCAAAGGCTAGCTTAGGTTAAGAATATGAAAGGCTGTCATTAGTTATTTTTCCCATTACTGTTAAGGGAGAAAGTCACCAAAACTGGAGGCACTTTAGCAATTTTTTAAGTGGTATTTGTTAAATTTGTTAACTATAGGTTTTTAAAAATCCTTTCTCTGGTTTTCCTATGTATTTACATTTAGTTTACTTCTTGTTTCTTGTTCCAGTTAGCATGACAGAAACTGGTTGTATTGAAAAGTGAAATATGTAATTTTTAATATCTGTATCAGACAATTGGATAATTGATATAGACCTATTTTGGCTCAAAGATTTTTGCTACTCAGCTAAACTGTAAAGACTGAATGAAAGGAAGAATGTTAACTAGAATGTTGAGATTCTTTCACTTGTCTCTTAATATTTATGAATTTATAGGCACAGTAAAAGTTGGATTTTTGTTGATTAGACATTACTATCCAACACTTCCAGGCTTTGCCAATATAATAATGTCTATGCATCGAGGTGACCTATTGAAAGTAGCAGGGTATAGTGGAAATAGCATGGAATTTGAACCTGGATTAGAATCCTGGCTCTGTTACTGATTTACCTATGTGATTTGGGGCAAGTGTTTTTTTTTTTCCTCTGGACCCTCCTTTTCCTCTTTTGTACTCGATAATAATCTCTGCTTAAATTATATGACCTGAGGGATTGCAAGATCCTCAAATACCTTTTGTTCATTTGTTTCATGTCTGACTCTTTGTGACTCCTTTTAGGTTTTCTTGGCATAGATCCTGGAGTTGACCATTTCATTTTTACAGGTGAGGACCTGAGACAGATAGGCTCCAGTGCCCTGCCCAGTCCCACAGCCAGCATGGGGTCAAATTTGAACTCAGGCAGAGTAGTCCTTAAGAGTCTTGCCTAGCACTCAGCTGTGCCTCCTGGCTGCCTCAGAATGCTTTTGGTATCCTCAGAAAAGTTAGGCTTGAGTTTACCGTTAAATGTGTTTTTTTTTTTGTCCCTTAAATTTATTAAAAACAATCTGTACATACTCTGCCCAATCATGCCATCCAAAAGTATATACCTTAAGAGTGTTTTATATACCTTTCTAAATACAGATTGAAGCATACATTGTTTTTTACACTTTATTTTTCTTGAGGTTTCTCTTTTGGGGGGGGGTTATATTTGGTAATGTTTTTCATGACTACACATTTTTGATCCATACCAAGTAACTTGCTTTCTCAATGAGGGGAAATGGAATGGGAGATAGGGAGAGAATTTGGAACTCAAAGTTTTGGAAGCGAATGTCAAAACTTGTTTTTACCTGTAATGGGGAGGAAAAATAGAATATATACCTTATAAGAGATAATGTACCATAATGGATAAAGAGTCAGTTTGAAAAGTCAAGAAAGTCTTGGATTCAAGTGTCATCTCAGTGCTTATTGGCCTTGTACGAATCTGGGCAAGTCTTGTCACTTCTGTTTCAGGTGGAAAGAAGGGACTAACCTGTATTGGTATAGAGGTGGTTCCTCACCCTAGAGTTGACTATCTGCTCTCCTTAATTTAGTAAAGCAGCTTAAGCTTTCCAGAGTGCTTTTGCATAAGCCCTTATTTGAAGTTTTCAAAAACCTGTGAAATGAAAACAAGACAATTTAAAAAATTATACACTTAATCATTAAAAGTGACAAATTAACATATAAACTGTAAAGTCTTATATAACTCCTTAGTATTTTAACAAAACAGCTTCAAGTGAATTAAATGAAAAATATGTCCTTGTCAATTTAGTATAAAATTCTGCTATTTTGGGTTATATTTTCTTGTTATATATGTGTTAATGTTTTATTGTGTTTTTGTTGATTTCATTTTATATTACTTTGCTTAGGTATTTACCTATTTCCTTGTTTGCTTCACATTTGTTTATTTTTTATGGTCACATTATTACAATGGAATGAATGTTTTATTTAGCTCTTTTCTAGTCATTAGATATATAGGTTATTTATAAATGTTTTGTGCTAATAGCTTTTTCTCCCTTTTTAAATGCTATGTTTAGAAAATTATCCTAGTGGAATCACTGAGGTAAAAAGAATGATTAGTTTATCATTTTTTTCTCCAAAATACTTGTACCAATCTTACATTTTAGCAGCAATGTATTTTGAGTGCCTGTTTCCTTGTAATAAGGAAGGTATTTTTATATCATTTTGATGAAAAGAAAATCAAGGCCAAAGTTGAATAAATTTATTTAAGGTCATTCTAAGTTAGTGGTAAAGCTGAAACCAGGCCCCTCCATCCCCTTAGAACACCCATTTTCTATGCTCTTTCTAATTATAACAGTCAAATACTATGAATACCCGACAGTACTTTGCACTTTGTAGCCACTTCTTGACGTTACAGTGCTTTCAAGTTTGCAGTGTGTTTTCCATATCTTGTCTCATTTGATCTTCATCCATCCCTGAGAGATGGGTACCTACAGCTATTAATAGCTTTCTTTTATAGGTGAGGAAACCCAGGCCTTACTTACACAGAACCAGGATTCTACCATTCTGTTGAGCTGCTGGGAGGTGCCTAGAAACATGAACTTCCCTTATTTTAGATTTTTTGGCACATGTGTTGCCAGCCTGCAGAACTACGCTGCCTTGGTTAAATGCTGCCTCAGTTTTTCATCCCTCTTAAGTTGGAAGTAGTTTGTCTTTCCTCTGATGTTGTTCCTTTTACTTATTGTTCTGTGTGTTCATGATAGGTAAAAGATTTATTAGAGGCTTTTCCTGGCTTAAATCCTGGACTGATTTGGGCTTTCAGAGAAAAGCAAGGAAGACACTTCCTACCTCAGGAACTTAACATTCTAATGGGGGAATGTATCACATGATGTGAAAGAGAGAGAAATGGTAGAAGATTTTCAAAAAGTTGTGTGGAGTCCTCTACCAAGCTTTTATAAGGCCAAAACTGGCCTGTCAAAGCCTGGGGTGATTTGAGGGCTAGAGATCAGTTTTCTGTTGGAGGAGAAGAAGACAAGTCCAGTGATTTAATTCCTTTTCTGAACTCTGAGATGAGTATAGGACTCTGCATATAGTGGGTGGTCATTAAATGAGAGTATGAGTAAATGAATTTTGTTTTTAAGTTCTGCTTCATAACAAACATTGTTTTTCTGTCAGTATTGGGGTCAGGGGGAATGTGGTGCTTAGAAAAAAGTGGTCATAGTAAATATATGAGAGCATTTTATATCTAAAAACATTTATTAGAGAAGAATAAGGTTACCTTAATTGTTGCATAAATATACATTAAATACGGAGTAAACCACAATTGGATAGGAGCAAAGCCTTTAAAGATCTTTTGGAGATTAGGATTCTAATTTTTTACAGTTATATTTAGGGTTAATGGGTTTATTATTTGAAATATTTTCCTTAATACTTTGATTGTAAATATTGATTACAAATGCTGAGGACTGTGCTGCTTTGCTTGTATCTTTGCATATTGGCAAGAAGACATATCTGACCCTTGTATTGTTTGAGGGGTTTGGGCTGTTTTCATAGTTATAGAAATAATTTTATTTCTGTGTAAAATTGCATTATTAACAGTGAGCTAAGGTTTTTTAATAATTTTTTTCCAACTACATGTAAAGATAATTTTCAAGAATTTTTTTTTTTTTGGTAAGGTTTTTGAGTTCCATATTTTTCTCCCTTTCACCCTTACTTCCCCCACTCACCTACAGAATAATTTAATATAGGTTATGCATGTATGATTGTTAAACATATTTCCATATTAATCATACTGTGAAAGAAGAATCAGAACAAAAAGGAAAAAGCCTTGAGAGGAAAAGAACAAAACATAAAAGAAATTTAAAAAATTGAAAATGGTAAGCTTTGGTTTGCATTCAGACTCCATAGTTCCTTCTCTAGATGTGGATATTTTTCATCACAAGGTCTAAAGAATTGTCTGATTATTGTACTGCTCAGATGAACAAATCCATCATTGTTGATCATCATACAGTATTGCTGTTAATATGTACAAAATTCTTCTGGTTCCATTCACTTTGATCAGCATCAGTTCATGCCTTTCTCCAGGCTTTTCTGATGTCCTGCCCCTCATGATTTCTTATAGAATAATACAATACTCCTTCAGTTCATGTATCACAATTTGTTCAGTCATTCCCCGGTTGATGAATTTCCCTCAATTTCCAATCCTTTGCCACTATGAAGAGCTGCTATAAATAATATTTTTGTACATGTAGATTTTTTTATCCTTTTTTTGTGATCTCTTTGGGATACAGACATTACTAGATCCAAGGGGATATACAGTTTTATTGCCCTTTGGGCATAATTCCATAATGCTTTCCAGAAAGGTTGGACAGTTCATAACTTCTTCAGCAATGCATTATAGTGTCCCATTTTTCTCATATCTCCTCCAACATGGATCATTTTCCTTTTTTTGTCTTATTGGCCAATTTGATAGGTGTGAGGTGGTACCCCAGAGTTGTTTTCAATAATGGAAATTGAGCTAAATTTTAAGAGGACATCATCTTAACTATAGTGGAGTGCAAACTGACTAGTCCTGGGGAAAGTCTGTTTTAATGCCACCATCTTGGCTCTCTGACTAGTCCATTGTAAATGTAGACAAACACATATCTTCCCATTTACCTGGAATTGGTTTTCTTTCTCTAGAAAGCTGGTGGAGATTTAGTAGCAATATAGTATTCAGACTGATATTTGTGATTTGAGGCCTTTTGTTTAGATCTGGAGTCCCCTTTGAGGAATTGGCAGGAATTCAGAACCTAGAACTTAATGCCTCTTCCACTGAATCCTCTTTGCCAACTCTTGTGTATATTTTTGTCATATACTGTTTCTTTTATATTGGGTAAGATTTACTGCTGGGGAGCAATAGAGACATAGTAATAATCCGGTCATGTGTATAACATTCTGTCTTTTCCTACTTTTCTGCTGTAGAAAAGAAAGACTAGCATTTTAATCTATTCTTCTGTTTGAGGATTAGGCATTAGTGTTTTTTCCCTTCCCAATTACATGTAAAACATATTTAGCATTCTGTTTTTTTAAAAAATTAAGTTTTAAATTCTTTCCCTCCTCCTTGAAAAGGCAAGTAATTTGATAATGATTATAAGTCCTTTGGGGAATTGTCTTGTATCATCATCTTGATCAGAGTTGCACAATTGATCATCTTTAAAATATTGTATTGTGTACAGTGATCTCCTGGTTCTGTTAACTTCACTTTGCATGAGTTTGTATAAAAGTCTTCCCAGGTTTTTCTGTTCATTTCTTATAGCACAATAGTATTCCACCCCAAACATATACCTGAACTTCTTTAGCTATTTCCCCAGTTGAGAGCATCTCCTCAATTTCTACTTCTTTGCCGCCACCACACACACACACACACACACACACACACACACACACACACACTGAAAACCCTGCTGTAAATAGTTTGGGATTTTACTTGATCTCTTTGGGATGTAGACTTAGTAGTGATATTGCTGGATCAAAGAGTATGCACAATTATATAGCCCTTAGGTGTAGTTTCAAATTGTCCTTCAGAAGGGTTGAACTAGTTCACAGCTCCATTGTTGTTCATTAGTGTCCCAATTTTTCTACATCCTCTCCAACTTTTGTCATTTTCCTTTTCTGTCCTGTTAGCTAATCTGATGGATATTGGGGGGGGGGGTATTTCAGAGTTGTTTTGATTTACATTTCTCTCTTATTAGTAGTGATTTAGAGCATTTTTTCATTTGATTAGAGATAGCTTTGATTTCTTCTGAAAACTGGCCTATTCATGTATTTTGACAATTTTAGTTGGGGAATAGATTTTTGTTTTTCTAAATTTGGTTGTTTCCTATATTTTTGAGAAATGAGGCTTTTTTTGCTTTTTGTTTGTTTTTGTAAGGCAGTGGGGTTAAGTGACTTGTCCAAGGTCACACAGCTAGGTAATTAGAAAGTGTCTGTGGTCAGATTTGAACTCAGGTCCTCTTGAATCCAGGGCTGGTGCTCTAATTCACTGCGCCATCTAGCTGCCCTGAAATGAGGCTTTTCTTAGAGAAAATTGTTATAAAATTTCCCCCCCCCCCCAAGTTTTTCTGTTTTCCTTTTAATGTGGTCTGTATTGGTTTTGTTTTTGCAAAAGCTTTTTAATTTCAGTAATTAAAATTAGGGGCAGCTAGGTCATGCAGTGGATAGCTCACTAGACCTCGAATGAGAAAGACCTGAATTCAAATCCAGCTTCAGACACCCAAACTATGTGACTCTGGCAAGTCACTTGATCTCTGATTGCCTGACAAAATGAAGAAAGAAATGGCAAACCATTCTAATAGCTTTGCCAAAAAACCCCAAATGGGGTCACAAAGGTGGAATACAATTGAAAAGACTGAACAAAATCAATGTTAGCCATTTTCGTGATCCTATCTCATTTGGTCATACATTTTTCTCTTATCCATATATCTGACAGGTACATTTTTCCATGCTGCCCTAATTATAATATCTTTATGTTTAAATTGCTTATCTATTTTGACCTTATCTTGTATATGATTTGAGATGTTGGTTTATACTGAGTTTCTTCTAAACTACTTTCCAGTTTTTCTTAGTAATTTTTGTCAAATGTGATTTCTTACTCTTAAAGCTTGGATATTTGGTTTTTGTCAAACATTAGATTATTATGGTCATTAACTACCAAGTATTGTGTACCTAATCTTTCCACTTATCTACCACTTATTCCTTAGAGACACAGTGTTTTGATGAGTACCATTTTATAATATAGTTTTTGAAATCTAGAACTAACTACTAAGCTACCTTCCTTCACAGTTTTCATTGATTCCCTTAATATTTTTGATGTTTTGTTCTTCTAAGTGAAGAACAAGTGTTGTTTTTTTCCTAACTTTATAAAATAATTCTTTGGTAATTTGATTGGCACAGCACTAAATAAGTAAATTACCTTAGGTAAAATTGTCATTTTTATTATATTGGTTTAATCTGTCCATGAGTAATATTTGTTCAATTGTGTCTTGTGTAAAAAGTATTTTGTATTTATGTTCATATAATCCCCGAGTTTGTCTTGAGACATTTAATCAGAGCAGTTTTGACTTTTCTTTAGTGGTTCAAAATTATTTTCCAGAATAGTTGGATGAATTAAAAATATCATTAATAGTGAGTCTGTCTGTAGCCATAAATCAATTCAGTCAGTTAAAAAGCATTTATTAAATACCTACTTTGTGCTTATGCCAAGTGTGAACAATTTTAGGAGGAAACCTGAAGATTTGTTTTGATTTGCATTTCTCTCATCAGTGTTTCAAAGTATTGTTGTGTATAATGCAAGTACGTCTTTTGGAAGTTGTTCATGTCCCTTTATTGGGAAATGTCATATGTATCTTCAACTTAAGATATTTGGGAATATATATGCATACATGCTATATGATATTTATTGATCAGTCAACAAGTGTAAAGTATGACTTTGTATTAGGTTCCATTATCTGTTCTGGTAATTTTTTTTTTTTAGGTTTTTGCAAGGCAATGGGGTTAAGTAACTTGCCCAAGGCCACACAGCTAGATAATTATTAAGTGTGAGGATGGATTTGAACTCAGGTCCTCCTGACTCCAAGGCCAGTGCTCTATCCACTGTGCCACCTAGCTGCCCCTGGGAGTTTTTTTTAATAAGGAATGAAAACAATCCCTACTCCTAAGGAACTAGTATTCTAAGGAGGGAAACAAGAAGTACAAATATAAAAGTAACTATAAACATTTGCATAGTATTGGGTGAAAGAGGGCACTAATAAGTGAGAAATCAGAAAGGCCTTCATGGAGAGGTTGCTGTTTGAGCCACATCTGAAAGGAAGAGAGGGAGGGGCTTGCAGATGAGGGGGAAAGGATTGTATTCCAGCCATTTAGGGGAGAGGGCCTGGGGGGAGGTACATGGGAGATGGGAGATAGGCTTGGAGAATTGTGTAAGGAACAGAATAAATGCTATTTCAGCTGAATCCTAGAGTACAGAAAAGGGAATACTGTCCAGGGGAGCTGTAAAGATAAATTGGGAAATAAGGAATTTCGTCTAGGTACCCTCTTAGGACGCTTCCAACTCAGATATGATTATAGGATTCTATAGGGATCAGTTGAGACTGGTTATAGAGTGGTGAAGCATTTTTGTGATGCTCAATCCTTAGCCAGGTCAGCTCTTTCCCTAGCCTTTTACTCCAATGTAGCATCAGGCCAGGAACAAGATACCCGTAAGAATACTGCCACCTTTGGGGAGATTACTTTGCTCCTCCATTGGTTGGTGTGGAATGACAGGTCTTTGTTAATGAGGTAAATCTATAAATTAATTCAAGTAGTATCAATTTAACTAATATTGGTGTAGGCCATTTATGCTCAGTGAATATTCAGATGTTTCAGCTATAAACAATGAATCCATATCCCTAATTATTTGTCTTTATATATCTTCTGTAATCTTGGTAGTTTGAACTCTCAGATATTTTATTCTTTATATCATTTCTTCTGGGTTTTTCTTGGTGATATCTAGAAATGGTGATTTTTGTTGACTTGGATTTTACTAGATAGCCATCAATCATCTTGATCTCTTCATTGATTTTCCTGTAGTTTTCTAAGTAAGTCATCATTTCATCAGCAAATAGAGATAACTTTTGTTTCCTCTGCCAAATTTGAAATTGTTCTAGCATGGTGGAACTTTAAGTTATTCTTGGCTCAATATGTTGGAGACTATTTTAGTGCTATATTCTTTGAATATCAAGAGTTATTTCCATGCCATGATAAAACTTCGGTCACTGTGAAAGCCCCATTGACCATGAAGTCTTCCAAAACTCTACGTATAATGAGATCTGATTATGATCAAGTGTCTCTAGGTTTCAAGGAATTAAAGTACTTATTTGTTCTATCTCTGAGGCCTGTTGGTTTGTGATGAATCTTTTTTTGGAAAATGGACAAAATTAGCTTTGAAACAAAGATATCATCTGCTATAAACTTAAGGAATTGTATATGTAAGATGTAGCTATCTGACAAATTGTAATAATGCTGATACGGTCTCAAAGATTTTCCATAAGTGACATAGTACAGTAATATAAAGAGCAGGAGACTTTTTTGTTAATTAGACTTTTAATTTATTGTTTTTCTAGATGGGATCAAATGGACTTAAAATTGGAATTGATTTTACAATTATTCTGATTAATACTGACCATTTAATTTTCTTTTCTTGGCAGAATTCCCAACTTTATTCAAAACTGATCATAGAGTATATTTTAAATACAAATTAGTTTAGGTTTTACCTAGAATAAATAAAGGGTAGACTTTATCTTTGTCCTCTTTTGTAGTTTTCTATATTGGCTTCAACAGACAGTTCCTTGATACCAAAAGGCTTTAGAACCCTCAGGTGAAAGGAAATAACCAAAATGCTGAGTTAGTAGATTTAAAGCCAGCCAGAAGTTAATCTTTTTATTTCTTTTTTGTCTTCTAGTTGTACTCTCTGTTCCTATAGCTCCAAGAGTTGGAAAGACAATTTAGATTATATTCGTAAACGTTACATTATTAGCATAGCTTGACCTTAGTTTTTGAAACTCTTGTTTCTTTGTCGACTTAATTATATTTGATAGGACAAACAAATCCTACCACACATTCACTTCTCAGTGACAACTTTAAAGACAGTTTTAATTGAAATATATATGTGTATGTATGTATGTATGTATATATATGTATGTATTTGGTTTTTGTGGTTTTTCCCTATATTATGCCTAATGAAATGTCTTTAATTATACCTTGAGAAATATTTTCCTATTGATTTCTCTTGATCATGAATAATGATGGTGACTACCATAACTCTTTACTCCATCAAGTTAAATGACTTTAAGATTGCTTTTGTTTTGTGATGAATAATTCTTCAAATACTATCCCTTCCCTTAAATGAGTTATGCTGGATTAAACAACATAATTTTTTCTGAGATCAGTATCTTTTTTTTTTTTTTTAACAAGAGAAAGACTTACTTTTGAGGTCATCTAGCCCAAACTTTTCCTTTTACACATGAGGAAACAAGTTTAGAAAGAATGTTATTTTCCCAAGGTCAGGCAATAAGTAAGAGGCATAATCAGGATTAGAATTCTGGTCTCTTTTTATTTAAAAAAGGATATACTTGGTCTTGGGAAATTTTGAAGACTCATTTGAGTTTTAATAAATTCTACACCTTTGGCAGTTTTAAGTGATTTTTTGAATCAAAAGGATTTTGGAAAGCTACAAAACAGGTTTTACCATATAGCTTCACAAGAGAGGAAAAGAAAAAAATGGTACCATTTATAATTTCATTAGTTACATTTTAATTCAGGCTACCCTTCTCCAGTCACATCACTTCTCAGAGCCTGGGTAATTGTAAGGCACAGTAAGTTTCAGAATAATACGCTGATCTGTTCCTCACTGGGAACTTTCCTATCCCCGTGAAATTACATTTTATCAGATAAATAATAAACATGATTTTTTGCCTGCTCTTATCAAAAGTTAGAGTTAGTTTCACTTCTGAATTAGTCACTTCCCTAGGGACTAAATTATCCCACCCTCAAATTCTGCAAAGGAGGAAACTGCTATTGAGGGGAAAAATCTTATATTTTAAGGGAGAACAGTTACCAATGAAAATTTGGATCTCTGTGAGTCAGAATATAATTTCCAGTTAATATTTTTTAAGTATAGGGTTGAATTTGTACTTTAGTCTGAAGCTACATTTGTGGCCAGTGTGTCCACCATTTTAAAAATTACTCAACAATTTGAAAAAAAAAAATTTTTGGATCTAATTTCATGGCACAGGGCACAGATCCCAGTAAAGAAATTCCTCTTCCCATGCAGATAAGAATAATTTTTCAAACTTGCAATTGTAGAGTTACTTTGAGCACTGAGAAATGATGAGACTTCAGGATGATTTATTACCATTTCAAGGTGGCCGCACTTGTCTTCCCTGACGCCATGACCAACTTACTATTGTCTGTTCCTTTCTACTTTGCTTGTTTTCATTTTTTTAAAAATAAATGTCATTTTATTTTTTCTGATTACATCAAAGCTGGTTTTCAACATTCATCTTTTTAAATATAAATATTTTGTTTTCCATTTATATACAAGAGTAGTTTCTACCTATCATTTTTTATAATGTTTTGAATTTTACAATTTTTCCTCCAACCTCCCTTCCCTCCCTTCATCCTCCCACAGAAGGCAGTCTGATAATCTTTACATTGTTTCCGTGCTATATATACATTGATCAAAATCGAATGTGTTGAGAGAAAAAAATCATCATTGAGGGAAAAATAAAATATATAAGAGATAGCAAAATTATGTGGGACACTAGACAACTTTGTCTAAACTCCACAATTTTTTCTTTGGATACAAATGGTATTCTCTATCGCAGATATCCCAAAATTGTCCCTGTTGAAATGGATAAGTCCATCAAGGTTGATCATCACCCCAGTGTTGCTCTTATGGTGTACAATGTTCTTTTGGTTCTGCTTATGTTGTTCAGCATCAGTTTATGCAAGTCTTTACAGGCTTCTCTGAATTTCCATCCCTCCTGGTTTCTAATAGGACACTAGGGTACTGCAATTTGTTTAGCCATTCCCCAATTGATGGACATTCACTCAATTTCTAATTCTTTGCCACCACAAACAGGGCTGCTATGAATATTTTTGTACAAGTGATGTTTTTACCCCTTTTCATGATCTCTTCAGGGTATAGACCCAGGAATGGTATTGTTGGATCAAAGGGTATGAACATTTTTTATTGCCCTTAGGGCATAAATCCAAATTGCTTTCCAGAATGGTTGGATGAGTTCACAGTGCCACCAACAATGCATTAGTGTTCCAGATTTCCCATATCCTTTTCAATGTTGATCATTGTCCAATCTGGTCATATGGCCAGTCTGAGAGATGAGAGGTAGTACCCCCACAAAGAACAACATGCATCTTTTTATAAGCTTTTGAGTTCCAGTTTTCTCTCTTGCTCCCTTCTCTTAGCCCCCCCCAAGTAGATTACCTATATAAGTAATTTAATATAGCTTTTACATGGACATTAATGTTTAACATATATATTCATATTAGTCATGTTGTGAAAGAAGAGTCAGGACTAAAGGGGAAGAAAAACCATGAGAAAGGAAAAAAGTTTTTAAAAGTGAAAATATGCTTTGGTCTGCATTCTGACTGCACAGTTTTTCCCTCTGGATATGGATGACATTTTCCATCACAACTCTTTGTAACAGATTGTCCTTGATCACTGAATTGTTGAGAGGAGCTTGTTCCATCATAGTTCTCCTGATTCTGCTCATTTAACTCAGCATCAGTTCAACTAAGTTTTTCCAGGCTTTTCTGAAGTCTGCCCACTTATGATTTCTTCCAGAACAATAGTATTCTATCACATTCATATGCCACAAATTTTGACATTTTCTGACTTCCTTTTTTAGCAGCGGTTTTTGCTATCATTTGGCAATTTTTGTGCTTCTACATGTGCTTTTTGTTGCTTAAAACTTTTATTTCTGCATGTTTCCATTTCATAAACTTGCACTAAGTTTTTTTCCCTTTCTTTGCACATGTTGGAAAGGCTTATCTAACTAGACTTATTTGTTCAATGTTTCAGATTATACATGGAATAATGAATAATTTTTTTCCTATGAGCTTTGTCTTATAAATTTTAAATGTTGTCCTTGAGGGCCTATAATGAAAGTCATGATTGATTTGGGAAATGTGTAGCTACTGTTTAACTAGAGACAATAGCAAATTAATAGAGAACCTCAAACAAAAAAATTATTAAGGATTTCTGGCCAAAGTAGTTTCTGTGGTTAAGGGATAAACAATCTGGTTTGGAGAGGTCAGATATCACAATGCAGGAACACAAGTCACTTCATCTGTAAAATGGGAGTATACTTTTTTGCAACGTCTAACTCACAGAGTTAATGATTGAATGAGGATGTTTTAAAAATACTTTATAAATCAAAAGGTTCTTGTGAATTTTCCCATAAATCTTAGATAAAAATTCATGAGCCTTCCAATTTTAACATAACAGTACAAGAATATTACTCAGGCCTTCATTCCATTTTTGTATTGCAGTCTTGCCACATGAAATGCAGTCATTTCCAGGTATATACATGTTCCATATCGTTCCTTATGCTATTTCTCTGACACAAGTTGTCAGGAGCACTAAAAACACTAGGTTGTGATGCTATTATATCTGACCTTGTGGAATATAATCCAACTGCATCCTTGTAACTGAAGGAGATCAAGTGGATTGTAGTGAGACAGAAGAACTGAAAGAACTGTCACTGAAGTCAAAGGGAGTATCTGTGGGAGTTATCGTCAACAGTGTCAGAAACTTCAGGGAGATGTAGGATGAAGCCTGAGAAAGACAGTAGGAATGCAAAGACAGAATATTGTCAAATATGGTCAGTGTCAAATTGCTCTGCATGATTCTTTTTCTTTGTCCAGATTTTCTTGGTAACTACTGTTGCCTATTAAATAAACCCTTTCACTCTCTGTGGCAGTTTCCTCCTCTGTAGAATGTGAAGGTGGGATCATTTAGTTCTCAGGAAAGTGATCTACAACGCATAGTGATTCAGAGCTGAGATACCAGAAAAGTCATGCCTATTATAGGAGGATGGCTAACATATAACTGTGACTTGCTCTAAAAGGTATTTTTAAAAATGAGTGGACATAACATTTGAGATAATGTATAACTTTGGGGGAAAGGTCAGTTTTAGTTCATCGATAGGGTTGGAAGCCAGATTGAGAGATGAATGAGAGATGAGAAACTGGAGGTAAGAGTAAGCAACTCGTTTTATCGACTGTCATCAGGAGAAGGGCATGTTCTATTCAGGGAAGGATAGAAAGAAATTTAAGAATTGAATTTTTTAAAAATTTTTTTTTTTTTAGGATTTTGCAAGGCAAATGGGGTTAAGTGGCTTGCCCAAGGCCACATAGCTAGGTAATTATTAAGTGTCTGAGTCCGGATTTGAACCCAGGCACTCCTGACTCCAGGGTGCTTAATTCACTGTGCCACCTAGCCGCCCCTTAAGAATTGAATTTGCCAAAGACAAGGGCCACTTCCTAGACACTGAAACAAAACCGGAGAGAATAGAGGATTATGTAGAGTGGTTTTGATGTGAGTAGAGAAAGCTTTTTCCTCTAGTGAGATTCTTTATTTTCCTCATAGAAGGCAAGACCCTCTGCTGAAAGGAAAGGAAGAGCTGAAGGTAAATGATATAAGGAACTTGAAAAGAGATTTAAAATTATGATCAATTTCAGTGATTGTCATCATCTGAGTATGTGTTTTGATTTTCCATAGGACTTAAGTAATTTTCTACAGTCAGATTCTTCTGTTGTTTACTCATTTCCTCAGCCCAAGATAGCACTTCCAAAGCTTTGGGGTTTTTTTGGGGGGGGTGGGGACACCCCACTGGGACCTTTATTCCTCCAAGGTCTTATGCTCTCTTGCCTGTACTTTGATATGTAGATGACCCCCCCCCACTTCCTCTGCCCTGGAGCTATAAGGAGGATCCTGCTATCTTAGTAGGGAAGCCCAAACTGGAACCTGGATCTGAGTGTAGGCAAACAGCAGAGTCCTACCCTGAGGGAGAGCAGAGAAATCTCTGCAGACTTCCCTGACCCTTTACCAGCTCTGGGGGTGCAGGATGCTTTCTCCAGATTCTCCCTCACTCCACACTCTTTCTGCTGTAGCAGAGTTCTCTCACCACCCCTTCAAAAGCTGTTGCCAGTGATCTTTGGGCTGGGCTGCGCCATGGCTTTTTTCTAATCCCCAGTCCTAGTCCACAGAACTTCTAAGTTATCTTGGACTGGGAAAATGTATCACTCAATCTTTCTGTGGGTTCTACCCCTCTAAATTTTGGCTAGAGTCATCATTAGTTGATTTTTGGAGTTTGGGGGAGAAGTAGTTCCCAGGAAATGCTCCTTCATGCCGCCATCTTGGCTCCCCCCCATTTCAGTGATTGCAATGAACATTTCATTGTACAAAGAACAACAGAAGATTGCCTATGAAATTCAATTTTTATGCATATTAACACAAAACTTCTCTGATGATTGCCATATATCAGATTGGCAAGGATAATAAAAGATGGAGAAATTTAATTTATCCACCTTTTAAGAAAACCTTATATGTGTGTAAATGAGTGTACATGAAAAGTTAGGAAAATGCAAATACATTTTGATCTCAAAGATCTTTCTCTTCACCCTCACCTCCATTGAGAAAGCAAAAAACTCAAATCTCTTATTATAAGCATGTATAAACAAGCAAAACAAATTCCTTGCATTGGTCATGTTCAAAAAAAGCATGTTACAATTTACACTTTTTGATATGCACAATTGGATCTTTGCTAATTTTTACCCTAAGGACATTATGAACAGGGGGAAAAACTAGTTGTATAAAAAAGTTAATACTCACTGGCAAAACAAACTGGTAACAAATCATGGACCTAGCCAGCAACTGGGAAATGATTGAATAAGTTATGCTATATAAATAAAATGGTGTTATTGTGCTATGTGAAAATTTCTAAGAAAATATGTTTTTCTATGAAGCTGCACTTAAGCACTAGTAATACCACTTGTATTACTGTAATGCACATTGTTGGCAAGTCTTCTTTGGGACCCAAGTTTTGCATTTGTAAAATAATATAAAAGTAGAATAATATAAAAGAAGAGTAATGCCTATTGTCATTTTTACCCTTGAAGTTATGAAAATGAGATTATAAATGTGAAATATTTTGAACTCCATAGAAAGAAAGTATATTGAAGTGGTAGGATTGATTATGACTTTCCTTTGAATATCAAATGTCTTCTGAACAAAATCAAAACTTCCTAAGATTTCTGAACCCTTGGATTTATGCAACATGTAAAGCAAGTGACTGTTAAGAATTTAGCCTAATGTTTTTCAAGTTAATACTGTGTCAAATGTAATTGTTTCCTAAATATGCCAAATTCATGAAATTTGTTTTGTACCTTTGGCAATAACAGTATTATCTTTGTGCGTTGAGTTTATCAGAGCTCTTATTTAGTTGTTGGGTATCCTAATACTTGAAGACAACTTTGTGGTTTAATGGACAGAATTTGCATTGGGTATTAGAGGCTTAGAATTGTGTCTCCATGGGTAAGTTGCATTCTTGTACTTTGTTTTTACTACTATATTACTTTTTATAGAATAAGTAGAGAGCAAATGTCACAGGAATTGTATTGTTCTTCATTATTTTGAAAGTGAAACTTGTTCTAGCCACAGGTCAGTTCATATATAACTCTGTACTATAAAACTATAATGCTTCAGCTTATGAAGATAATGACTTCAGCAATATATTATATTATTAGAAACTTCCTTGTTAGATATAGAAATTATCCAAGAAGGGAGAAGTTTATAAAGTCTGTACTCTTGGTGAGCCCCCAGGTGTCAACTGCTACCTAGTAATACTATCACATGACCCAGACTCTGGAAATTGAGGTAGTGGATCTACCTGGGCTAAGACCCTAACAAGCCCGCTTGGTGAGAAAGCTGGACACCACTGCCATAGCAGATTTTTGAGGAGAACAGAATTTTCCTTAACCCTCTGCCATTTCTATTTTATTTAAGGAAGGAACTTTTGGTAAATGAGGCTTTGTTAATCAAGAAATTATTGTACATACTTTTCAGAAGCTTGCTTGATATGAAAACATCCTACTTCAAGGCCAGAAGCCAAACGGAGTTTGGAAAACCTCAGTATGTTGGACTTCTAGGTGAGATGAAACATTAGCATAGTTATCTGTACATGTGTTTGTCGATCTACAAATCACAAAGTCTATTAATAATATCTTCAGCTTAGTGTTTAACTCTATGTTTAGGTTCTTTCTCTACTTCTAAAGAAGTAATGGAAATTTGTTATTCCTTTAGTATTTCTCATTAACTATTTCTTGAATACCCACTGAATAAGAAACCAATGTTTTATGAAAAAATATCTTTAAAGTCAAGCATGTAGGTTTTATTGAAGTTATTATATTAAGGGTTTTTTTTTTTTAAACCAAGGGTTCACTTTTTAAAAATAGAAGATTAAAAGCTTTTTTAATGGTATTTTTGGGCAGCTAGGTGGTGCAGTGGATAGAACACTGGCCCTGGAGTCAGGAGGACTTGAGTTCAGATGTGGCCTTAGATATTTAATAATTTACCTAGTTGTGTAACTTTGGAACCAGGAGAATACTGGTTACTTAACCCCATTGCCCTGCAAAAAAAACCCAACAAATTAAATGGTATTTTTATTTTTAATTTTCAATTACATGTGAAGATAGATTTCAACATTCATTTTTTAATGTTTTGTTTTTGTTTTGTGAAGCAATGAGATTAAATGACTTGCCCAAGGTCAGATTTGAACTCAGTTAATGCTGACTCTAAGATTGGTGCTCTATCCACTGCACCTCACTGACATTCATTTTTTTTTTTTTAAGAAATATTTATTTATTTATTTATTTATTTATTTGCAAGTCAGTGGTGTTAAGTGGCTTGCCCAAGGCCACACAACTAGGTAATTATTAAATGTCTGAGGCCAGGGGTGGCTAGGTGGCACAGTGGATAGAGCACTGGCCCTGGAGTCAGGAATACCTGAGTTCAAATCTGGCCTCAGACACTTAATAATTACTTAGTTGTGTGGCCTTGGGCAAGCCACTTAACCCCATTGCTTTGCAAAAAAAACCTAAAAAAAAATGTCTGAGGTCAGACTTGAATTCAGGTATTCCTGACTCCAGGGCGAGTGCTCTATCCACTGTACCACCTAGCCGCCCCTGACATTCATTTTTTGTAAAATTTTCTCCCTCCCTCCCTTTTCTCCACCCTACCCAAGACAGCAAGCCATGTAAGTTATAAATTTGCAGTCATGTTAAACTTACTTCCATATTAGTCATGTTGGGAAAGAAGAATTAGAATCAAAGGGAAAAACTATGAAATGAAAAATAGTACACTTCGATCTGCATTCAGACTCCATAGTTTTCTCTCTGGATATGGATGACATTTTTCATTACAAGTTTTTTACAATTGTCTTTGATCCCTGAACTACTGAGAAGAGCTGAGTCCATGACAGTTGATCATCTCACAGTGTTGCTGTGCTTGTATTCAATATTCTCCTGGTTCTGCTCACTTCACCCAGCATCAGTTCATGTAAATCTTTCCAGGTTTTTCTGAAATCTTCCTGCTCATGATTTCTTAAGGAGTAATAGTACTCCCTCACATTCATATACCACAATTTGTTCAGCTATTCCTCAATTAATGACATCTCCTCAGTTTTCAATTCTTTATCATTACAAAAAGTTGCTATAAATATTTTGTGCATCTGGGTCTTTTCTCCCTTTTTTAATGATTTCCTTGGGATACAGACTAGTAGTAGTATTGCTGAATCAAAGGATAAAGTAAGCATGATTTTTATAGCTTTTTTTGAACATTGTTCCAAATTGTTCTTTAGAATAGTTAGACTAGTTCACAACTTGACCAACCCTGCATTCAGATCCTAGTTTTCCCATATCCTCTTCAACATTGATTATAACATTTTCGCCAACCTGATAGGTATGAAGTGGTACCTCAGAGTTGTTTTAAGTTGCATTTCTTTAATAGGGATTTAGAACATTTTCATGACTGTAAATATCTTTAATTTCTTCATCTGAAAATTGCCTATTCATATCCTTTGACCATTTGTTAATAGGGGAATGACTTATCTTCTAATAAATTTGACACAGTTCTGTATATATTTTAGAATTTTTTTTTGAAAAAACCTTTCAAAATATTTTTTGACTATACTTGCTTCCCTTTCCTACTTTTTAAAAAAATATGACCACATTTCTTTGCTGGTAATATGGTCCTGGGTTAGAAATGGGAATATAGAAATACTTCTCTGTTCTGGAACCAATTTTTGGAGTTGCCTTTTATTTTATATCCTTCACAGGAAACCTCCCCCCCAATAGTTAAAGATTATCATAGTTTTTATTTGAGGGAGTATGGCTTAAGAGTAGCTAGTCTTCCTTTGGGCTATAGTAACATGAATCAAAAACCAGATTACTTTTGAATTGTGTTCTTTTTCTTCACTTCTTTGATATAGATGTGAGTATGTGTTTAGTATTGCACTGTTATTTTCTGCCATCGCAGCATAGACTAAAAAGGTATGAAAGCTTCTACTGCTTTTAATAAGATAAACCCTAGTCTTTAATTGTGATTCCCCTCAATTCCATTCCTGATGAGCCTATTTAATTCTATTTCAAAAGAATCAAACTTGTGACCACAAAACTACTAAACCCTGCAACAAATGTAATCAAAATGTAATCAAAAAATCATAAGAATATAATAAAACATAGATAATGTTCATTTGTAGTTTTCTAAGTCAGTGTGTGTTTTTGAGGGATTCCTTTCTATATATCTACAATAGGTAGACTGCAATTTGAAAGTTGAGAAAAAATACAGTTTTCTTCAGAAACATAATCTACTCACCAAGTGAGAAATATTCTCTAGGATACCACAGTGAGTTGAGTCCACAAGAAAGCATTTTATTAAGCTCCTACTTTACACCCCACACAGTGCAAAATGCTTGGAATACATCAAATGACAAAGAATAGTTCCTGCTCTGAAGGAGCTCACAGTCTAATGGGAGAGACAGTATGCAAACAACTATGAATAAATGAAATCCATGCAGGATAAATACCCAAAGGAAAGCATAGCATTAAGGGAGCCTGAGAAAGACTTCTGACAGAGGTGGGATTTGAGTGGAGATTTGGAGAACCAGGAAAGCCAGGAAGTGGAACTGAGTCAAGAGAATGCCAGTGAAACTGCCCCAAGTCTTATGTGAGGATCAGAGGTCAGTCCAGGGACACTCGTTTGGAGAATAGGGAGGGGGAGTCAAGGCATGAGAAGACTGGAAAGACGTGAGGGGACCAGGTTAAGAAGGGCTCTAAAAGGCAAACAAAGAATTTCTGTATGATCAACTTTACTTGGAGGATACTAAACTCAGAAGAGAGATTTGAGGCAGAAAGACTAAGTAGCCTATTGCAGTGATCTAGACATGCGAGATATCCCAAAGGTAAAATCAGTAGGACTTGGCAGCAGATTGGATATTAAGAGATGAGAGGGAGGGCTCAGGATGACCACTTGGTTGGCAGACTGGAAGGATTCTGGTTCCTTAACATAAATAGGAAAGTTGGAATGTGGGGTGAGGTGCACTTGTTGGGGGGGGGGGAATTAAGTTCAGTTTTGGACATGTTGAGATTAAGATGTCTACAGTATATCCAGTTTGAGATGTCCAGGAGGTAATTGAGAGAAGTGACCCTGGAAGTCAGGAGAGGAGTTAAGACTGGATAGATACTGTGAATTATCTGGTATAAAGAACAGAAATCATTAGAACTAATGAGAATGATGACCAAGTAAATTAATGTAGGGGGAGAAGAGGAGGCCCAGAACAGAGCCTGGATGCACTAGTGGTTAGCATGGTGACCTGGATAAAGCTCCAGCAAAGAGGAAGGTCAGATGAGAAAGAAGTGTCAAAAAAAAAAAAACAGGGAGAAGAGACTTATCACAAGAAGATGATTGGTAGTGTCAGATTGAATAAAGATCAAGAAGAATGGGCATTAGAGTCTTGCTTCAGCTGCTGCCACTAACACCATCACCACGATTCACTTTTTGCTAGGTTTCAGTCTCAACAGTGTGGTGGGGATGGATCTGACTTACAACTGAAATTCTGAACTTAGCTAAAAAAGCTTGTAGAGATTTTTTTTTTAAATTGTAGATGCCAAGAAGAAACCTAATGACAACTGTAGTAACGTCTGTTCAAAACAAAGGCTTCTGTTCTCCTTAAGAACTGGATGACTTTCTTCACCTTTAGCTACACTGAACTGCCTTTGAGCTAAACTATATTCATAACAAAACTCTCTTTTATTACTCCCCTGAACTCCTGACCCTTATACCTTCAAGAGAGACTCTGACATTTGAAACATGGTGCTTGACCAGGAAATGCTGGTTTTGATTTGTGATCCTCTTCCCTTAACTTTTTTCCCCCCTTAACTTTTAATTTGTATATTTCTACTCATTTTTTAAAGTTGCTTTTATGTGACTGAATAGATTGGAATGATGGTTAATTCTCTATGTTTACCTCACTGGATGTTTCATTTAGTATCAAAGAGGGTTATTCCAAAATCAATTAAAAGTATTATATAGCACCTGAAATAAAAAAGAGGAAAAAGGGGGGGACCATTAGTAATATTTGACAATTATAAGACAACATTGATAATTCTAGAAAGAACTGTTTCAGTTGAAAGATGAAACGAAGTTAGATTGCAGAGGATTAGAAAAAGAGTGAATGAAAAAGTAGAGACATCAATTGTAGATGGTCCTCTGAAGGAGATAACCATGAAACAGAGGAAAGACATATGATAGCCATCCATGTGATTGGTTTTTGAAAAGGAAAGACATGGCTATTTGCAGGTAGCAGTAGCTTAGAGAGAGGGGTTGATGAAGGCTAAATTGGAGAAGACAGGATGGAATGGGATAACTTTTACCTGTATTGAAGACATTAGTTTACACCAGCATCTCTTTTGACACAAATTCAATGAACTATCTCTTCTTTTGCTCCTGTCTCACATGACAAGTTGGACTTTCTCCTTTCCGTGGAAGGAAGGAAATAAGAATTTGTTTTGTATTATCATCATCATCATATTTATTTATTTATTTATTTTTCTTTTCTTTCCTTTTTTTTTAGATTTTTTTTTTTGCAAGGCAGACGGGGTTAAGTGGCTTGCCCAAGGCCACACGGCTAGGTAATTATTAAGTGTCAGAGACTGGATTTGAACCCAGGTACTCCTGACTCCAGGGCGGGTACTTTATCCGCTATGCCACCTAGCTGCCCCCTCTTTTTTTTTTAAGTTTTTACAAGACAATGGGGTTAAGTGGCTTGCCCAAGGCCACACGGCTAGGTAATTATTAAGTGTCTGAGGTCGGATTTGAACTCAAGTACTCCTGACTCCAGGGCCGGTGCTGTATCCACTGCGCCACCTAGCTGCCCCCTATTTATTTATTTCATCTGCAATTAGTATCTTAGCAAACCTCCGTTGAATTCCATCATACTAGTGATGGAAGATCACTTTAATTAATGAGCCTGCACATTCAGGTACTTTCAGGAAATGATAAATTCTTATGAATTGGTGAAACTTTTAAGTTGGACATGACTGAACAACAACTAATCATAAGTTCTTTTGAGTTGCTGTCTAATGTAAGTCAAGACAGTGAGATCCAATGTAATTTCATAGACATTGAGATTTGATATGTACATTGCAACTTAGGAAACAAGGGATTAGTGCCTTGCTTTGGCATCCTTTTGTTTTTGTTCAGTACTAGGGAAAAATATTTCATCATGTAATCATAAATGTTAACTGTGCAAAATAATCAGGGACTTGACACAAATATGTCAGACCAAGAGCTTTGACCAATTCACTGGCATGTGTTTACTGAAGAAGGTTGTAACGTTGGGGCAGCTAGGTGGCGCAGTGGATAGAGCACCTGCCCTGGCCCTGGAGTCAGGAGTACCTGGGTTCAAATGCAGCCTCTGACACTTAATAATTACCTAGCCGTGTGGCCTTGGGCAAGCCACTTAACCCCACTTGGCTTGCAAAAACCTTAAAACAAAAGATTGGAACGTTAAACTGATATTGCTCCTTAGCTGAGGCATTGGTCTTATTTACTTAGTCAGTTAGTTTGCTGTGACAAGTCCTTTTCCCTTCCTGTTTCTGATCTGACTCAGACTAGAGAAATTAAGAGGGTAATCAAGTTATAGATGTAGAAATTTTTCTTTGAGAAGACACCAGAAAATGTGAATTTAAATCTCTGCTACTTACAATGATAGATAAAGATAAAATGGTAGAGAAAGTAGGAACTTTTAGGGAAATTGAATTCTCAGAGGTTGAAGTGTTCAGAGATTTTTACATTGGAACTGGGGTGATTGGTGCTGTTGTGTGAGCAAAAAGAAGGCAACAGAGTTCAACACAAGCTACTGATCTTTAAAAAGTTTTAAGAGAATCTTTTGTGTCATTCAAAGAGGAAAGAACAGGACTTGATCATAATTGTGTAATCCCTTAGGTTATGATGGGTGAGAGATTTCCAGTATAATAGATGTGCTTTTATCAGTCTCCTTTGTATCTGGGAGGGCCAGATGTCTGACTTTAGAGGTTATATCTTAGATGAGATTTGATCTAAGATTCTTGGCAAATTCTGAGTCTTATTTCCAGTCTCTGTTTCTTCATGATAAAAGTATTTCAAAAGACACTTGAATATAGGTCAGGAATGCAAGGCAACTGTTTTCTGTCATATCACAATCTACACATCACATACATTACATATCACATTACATATCACAATCTACAATGAACAAATGACATATTTAATAATAATTGACATTTAACATTGCTCTGAGGTTTGAAAGTCAGTTTGTATATTTTTATCATCATTTTGCTTCTGTTCTGAGGTAGATATATGGAGCACATATGTTTCAAAGGAAAAATACTAAAAGCACACACTCAACCACTTATTTCTTTCCCACTTGCAATTTCATATCTCTACTGGAGCTTTCTGTGATTGTAATCTGCTAAGGGCACTACCACTGTACCTGGTCTCTCAACTATTTGGCATATATGTGGATAGATTTCCCCTTAGATCACTCTGAGAGAAGATTGGGATTTTTTTCAAAGGAAATTTTACCTTTAAAAAAAAGTACAAAAGCTTAGAATGGTTGAGTTAGAGGTTCTTTTTTTCTAACTTCACGGAAGACTTAACAAAAGATGGGATTGACTTTGTGTAGATTATGGGACAGAGAGAGCCACCAGTTCATTTGCTTTGACTGAAATCTGTCTTGGTTGAAGTAAGGCTTTGGTGGTGGTGGTGGGGAATGGAGGTAAAAGGATTTCCAAAGACCTCAGAATCCTGGCAAAAACTGGTACAGTTGGTGTTGCAGGAAATATCCTTGAAGTAAAATACTGAGTTTAGAATCCAGAAGACCTGATGGGTTCATGTCCTGAGGGACTTGGCCTTTAACATTCCTTCTAGCTCTAAATGTATGATCTTATCAGCAAGTGTTGGGACAATTGAATGGGTTCATTTTTGCCTGATGAGGTTTTCCCTTATATGTGTAGTGCTTCTTTGAAAAAACTTTAAGACTCAAAACACCTAGAAGGATTTAAAATTCTGATACTTTTTCTTGGGGATAGTGAATATTTAGCATTAAAAATGGTTTTCTGATAAGGAAACATTTTTCAGTTGCTTATTGTATTCTAAGATAAAATGTGTTTATTTGTTCACAAAACATTGAGAATTAGCTATGCATGTTGCATTTCTAAGAGTTGTCACTAGTTAAGAGGGAAGGGAGAAACATCAAAGGTTTTTTGCTCAGTCTCCATAAAGGTTATTCTACCCCCCAGGTCACCTTAACAATAGGAAATCACATGGACACATGTACTATGCCAGATAAATTCTAGCAAACTCCAAAATGGGAATAACTAGTTCAGAAATGTTTTGTATTGCTGAGAAGATCTAAGTAATTTATCATACAGTGTTGTTTCCTGCTCATTTTTCACTTTTCATCAGTTCATTCAAGTCTTTCCAGATTTTTCAGAAATTTACCTTTAGAAAGTATTAAAACAGAAGTTTATTCCATTTATTTTACAAGAAATTTTTTTCTCTCAAATATCTTGACTCATTTTGAATGAGTTATTTTTAGAATAATTGAATATTCTATATTTAGTATTTAGAATAGAATATTCAGTATCATACTATCTGATCTTTATTATGTTACTTTCCCCAAAAAATAGGCAATATTTGCTCCAACCATCAAATGAAAAGTTGCTGTACAGTATTTCTTATAGCATAATAGTATTCCATTAAATTCATCCACTCTAGCTTATTCAACTCTTGCCCAGTTGATGAGCAACCCCTCAAATTCCATTTCCATGTCACCACCAAAAAAAAACTGCTAAAAATATTTTTGTGGGTATAGGTCCTTTCCCTTCTTTGGACGATCTCTTTGGTTGATAGACTTCCTAGTACTTAGTACTATTGCTAGATCAAAGGGTTTTTGTACAGTGTTCCAAATTGCTAAGAGACAAGATTTTAATCTTAGACCTTGAATCCAGAGCCTGTATACTCTTTTCAACTATATAACAGTTCTTTGGAGGCATTGGTGTTATACATTTTGCCACCATATAGCAGTACCAGTAAAATACTCATATTGAAAAGGTGGGCTCTTTATTTCATGGGAAACTTGGAAGTCAGTGGGAAAGAAAAAAAGTTTTGCAGTTTTCTGAAAGCAATCCAGCCTCTTATTTTTCTCCTTTTCAACTCTGGATGAGTTTATTATTCATCTGTATAGTCTATCCCAGGCAGACTTGATCTTTGACAAACTCTCTATCTAAATACATGTTAAAATCTGGGCAATACATATTCCTTATTCATTTGATCTTTTATCTGAGTTGATAGGCCAAACTCTATTAGGAGATTCTTCTGGGTCGTGTCCCTTGAGGCATAATGTTAAACAGGTGTCCCTAGAGGACCTCACAGGGAATTATTGACAAGAGAATCAGGAAAGACACAATGGGAAATTTTGGGCAGGAATTCAGAATATGGGTGGTAGCAGAGCAGTTAGGCCTAAGGAGCAGTAGAAAAGTCTGTGTCTGTGTGGAGGGGGCGAGGGGGAGAGAGAGAGAACTGGAAAGATAGGACAATATCATAGAAGAATTTTAGTGCCTAAGAAAAGAGGTAGATATTAGCCAGCAAAAAATGTTGAACAGAAAAGTAAATTGAGAGATCATTGTTTATATGAAGGATTTATCATTCTCTTTAAAAATTTTTTAAATAATTTTTTCCAGTTGTGTATATAAAAGTAGTTTTCAACATTGTTTTTTTGGCAAGGTTTTGAGTTCTTTCCCTTCCCTGCCCCCTCTCCCTGACACTAAATAATCTAATATAGGTTATATATGTATAACTATGTTAAGCATATTTCCATATTAATCATGTTGTGAAAAGAATCAGAACAAAAGGGAGAAACATGAGAGGGAAAAGAATATAAAACAAATTTTAAAAAATTGAAAACAGTAGGCTTTGGTGGGTTCCTTCTCTAGATGTGGATGATATTTTACATCACAAATCCTTTAGAATTATCTTTTATTATTGTACTGCAGAGAATAGCAAATCTATCATAGTTGATCATCACATAATGTTATTCTCTTTGTTCTTTATATTCCAGAACTTTTAGTTGTGACTATTTTCTAAGTTTATACTCTTCTTGTACCAAAAAAAAATTTGTTCTCTGAGATTTTTTTTTTTGTTATAATTCTTTTAACTAAGTTCCAGATGTCCTTTAATTTAGGTCATTACCATATTTTCTGTTTTATATATTGTGTGTCTAATTTTAAATGCAAATATTCAAGTAGCAGACCTAATACTGTTTCTTCTGGCATTCTATTTCCTGGATTTGTATATTTTCTTTTAGTTATATGATGGCGTTCTTATCCAAGTCATATTAGACTTATCTTTGTTGTGATATATCAAAATCTTCTCTAACAAAGAATGTTTCACATTCCCTTCATTAATTTAAAGTTTTATCAAATGACTGGCCTTCAGAATTCTCTGTCATCTAGATGTTGTTACTCTGTATTATTAGTACAATAGTAGCTCAAATTCATCTCTCCTTTTAGTGTGATAGAAATTTTTTTTTTGGAAAGTTGGAGAAATGAGGGTTAGGGAGTCTCAATACTAAAATTTTCATTTTCATATTTAGAAAACTCACTACTTGCTTAGTTACTCTCACATGCTTTTCACTGACCCTGGAGGACTTTTTAAAAATGCTGTTATAAACAGTACTACATATATACCTTTTCAGTCAGAAATAGTTTTTATCAACAATTTGTCCAAATGTTCTATAACTTGTCAGTAACCTTAACTTCCTTGCTAATTAGCCCCTACTGACCCTTTAGTGGTTGCATTTTTATTATTTTGGAGACAGATTGGGGAGATGTTATCTTTTCCTTCCTAAATTTTTTTCTTTTAGGGGTGGCTAGGTGGTTCAGTAGATAGAGCACTGGTCCTGTAGTCAGGAGTACCTGGGTTCAAATCCAGCCTCAGACACTTAATAATTACCTAGCTGTGTGGCCTTTGGCAAGCCACTTAACCCCACTGCCTTGCAAAAACTAAAAAAAACAACATTTCTTTTCTTTTGTCCTGGAAAGATGACATGCTTTTTTAAATATATTTTAGAGCAGTTGTAAAAACTAGTTGACACAATTAACTAAATTCTATCAGTCTTAAAATTATTGATAAAAATAAAATGAAAAGACAAAAAGAAGCTGCAGCTAAAGGGAGAATGTTGACATGCTTCCTTGGAGAGGAAGATAAAAAGAGTTGGCCAAATTGAATTTGTCGTATCCAAAGACAAAAAGAAATGGGACTTCGTACTCCTCTCATATTGCAGTACTGAAAACATTTGTGGGAAAAAACCCTCACAAGGGTTATTTAATCTTACACCCCAATATCTGTTGTAGAGAATTCAGTTTAGAGAAATGATCGTAATAATAGCTAACATCCTGTGTGAAATGTACTGGGTTTGAAGCTCTTTACAGTGAGCTCGTTTGACCATCACAGTAATAGTGAGAGGTGGTAATTCTTTTTGACTGATTTTTTAGATAAGGAAACTTAGTTCTTGACTCCAGACTTCACTCTCTGTGCACTACATCCCAGATTCAGCAAAGATACAAAGCCCTCATTAAATCCTGCAATTTATATCAATTTATGCTTTAATACTTAGGGACTTCAATAAAGAAATAGTATAAGGGAAGAGACAAGAAAAAAGTTTCAAAATATAACTTCTTAGTAAGAAATGGATCCCAAAACTTGTGGACATCAAAGAAGCCTCATGTCTATCCATCCTGAATATTTTCATCAAGAAGAGTTAGGAGGTGCTGGATATGGTAAGCATCAAAAATGAAATTCTTTTTAGCTGAATTGATCAAAAACAACTTTTTGCCAGTAGGAGTTTTTTTTCCCCAAATTGGTTCTCTTTGTATAGTCAGACTATTAGCTTGGAGTGGCAGCTAGGTGGCATGGTGGATAGAGCACTGGCCTTTGAGGACGGGAGTTTGAATCCAGCCTCAGACATTTGACACTTACTAGCTGTATGATCTTGGACAAGTCACTTAACCCCTATTGCTTCACATCCAGGGCCATCTCTAGTCATTCTGATTCATATCTGGCCACTGGACCCGGGTGTTTAGAGGAGAAAGTGAGATTGGTGACTTAGGACAGCCCCTCCCCCCCCCCATACAGTTCATATGCTTGTCATGGCATCATCTCCCTGATGATGGTCATGGTTATCTTTGAAAACTAAGGACAAACATCATCAGGCCATCAGCTTACAAAGCTAAGATAAAAATGATTACCAAATTGGAACAAAGTTTAATAAAAATTAAAATATGCTGAGTAGTTAGAAACTGTTTTAATAAAACTTCATCTTTTTAAATAGCACTTGATTCTGAAAAATGGGAAAGAGGTAAAAGAACCGATATAGGTTCTCATTTCTTAAAGAAATTTAACTGATGTATGAATCATTGCAATTCAAGAAATTGCCCTATGACAATGATAATAACTGGCATTTATATAGTACTTTATGAATGCAGACTAAAGCATATTAAAACATTTTTAAAATGTTTTACACTTTCTAGTTTTTTCTCATGGTTTTATTCCCTTTTGCTCCTTATTCTCTCACATGACTAATATGGAAATATGTTTAATATAGTTATACTTGTATAACTTTCATCAAATTACTCAACTATCAACAGGAGAGGAGGGAAGTATGGAACTCAAAATTTTATCAAAAAATAATGTAAAAAACTATCTTTGCATGAGGGATTGGAAAAATGAATAAAAATATATGTCTGTATGTACCCATGTGTATATATATATATGTGTGTGTGTGTTTATATGGGAGAATTTGAAATTTAGTCTTCTTGATGTCTAATAGAACACTATCCCATTGTACCATTTAGCTTAGTTTTATCTAACAAATGCTTGATGAACTAAGATTCAGGATATAAGCTTGTTTGTAAAATCTTGAGATTGATAGAAGATAATGAGCATCATTGCCTCATAAAAATTAGCTATTTTTCTCTGTCATTGACAGTAGGGCCTATGACATTTGGATGACATGATGGTCCTAGATGTGAGGTGCTAGATTTGGTGTTTACAGAAAACAAATTTGGAAAGAGTAGCTTAATTAGAGTAGTTACACACAGTGGGGAAGGGCTATGCCAAGGGCTACATAATTATGTAGTGTTGAGAGGGCTCAGGTCTCAAGATAACTGAATACAGGAGACAATATAAATGTTTGGATCAAAAAAAGACATGCATGAGAATAGAAGTGATTAACTACTAAGCAGTATTTCAGCTTTCCCATCTCTGCAGAGTTTTTGAACATGGACTATTCTAGGGTAGTTGTATTAAATTAAAATGGAAACTATAAATTAACATTATCTGTGTTGCATTTTTGTTCATTTTGTAAAACATTTTCCAATTACATTTTAAAAATTTTAATCTGGTTCTAGGCCACAGGAGAGTTTTTCAGGCTAGGAGTCTGACACTTCTGATCAAAGGCATCCCTGAGGGAAGGTATGAAGGAGGGGGTCATGCAGACTTTGACAAAACCTATACTATATCAGACCACATATTCATAATCACATAATTCACTGAAAGGTGGAGAAAATTTCCATAGTGCTTATTTTTTGTTTTTTAATTGGCCTTAACCCATCTTCCAACAAGGTATCTCATGTATCTTTGGAAATCATAAAATTCTTTGAAAGCTATAACAGAAATAATTTTGTTTGATTCATGCTTATAAATATCAAGAAAGCTATAAAATGAGAATTTGTGGTCACAGAGGTGTTTTGCTATTCCTATTCCCTTAGAAGATTTCAGTGAAGAATCCAAATGGAATATGTATTTATTTAAAATAAAGTACACCACGTACTCCTCTTTGCTGGTATGTTCATTGTAACAATCCCTGAACCATTGCAGAGCCCTCTAAATTAGATCCATGATTAAATGAATCAAAAGAAATATATGTATGCGAGGCATTGTTCTAAGCATTGAATATTCAAAGAAAAACTAGTTCCTGCCCTGGAGCTTACATTCTAATGGAGACAATGGCACAATGTCCTGAACATATAAGGTTTATGCATAGCATTCTCCATAGGGAGCCCCTAATCTGGGGCCTGTTTGCCCAAGATTTGAACTTTCAAGACTGAATTCCATTTAAGGGTGGTTCATCAATCATTACTTCTGTCACCTCAAGTTGAATTTGGAAAAATCAGATAACATAGGTTCCTGTCCATATTTCCACACATGTAGGTAAAATAGTTCAGTTTGTTTCCTACTATTCAATGAATATTGGGTATAGGAATGCCCTTTTTTCACCCCACAGAAAATGATGTCAACATATGTAGATATATATATGAATATATAGTAATCCAAGAAAAAATCCTCAGAAGGGAAACAAACTTGGGGGTGGATAGGCAACCCTATTAGATCTGCATTGTGAAAATAACTCATAGAATAGCATAGGGCAAAGTCTCTCTCTTTTGGGGGGGGCTCTTCTCATGGTGTAGTGTTCCTCACTACTCCTCAGCTGAAGGTCCATGTCCCAGGAATGTCATGCTGCCCAAGATCCTCTCCCTTGGTTCCCTCTCCAGCTAGAAGTCTGGGATTCCTCTGGTGGCAAGACATTCCCTTGGGCCTCCTGGTTGAGAGCATATGTAGCTTGTGCATGTTTGGGGTTCAGAGAATTCCCATGGTTTGACAAATAGAATATTCTCATGGTTGGCTTGCTAGTCTTTCAGAATACACTTGAGACAGAAGGTAGTTGTCTCAAGGTGGCTGTAAATAGTCACATCTGTTTTGCGTGTTTTCCTTGGCCTGTGTTTAGAATTCTTTGGTTCTGATGGCTAGTGCCAAGAGTGTGCTCCACACAGGTTGGTATCCTGTTAGAGCTGAGGAATCTACCTCTTTGCAAGGGTGGGGGGATGATGTTTTGTTGCTCAAATAAGAACTTTCGGCCAAAAGAGATTACCACACAACATAAATAATGTTTATTTGTGTTTTTTTAAAGTCAGTATATGGTTGATAGAAATCTTTTTCTATTTGTTTGATACCTCTGGCCTAGATCAAGAATCATATGTAAAGAGCTTGATTCTAGTTCAATTCAAGTGGTATATTTATCCAGAAGAGTATTTTTTCCACCCTGGGTTTGATGATAGGCGTGTGCATTCCTGGGGAAGCTATCCATATGTGTCTCCATCAAAGTCCTCCCTGTCTATAATGCTATCTACCCACAACTCCCAACTGTTCTTTTTCTTCTCTTAAATCCAGCTCAAGTATCTTCCCTGATTTGTCTGCCACCCACTTCCAGCTGAAAATGATCTGAACCCCTGCACGTTTCTTATAGGAAGCTGGCTGTACTTTTTCTCTACCTTCATCCTGCTTATTTGTGTAAATAGCATCCGTATCTGTGAAATTGTGAAGGCATCGCATCAGATCTAACTCTGTAGCTCATAAGAATTCAGCTCATAATGAGCACTTAAAGTTTGTCAAATCCAGTTGCCTCTTTGATGTTGCCTTTATGTCATATTTATTCTGTCCTGGGAAGTCCTCTTCTCTTATCCCAGACTTATCCAGCTTAAGTCCCCTTCTTCCATGAAACTGTCTCATACATTCCATTCAGAATTGATCTTCCCTTGATTTTAAACTCATACATGGGGGTTTTGTTTGTTTATAGTTTTGGGGATGATATTGATGGTTCATTGTTGTAGGAAATTCCCTCTTTCCGTACAGGTTGGCACCTACTCTGTAACTTAGTTTCATAAGGGAGAGTAAACATTTTTAGGGCTGTGATCTCTGGAGGAGTTGGGATATCCAAGATGATTCATTGGGGTAGTCCATGAAAATATTATTCAGTGGACTTTCCCTCATCACCTGCCTCTGCTGTTCTCTTTCTGAAGGCAGTTTGACCTCATCCCAGCAGCAGAAGGTAGACAGTCCTTCTCCTTCCTGCCCCAAGCTCCCTCCATCCACTGGCACTGCAGTGCACAGTTCATACGTCTCCTGGAATGGCAAAAACTTTTTTTGTACTGTAAATCAATAAAATGTTATAAAGTACTGTTTTATAAGTCTTGACAATATTTTAATATATGTATATTTAAAAAACTCAAGGAACTTTATTTTCTTTTCCTTTTTTAGAAATATTTTATTTTGAGTTTTACAATTTTTTCCCCATTCTTGCTTCCCTCCCCCCACCCCTCACAGAAGGCATTCTGTTAGTCTTTACATTGGTTCCATGTTATACACTGATCTCAGTTGAATGTGATGACAGAGAAATCATATCCTTAAGGAAGAAAAATAAAGTATGAGATAGTAAAATTACATAATAATATAACTCCCGCCCCCCTAGTTTGACAGTAATAGTCTTTGGTCTTTGTTCCAAGTCCATAATTCTTTCTCTGGATATAGATGGTATTCTCCTTTGCAGATACCCCAAAATTGTCCCTGGTTGTTGCACTGAAAGGATGAGTAAGTCCATCAGTATTGATCATCACCCTCATGTTGCTGTTAGGGTATGCAATGTTTTTCTTGTTCTGCTCATCTCTCTCAGCATGGTTCATATAAATCCTTCCAGGCTTCCCTGAATTCCCATGCTTCCTGACTTCTAATAGAACAATAGTGTTCTATGGCATACATATACCACAGTTTGTTAAGTCTTTCCCCAATTGAAGGACATTCACTTATTTTCCAATTTTTTGCCACCACAAACAGGGCTGCTATGAATATTTTTGTACATCAAGGAACACTTTAAAGGACTCTTCATTACTGACATTTTTTATTTATCTTTGTATTCTGAAATGTGTCAGATACCAGTTAACTTCCAATTATTATTTGCAAATCCAGCCCTTAAAGCAAATCATGCCAGAGAAAGAACCAGACTCAGTCTTTTTGTCACATTTGATGATAAGCACTACTTGTAGTTTGTACATTTTTCTCATTTGGCTGAGTTGTTGTGTGAAGTCTTAATAAAGAATATTTTTTAAATGCAACAAAAATTGTTCATGATTATATATATTATATATAATAGATATTATATAATGGCTTATACATGATTTTATTTTATCTTTTTTGCAGGAACGCTGTTAGATCAGTAATCATTTTCTAGCAAATACAATTACAGAATATCATAATGCTGGTTACAAACATTCTCAGAATGGTTTGATGGTTACAGATAATGTTGGACACTACAACTCTGGGCAAAGTATGTTACAAAAGATTATTCTTGACACAACAAAGTATTGTCTTCAAAATCTAGTAATGACAAGTTATGTCTATATAAATTACTGTGGCACTATTAGTTAGGATTCTCACATAGGATATTTTTAGTAGTCAAGCAACTACTTTTTTTTTTTAGGTTTTTGCAAGGCAAATGGGGTTAAGTAGCTTGCCCAAGGCCACACAGCTAGGTAATTATTAAGTGTCTGAGGTCAGATTTGAACTCAGGTACTCCTGACTACAGGGCCAGTGCTCTATCTACTCTATCCAGCCTCCCCAAGCAACTACTTTTTTAAAAAAAATTTCCATTAAATTAAAATCCCCTGAAGAAATAGGACTGAACCTAATTAATAAATAGCATTCATTTTTATCATAAGAGCAGAGAACTAAATTGTAAAGTTGAAGTTACCATGACAACATAACTTCTCATAAGAATCTTGTGCACGATTTTTTAAATAAATATACATTTATTTGTAAAAATGTACTCAAATTTTTTTATTGATAAATGATTAAAACGGTTGACCAAGGTCATTGACTTGGACAGGGTCACGAAAATATTATGTAATAGTAGGATTTAAACCCAGATCTTCCTAGTTCCATGATTAACCATCTACATACTACACTGCATTACTTTTCTAGTTACATCTTATATTTTATAGTTTAACATTTTAATATTGTAATAAAATCCCAAATTATGCTATGAAAATCTTGTCTTTTTTTACTTTTTTTCAAAGATTTTATTTATTTTGAATTTTATAATTTTTCCCCCATTCTTGCTTCCCTCCCCCCACCCCCTCAGAAGGCATTCTGTTAGTGTTTACATTGGTTCCATGCTATATATTGATCTTAATTGAATGTGAGGACAGAGAAATCATATCCTTATGGAACAAAAAGTATGAGATAATAAAATTACATAATAATAAAACACTTTTCCCCCCCTAATTTGACGGTAATAGTCCATAATTCTTTCTCTGGATACAGATAGTATTCTCCATTGCAGATAGCTCAAAACTGTCCCTTTGTTACATTGAATGGATGAGCAAGTCCATCATCACTCCCCATGTTGCTGTTGGGGTATACAGTGTTTTTCCTGGTTCTGCTCATCTTGCTCAGCATCAATTCATGCATATCTTTCCATGCTTCCCTGAATTCCCATCCCTCCTGGTTTCTAATAGAACAATAGTGTTCCATGGCATACATATACCACAGTTTGTTAAGCTATTCCTCAACTAAAGGACAGTCATTTAATTTCCAATTTTTTGCCACCATAAACAGGGCTGCTATAAATATTTTTGTTCAAGTGATGTTTTTACCCTTTTTTTATTATCTCTTCAGGGTATAGACCCAGTCTGGTATTGCTGGGTCAAAGGGTATGCATATTTTTATTGCCCTTTGGTCATAATCCCAAATTGCTCTCCAGAAAGGTTGGATGAGTTCACAGCTCCACCAACAATGTAGTAGTGTCCCAGATTTCCCACATCCCTTCCAACATTGATCATTGTCCTTTCTGGTCATATTGGCCAGTCTGAGAGGTGTGAGGTGGTACCTCAGAGATGCCTGAATTTGAATTTTTCTAATAAGTAATGATTTGGAACAATTTTTCATATGACTATGAATTGCTTTGATTTCCTCGGCTGTAAATTGCTTTTGCATATCCTTTGACTATTTTTCAATTGGGGAATGACTTGTTGAAAATCTTGTCTTCTTAACCAAATTGTAAGCTTTTTGATTATGGGCATCTAAGTGGCATAGTGGATAGATAGAATGATGGGTTTAAGGCCAGAAAGATTGGAATTCAAATCCAGCCTGGGCAAGTCACTTAATTTCCTTATCTGTAAAATGAGCTGAAGGAGGAAATGCCAAACTACTCCAATATCTTTGCCAAGAAAAGTCCCAAAAGGGGTCAGCACAGCAAAACTTCTTGTAATCTTGATGCTTAGAGAGATTGCAGGCACATTTAACCTCCTCTCAGCATGGGAATTGAAAGGGTCAGTAGGAGTTACAATGGGTTCTGAATGTATATCTAGTTCAACCTCCTTACTTAACAGAGTAAAAAATTGAGACTGGGAGAAAGCATCTTATCCAGTTTCACCCAACTTTAGTGAGAAATTTTGTACTTTTTACCTCTCTAGTTATACCCCCTGATCATACTTGTCTGACTCAACTCTTTTCTCTAAATGTCTTCCAGAGCCTTTTAAAATGTTGCTTTCTATTCCATCTTTAGTGCTCAGAAAGTATCCCTCATTAGTTTTTATTTTGAGACACCCTTCTTAATTTGGATACCTCCTTCCCCACATGTCCTAAACATGGTACCTTTGATCCAAGACCCTCTCTGGAATGAGAGCCATGAGACATGGAGAACTGACTCCTGGTTGACCTTTTATGATATCTAACTCCTTCTTTAATGTAGAAACAATTGAAAAAATGGGTTCAGCCTTTCTCCTGTTCTGTATCTGTTGGTGGACTTTATGCCTGCTTCTCTGCTCCTGATGCCCTTGTACGGCTATTCACAGGCCTTCACACCCCACCAGGTGAAAGAGAACTGGGCCCTTTTGGAGTCTACTCCTTAGGTGCTTCGCTAAGATCACAAAGGTGTTATCAGTTCAGAATACAAGAAATGACAGTGGGGTTCATGGACCCAAAGAAATTGGGGAAGGCAAGAAAGCACTCTTTTGCATAGAGCATGTTTAGCAACAAAGTCGAAAGGTTTTACAGAAGAGAAGTTAGCAAATCCCAATAGATTAATATTAATAGATTTAGAATCCTTTTAGGAGAGTGTTGGTAAAATGCAGTGTCTCCTGACATGCCTTTTCTTCCCTTTGAAGCTTGAATTTTAGACTGTAGCCGTATTTGTTGGAGCATGTGATCCTTGTAACACTGACAGGTACTGAAGCAACAGTACCTCAAGCAAGTATTTCCAGGTCATCTGCTTTATCCTTTTACTCTCAACTACTTTGATTTGAAGAATAGTGAGTATTGGTGTCTATGATCAGTGAAAGACAAATCTTACAGGAATAAATAGCATTTTCCTTATACTTGAATGGAACGTTTGGAACTTATCTAAGTGACCATTCAACTTGTTACAACATAGTCACTGAAGTGTACAGCACAGTTTTTAGAAGCACTTACTAAATGCTCATAGACTTAATATGAAAATTCAAACCACCTAGACCAATAGTGAAGCTAGATAAAGAATTTAGGGGGGGGCATATCACTAGCCTGGCACCGGGGCAGAGGATGGCATTGATTAAAGCCTTCATTTCTCGAGGTTTCTGTCTACTTTCACTTTCTTCCAAAAGCACAAAGAAGCTAATTATTTGTAGAATTACCTTAATTTAATTTAAGCCTTCAGAAGTGTGGGGAGGGTCACTACAAAGAGGAATTCTCTTCTGCATAAGATTCTCTAACAGGGAAGAAGTAGTTGCTGAGGTGGAAATAAGAACCTTGGAAGGAAAAGAAGGTGACTTGCCCAGGGTCACATTCCCTAGAGGGAATTTGATAGAGGAAAGGAAATCTGGACGTAGATTTTGGAAATACAGATTTCAAAGGGTTCAGGAAAAAAAAAGATTTCATGGATTAAAATGCTGTAGAATAAATCTCCAGGAAATGCTTAAAAATAAATTCTTTATTTTTCTAGATTTTTTGCAAGGCTGGGGTCAAGTGGCTTGCCCAAAGCCACACAGCTAGGTAATTATTAAGTGCCTGAGGCCAGATTTGAACTCAGGTACTCCTACTCCAGGGCCGGTACTCTATCCACTGCATCACCTAGCCGCCCCAGAAATAAATTCTGAAGACAGAGAGAGACCATTTCATTGTGAAGGGTTAATAAAAGGCTTTGAAGAAGCCATTGTGGAGGCCAAAAGAGTTCAGCAATAGGCTTAAATTTTTTAAAAGTTCAGAAGATGGAAACAAGGGCAAAAATGAGAATGAATATAAGAGCATGACACAGCTCTATGAAAACAGTGTCTAGAATTCTAAAACTCAAAATGATTTGAGTCTGGCAAGGGTAACCAAAGTACAAAAAAAAAGACTTTTTTTCCCTTACATTTGAAGAAAAAGAAAGACTAGGACCTTTGTTCAAAATGAGATAACTGACAACAGAGAGCAATCAGAATTGCAGTTTTTATTTCACTTCGTTTTCTGTGCCAGGGAGAGTGACTTTGATATTGAAAATGACAGAACATAGTTGGTCCCTCATGATAAAAAAGGAGAGAGTAAGAGATACCTTGATTGCTCATAATGAATTCAGGTCCCATGATCCAGATTAGGTACATTGCTAAGTATAATAAAAGAACCCATTTGTATGATTGCTGAGCCATATCTGTGATACTTGAAAGAACATGGAAAATGGGGAAGCCAGATGGAGAAGACTGGAGAAATCTAATGTTCTGATTTTCATAAAAGGGAAAAGAATAAATTCTGCATATTATGGAGGTGCATTACCTTAAGTTTGATTCTGTGAAAATTTATAATGAATACTAAAGAGATAGTTGGTGAACATCTAAAAAGGGAAGGAGTGAATACAAAAAATCGGCATGGTTTCATCAAGAATACGTTGTACCACTTAACCTGATTTATGTTTATAAGAGGCTTCTTAAACTAGTAGATGAATGTCATGGAAATAGTTTGCCTAGATTTAGTAAAACTTTTGATATAGTCCAGGTGATGATGCAGAGATGCAGACAAGACTGTAATACTAAAAACATTAAAAACTATAATAATACACTAGAACAGTTAGGTGGATTCAAAACTTATTGGATAACTGAACCAAGAGTACCAATTAATGATGCAGTGTTAAAATGGCAGTTGTCAATGACTTGGAGAGATAGCATCCTTGTCAGAATTGCAGATAATATTGATTCTTGTATGCAGAAGTTGCTACTTGGGTAGATGTTTTCAGGAGGCTGATTTGGGATTAGAACATCAGGAAAAGTTTCCTAATAATTAGGATATCCACACGTGGAATAGGCTGCCTAGAGAACTGGTGACTGCTGCTTGCTTTTAGGGCCTTTTTTTTTTTAATTTTTGGAGGTTTAGGTGACTTGCCTTGGGTTACACAGCTTGTAAGTGTCTGAGGTCACTTTTGAACTCAGATTCTTTTGACTCCAGGGCTGGTGGTCTTTCCACTGAGCAACCCAAGTTTGCCTCCCTTTTAAGTTTTTAAATAGAAGTTAGACAATAATTTTTGGTTATTTGATCCTAGGGGTTCTTGTAAGTGTGTATGGGTTGGATTTAAGTGACTGAGATTTCCAACTCTCAAATTACACGAGTACCCCCCCCCCCCCATGTCAGGTGCCAAGTTAGAGGAAGCTGGTTGATGAAGAATGATTGGATTTTGGAGGGAGAAGTAGTAGCTAGCTCTACTTTTTTCACCTTTTTTAGTATTGGCTGCAGCTGGACTTTGAAGGCTAGCAGATTTCCAGTTTTGTCCAGTGATCTGTTTAAAATGAGTTCAGAAGTTGTTCATATTTTGCAAAATCTGTAGAGATCAGTCACATCATGGGAGATAAGATTAAATGATGACAGTGGATTTATTTCAGCAAGTGCTGATTTGTAATAATTCAGGAGATGTGGCCATACAAACAAATTGTATTTTGGTCTGAGTTCCTTTTAAAATCTTCAGGTTTTACTGCTGATCAGGCTACAGTGGAACTATTTCTAGGAAAGGGGATTAGTTGTTCTCACCCTTGACCAAGTGAATGTCCTATTTGACTGTGGTAGATTTTCTTCTGTTGCCAACTCTTACTCTAAATTTCCATCATTAGAAATGAGATTCTTCAGAGTATCAATGAACTGTTGCCACATTCTTGTAGCAAAAATGGAATTGTCATCATGAACTAAGTTTCTTCTCTTTTGGAAAACTTGTGCAAGAAGTTCTGCTATGATTGTGTTTGACAAGAATTTTCATTGTGGTTCTTGATGAGCCCTGCCATTTTGGAGAGCAGTTTGTGATTGTGTCCAGAAACCTATTCAACTGGATAAGCCTCCAGAATCCAATAAGACTGCTGCTAGGTGACCCAAAGAGGATCTACATATACAAATACATTACTATTATGCAGATGAGGAAACTGAAGCTAAGGATAAAGCTAAGTCAAGTGATGCCCACAATCATTCAGCTAGTAAGCATTTTAGATAGGATTAGAATTTAGGTCTTCCACACTCCAGATCAGCATTATCCATTGTGTCACCTCTCTGTCCCAAGCAATATTGTAAAACACACAACTTTGAAAGACTTGAGAACTCTGATTAATGCAATGAGCAAACATGATTTATAGAGGACTCTGAATAAAACATCCTATCCACCTCCTGACAGGGGGGACAGACTCAGAGTAAAGTTTGAGATGTTAGGTATTTTTTTTTTTTGGTTTGTTTTGTTCAACTATACATGATTGTAATGGGGTTTGTTTTTCTTGCCTTAACTTTTTCAGTGTTGGGGTTGGGAGTAGGGTAGAAGGCAAGACTTGTTGATTGAAAAAAAAATTAGCCTACAGAAAACAAAATGGCTCTTGAACCAACAGAATAGCAGACTGCTTTGTGGTGGTGCTCTGAATGTTGGTCTTTCCTAGTAGTCAGCAAGTATTTAAATGCCTTTTATGACCCAGGAACTGATCTGAGTACTAAGGATACAATGAAAAATGAAAACAGCTCAAGAGTCCAATGAGGGGGACAGCAATCAGCTCTGTACAAACAAGACCAACATAGGACAGACTGGTTGGCTGAGAGGGAAGGAGGATTGGGAAGGCTTCCTGCTGAAGGTGAGTCTGGGAAGCAGAGCTGAGGAGGGGGAAAGAGCTCCAGAGACAGAGGCAGGGTCTGGAGAAGAGGGCATTATGTTTGAGGAAGAGCAAAGAGGCAGCCCAAAGCATAACTTTGGAGAGTTCATGGGACTGTGGGGTCTGAGATAGAAGAGGACTGGAACAAAGGAAAGGCTTTAGAAGCCAGAGGGTTTTTAGAATCATTCATGGAGATAATAGGGAATTACTGGAGGTGATCAAATAGAGTGACATGGTCAGACTAGTACTTCAAAAAGATAATTTGACAGATGAGTGAGGGGACACATCTGGACATAGTCATCTGCATAATACAGATGGTAGTGAAATCTAGGGAAGCTGAGGAGGTTGCCAGGAAAGAATGGAGAAGGAGGAAAGGACTTGGGTGGGGTGATATGCTGAGATGGGTGTTGAACCAACAGAAAGTCTGAGAAGACAGGAGGTAAACCTGGAAAGAACAACTAGGGAAAAGAGGGTGGTCAGCACTGTTACATGCAAGAGAGGTCAAGAATGAGTGAAAAAGAACCATCATCTAGCAGTTAAGAGATCTTTGGTAATTTTGGAGAGAATATTTTCATTTGAGTGATGAAAGCAGAGGGTTGAGGAGTGAGCAAGACGACAAGGAGTCTAGATACTTTTTTTCAGGAATTTGGCTGAGAAAAGGAGGGGAGATAAAGGATGATAGTTTGAGAGGATGATAGTGTCTAAATGAAAGTTTTTTTTAAGGGATTAGCTAACATTTATATAGTGAAATACATGTGTTATCTCATCTGTTCTTGCAACAATTCCATGAGATAGGTGCCATATTGTCTTCATTTGGGGAATGGGGATGGGGATGGGGAAACTGAACTAAGGAAGGTTAGGTGACTTGTCCAGAATCACACATCTAACAAGTGTTTGCAGTAGAATTCAAATGTAGCCTAATGTACCATATCACCTAGCTGCATTTCAGTGGTTGCCATTTTGGTCTATTCATTATCTCATTTTGCAAGTAACAAAACAGACTCAGAAGTCAAAAAGTTGTTAGTCCATGTAACTTTGAAAACCAGACACCCTTAATATAAATACCTTCATGTTTTCTTGGAGGCTTCTGATGAGGCATCTCTAGGATCTGTTTTTAGGGACTGGTGATTCACTCATGTGGATTCCCATGTTTTAGATCAACTTAAGTATAAAGACTCTTCCTGGTAGCTTCCTTCTCTGTTGATTCAGGCCTCAGGTCTTGAGGATCCCTTTGTTGCTTTTCTTTTATCAGGACCCTCCAGAGAAGGGCATGTCCTAGTATTAGCAGGAACCCAGTCCTCTGTCTGCCCCAGCTTTGGGACTGTGTGCCAGTACTTGAGGAATTTCTCTCCAGGGGGGCTTGCAAACCTGTAAAACAAGAGTGGGGGGGGATCTCAAGCAACTTATAAATGAGTAGTATTTCATGTAAGGACTTGTAGATTATAAACTCCAACAAGGACAGACAAATGTGAATTTTAAAATTATTTTTCCAGGTCCTTTTAATTTCAAGTCTGCTCTGGCTTCATATGAGGAAGTCAGGGGAAAGTGTTCATGTTCATAGGACAGTAATTATCAACTTTTGGGGAGTTCCAGCATTATTTAATGCTTAGTTTTCTTATAATATCCTTCTTTTCTCCAGGACAGTATTGCCATGTGATATAGTTTTTTTAAAATAAAAGAAACTTAAATTTCATTTTAAGAATTTCATAACACTTCAGATATTTGATCATACTCTGGTTATGTATTATGGCATACCAACCATTAATATTAATTGCTTTGGTCCATAAAATTCCACAAAAAACTTTTTGTTTGCATGGTTGTAATGGCATTCCCTTCTCTAATTATTTAATTTAATTAAATTATTATTAATTATTATTAATTTAAATAGTTTTATTGTACCTATCTGACTATGCTACTTAGAATTACAAAATTTCAGATTTGGAGTATATTCTATCCAATACTTTGTTGAATAGAAATCCCTTACATGAGGTCCTTGACAGACCATCATCCAACCTTTGTGTACACACCTTCAGGAAGAAGGGAGTCTACTGCCTCTTGAATTATTAACCCATTCTAATTTTGGATTGCTCTGACCAGAAGTGTACCTGAAAATGCCCTTCAGGAACTCACCAACTACAATGTCTTCCCCATACTCATTGTCCCCACTGCTTCCCTCTCACTGAACCTCACAGTTTGCCAGTTCAGCTATACAATGGGCCCATCTGTTGAGTCTTTTCAATTGTTCTGTCCCCACCACTCAGCCCTTCCCCCTGCCTGTGTGGAAAAAGCAGTACAGGTGTTCACTCAGGTGCTACCAAGAGGGTAATCTGCTGCTCTCCTCTCTTTGGTTGACTCTCCACATTCCTTCTCATCACAGTGGCAGGTCCACATCTTGTCTTTATTATCAGTAAAGTCAATCAGGATTAACTGCCTCGAACTCTGTACTTGGACAGGAACTACATATCCTTGGTGTTGAAGGCCTGCCTCTCATAATTCACTCAGAACATTGAGCTCATTAAAATATACTCTTCTATCACCTCAGCATCTTCCCACTTCCTTTCCTCATTTGCTTCAACTAAAAAGCATATAGTGACTCTTGTCCTTTTACACAACCATTTCAATCTCAGCTTGTCCCTTTGATTTCCTCCCCTCTGTGTCTGCCCCATTGATCATACCCCTCTCTTTCTCCCCCCACAATTTTCCATTCTTCCTGAGGATGTTTTCTTTATGCATAGGTATTTGGAAAATTTTCAGTGACAGTGACCTCAGGATGAAATACAAACTTCTCAGACTGACATGTTAAAAGCCTAAAAGATTTGGTTCTTGTTTACTTTTCCAACTGTATTTAATTTTTAAAAAATATTTAATTTTATTTTCAATTACATGTTAAACAATTTTTTTACATTTTTTCAAAATTTCGAGTCCTTTCCTCCTCCTGTCTCTCCCCATGGATAAAGCAAGCAATTTTGATATAGGTTTTACAATCATGCAAAACATATTTCCATATTAGTCATATTGTGAAAGAACACAGATTAAAAAAATAAAGAAGAAAATACGCTTCAAGCTACATTCAGACTACATTAGTTATTTTCTGGAGGTAGAAATCATTTTTCATCAGAAGTCCTTTAGAATTGTCTTGGATCTTTGTATTGTTGAAAATAGCTAGGTGACACAGTGGATGGAGTCAGGAGGACCTGCATTCAAATCTGGCCTCAGACATTTAATACTTACTTAGCTGTATGACCTTGAGCAAGTCACTCTTAACCCCATTGCCTTAAATAAATGAATAAAAATGCCAAAGAAAATAGTTTTCACAGTGTTCAACCTTACAACCTTATTGCTTTTACTATGTAAAAATTTCTTCTGGTTCTGCTCATTTCACTTCATATCAGTTCATCTATGTTTTTCTAGGTTTTACTGAAAACTTGTTTCTTATATCACAATCCTGTACCACAGCTTGTTCAGCAATTCCCCAATTAATGATCATTCCCTCAATTTCCACTTCTTTACCACCTCAAAAAGAACTAATCCTATAAATGTTTTTGTACATAGAAGTGCTTTTCCTATTTTATCTCTTTGAGATACTAGTAGTAGTGGTATTACTAGATCAAAGGGTGTGTACAGTTTTGTTGCCCTTTCAGTGTAGTTCCAGTTTACTCTCCAGAATGGTTGGATCATTTCATAGCTCAACCAGTAGTGCATTAGTGTCTCAATTTTTTCACATCCTTTCCAACATTTGTCATTTTCCTTTTATGTCATATTAGCCAATCTGATAGGGTGTGGTGCCTCAGAGTTGTTTTAATTTGTATTTCTCTAATCCACAGTAATTTAGAGCATTTTTCCACATGACTATATATAGATTTTATTTCTTACTTTGAAAACTGCCTCTTCATGTTCTTTGAACATTTATTAATTGGGGAATGACTTGCATTCTTATAAATTTGGCTCAGTTCTTGGTATATTTGAGCTGTTATCTTAGTTTAACATAACTGTGATTCCACAGTATTTGAATTGTTTCTTTCTAGCTACTTGCAATAATTTCTCTTTGAGAGCTCTGGAATTTCACTATAACATTCCTGGGAATTTTCCTTTTGGAATTTCATTCAGGAAGTGATTGAATTCTTTCAATTTCTGTTTTACCTTCTGATTTTAACATATCAGGGCAATTTTCCCTTGATAATTTCTTGAAATATGTTTGGGCGCTCTTTATTGTTCATGATATTTAGGTAGTCCAATAATTCTTAAATTTTCTTTCCTGTATCTGTTTTCTAGGTTAATTTCCTCCCTACCTCTGCCCCATAATGAGATATTTTACAATGTTTTTGATATCTTTGGGAGTCATAAGCTTGCATTTGTCCACTTTTAATTTTCTTCAGTGAACTTTTCATATCTCCTTTTCCATTTGATCAGTTCTACTTTTTAAGGAATTCTTTTGTACATCTTTTTACTATTTGGCTTATTTTTTAAGGTGTTATTTTCTTCATTTTTTTTGTGCCTCTTTTATCAAACTGCTGAATTTTCTTTTCATGATTTCATGATTGCATCCAATTTTTTTTTCCTCTACCTCCCTTGTTTGGCTTTTCTTTTTTCCAAGGTCTGGCTGCACCCTTTATTTTTACATCAGTCATTTCCTGTCCTGTGACAAAGAAAAAGCAGTTAGGCAAAATCAAATAACACAGTGATCCTTTTCCTCAGCATCTTCCTCCCAAGGAATAGAAAGTGTGTTTCATGCTCTCTTCTCCAGGGCCAATAGTAGTCACATAATTAGAGTTTTACTGCCTTTTGATGTCATTATATTATTATATTAATTTATATTTTTTCTGGTTCTGCTTGCCTCTATATCAATCCCTTATATTAATCTTTTCTTATGGTGCTCTTTGGCTTTTAAAATTCTTTTTGAGCTCTTCCAGAAATTCCTTTTGGGGCGAAGACCAATTCACATTATTTCCATTGAGGCTTTGGATGTAATATTATCTTCTGATTTTGTATTTTGATCTTCCCTGTCATGATAACTTTCTGTGATTAGGTCTTGTTTTTTGATTTTTAACTCTGTGTTTAAGTTGGGCTCTGCTTCCAGGGTGGAGGTGGTGTGTATGTATGTGTGTGTGTGTGTGTGTACACACATAATCCCTTTTATACACATACACATAGAGTAAATACAAAGTAATATGGAGGGAAAAGGTCCTAAGAACTGAAGGTATTGGGGGAGACTCTTTGATAGGGTGGCCTCTATGTTGGACTTTGAAGAAAACCAATGATCTGTGAGAGGCAGACAGGAAGAAAGGACATTATAGGCCTGGGGCAAAGACTGAGAGATGGGGTGATTGGTAGAGATCCCAGCCAGCAAATGGGTGAATGCGGTGGAGACTTGGAGTTCCCCAGAGGGTGAATGAGTGTAATCAGTTTATCATGGGAACCATCCTTGAAATGGGCTGAGCCAATCGTGTACATGTTCTGCTTCCTTCGGCACAGAGAGGCTCTTAAAAAGCTCCCACACATTAGGAAGATTCTGGGAATTCTTGAATCTACATTTGGAGGGTCTTGACATCGTGGCTAACATTCCTTCATTGTTGTCTACCTGAATGATTTGGGTCTAGGATGCAGTTCTTCCCTGATGCATACTCTCTTTTTCCAAAACTCTCACGAAGCAAGAGGGCTTCTGAAAAATGACTTAGTGTGCTGAAGCATGTCTTCCCCTTGGTTTCAATCTTGGCATGGACCCTACCTAGCACAATTAACTCCTAAAGAATAGTTAGAATGTACAATATTGTGGATTTTAATTAAAAAAGAAATTACATTCAACTTTGGACTCAGTTAAATATTCTTTATTTTTGTTGGAAAAAGTGATCATTGTGTTAGAATGGTGATGAAGAAACAGGTGCACTATATATGGAGCTTGTGAATTGGAAAGCATCTTGGAACTCTGCCTGGAATATTACTTACTTGTGTAATGTCCATTGACCTGGAGATGCCATGGCGAGCATGTCCCAAAAAGAACCTACAAAGAATTAAAAAGATCCAGATGTACATAGCTCTTTAAAGCAGTACTATTTGTTAACAATAAAGAACTGGAAGAGATGCCTGAAGACAAAACTTGTAAGGCTTAATTAAGATCTCCATTTGATGCAGAAGACTGATGATGAAACTTGCTACCTAACTTCTAACAAGGAGGTTCATGAACTCAAGTTGCAGAATCAGACAAACATTTTTGGACTAAGCATGTTTGTTTTGCTTGACTTGACTATGTAAATTTCTTAAAATTGTTTTTCTTTTTCTCACTCAATTTGGGTAGGAGAAAGGGAAATTAGTTTCCCCAAAAAAAGAAAGGAAAGAAAAATGAGGGTCCCTGAAACATGTTTCTGAAATTCACAGAAGAGAACAAAAGGAAGCCAGAAAGGAATCAGAGATAAACAGGATAGCTTAGAAAGTTAGACAGTGAATTTATTATATATTGATATGTGTAATGTGACATAATTATATATGCTGTTTAGTTTTGCTGAGCTTTTCCCTTTTTCTTTATTTTCTGGGAAGAGCTAGGGAGAGAAAGGGTTAAGAAAACAAATATAGGTGATATAAAAAGTTATAAAAATTTTATTTAAAAAAATTTATCCTTTAGTTGGTACTGCTGGCAAAGGGTTTATTTTTAGCTATGAGGGTATAACATTTCAAATGGAAAAGCTGTCAGTTTTTAATATTCTTTCAGTTGTGAATCAGATGACTTATTTTAGGATACTCTAATCTTTGGTTTCTGCTGGTTCATTGGGAGTCTTGGATAAATACTAAAAAAATGACTCTTGGATGTAGATTCTTTGTGCTCTTACTGAGTCATGTTGTTTGGGCCAGTTTATCGATATGCTGATTAGCTGGTGTCTTATTCAGTGGGAGTGTTGGATGAGGCTTTTTGCACTGGTGCGGAAACCTTGTTTTTGATGACTTTTTCATGCTACTTGAGCTTCTCTCCCTGTCCTGCCTCCTATGTCTGTTCAGTACAAAGGAAAGAGACTCTACATATGTGCCAATGCTGAAGTAATTTCTCTTCTGTTTATGAAACAGGTTAAAATGCAGAAAGTCCCTCAGGCCTTTGTATCCATCTCATTTAAAGAGTTTGACTCAAGTGAAAAGGGATCTCTCCATACAGCATGATCTACTCAGGAAGTCCTTTTTTTACTTGATTTGTTTCTCTAAATGTACCTCCTTGCTTGGCTCATTAGTTTAGTGTGTATGTTTTATTCAGTAGTATTTTCTTCTCTTCTCCCCTCTGTTTAAAAAAAAAAATAAGACTGCAGGTACTTAGAGCGAGCACTCATGACTCCTTGTGGTCAGTTGTAAAAAGTGATGAATTCTCCTGAAGGACAAATACAGTTAAGTTAATTGTTAAATTTTTATTGAGTGACTTCAAATGAATTTATTCTTTTCTCTTTTGATCTTTTTACCCTAATTGAGTAATTTGAACTATCTTACTACAAAAGATCTAATCCTGAGTTGTAAACTTTGATTAATCAGTCTATGAGATTCTAGCTTCTATTTACCAGAGAACAGTGAATCACCCAGAGTTGCACCACAAGATTAAATTAAAAAACACTTAAGTGGTACAGTGGATTGAGTGTTAGATTTGGAACCAGGAAGACCCAGGTACTCTTTCAGATACTAACTATAGGACTCTAGGAAAGTCACTGAACTTCTCTCAAATTTAATTTCCTTACCTGTTAAATGGAAATAATCATAGCATCTACCTTGCAGCTAGATAGTGTAAGGATCCAGTGAGCTAATATATGAAAAGTGCTTTTTGAATCTTATAGTGCTACATAAAATGCTAACTTTAAAAAATCTTGCTTTCTCAATGTTCTGTTCCTTCATAGAGTCTTAGTATTTTGTATGATCTAAGAGGTCATTTAATTCAACTTAATCCTGGTTGAATTTCAAGATACTGCTCTAGCTTCTGATAAGAAATTAGAACCTCTGAAAAGTCAGAGAATCTTATTTTTGGAAAACACTGGTTTTACTTGATTTTGTTTTTTATTAGGCATCCTTCATGTGATTCCATCTGCTAGCTTTGTGTTAGAACCATGATGAATAAGTATTTCCTCTTCCAGATCATCGAGTTTCCATGGTTTAGACTATAAACTTTCTAATTAACATGATGGATTGTCTCCCCAGGTTCCTCTTCCTTCTCTGTAGCCTCTTTTGTTGGTTAAAATGAAGGCCAAAGAGGCAGTTCCCCCTTTTGACTCTACAACTGCCTAAGACATGAAATTAACAGGTGGAACTATGAAAGGGGTTTGACTTCATTTTAGAATCGTTCAAGCAAAAGCGACTAAATGGTCCATGCCATTTATTTGACTCAGTACTACTCCCGAGGAAGTCAAGGTCAGAAGCAAAAGGTCAATCTATATATGAACTGATTCAGGATGAAATAAATAGGATTAAAAGAATAATACACAGAGTGACTAAAATAGTGTAAATGAAAGATCACTCTCAGGAATTAGAATTTAAAAGGTCTAAAAATTAAAATTCTAAAAAGTGGTAGTGAAAACAAGCTTCCCTGCATGTGGTACGGTCCAACTCAGTGGTGTGTGTGTGTGTGTGTGTGTGTGTGTGTGTCTTTGACTGAATTGCTTTTGTTTCCTTTCTTTTTCTAGGGGATGGCTCTCTGTGAGGGGGAGGGCTATATTCAGAAATAAGGATGATGTGAAAATATTATCGATTTAATTTTAAAAAATAAAGCAATAAAAGACCTTTCTGACTCTGTGACATCATTTGGGGGTTTTTTTGGGGCAAAGATACTGGAGTGCATGGCCATATCTTTCTCCTACTCATTTTACAGATGAGGAAACTGAGGCAAACAGAGTCAAGTGACTTGCCCAGGATCATGCAGCTAGTAAGTATCTGAAACTACTCCAGGCCTGGCATTCTATTTACTGTGCCACCTAGCTGCCCTAATAATTCACTTTCTTCAACTTTATCCCTCTTTTACTAGTCTTGCTTATAAATGATCAAGAGAGAAAAGAAAGTTGTATATAAATGAAAGAATGGCTCAGGTTTCCTAGGAAAGGCAAAGAAAGGGTTGATGGGGGTAGATCTTATCATCGGCTGCAGGGCTATCCGAAATGTGGCCCCCCAGTGCAATTTTATGCAGTCTGCTTGTGGGTTTACTAAATGCTTTAATTAAACTGAGCTACTACAGAGTTCTCAGTTAAATGGCACATCAACATATATTGTATATTGTTTCATTAAAAACTTTAAAAAATAGGGTTGGACAGCCCTGATCTACTAAAAGACTTCAAGAAGTATTTCTTGGTATATTTGGTCATTGAATGTTGTAGTATTAATGATGAATTTTTACAAAGAGACTGCCATGAAAATAATTGCTTCTCATATAATAATATTGATTGTTGAAGAATGAAAGAGCTATTTCTAATGGAAAAATAGGAAAAAGTGAGAAAAGAGTGGAATAAATAGAAAAGCATAGCATATTTCAGGGAAAAAATGAGGCCACAGACTTTGTGTTTGACTCTGAAGCTTTGTGCCTATATTATGAACACTTTCTTCAGTAACTGGTAAACACTGGACATGGTGAGCACTAACTAATATAGAAAACAAAATAGATTGTATTTTAATAGCAGGAAAAGAGTATTGATACAGTTTTCCAAGAATCAGGTATATGTATGTGATCAAACTATGATTTGAAAAATTAGAATTAGAATTAGTAAAGTACAAGAAGAAGAATGGGGAAATGATGAACAATTGAAACAATTCAATCCTGAACTATTAAATAAGAAATTGACAGACAAATGGAAAATGATTTGTAGAAATGACATAATGCTGATGATAATTTTCTTTTGCTTTTTTTTTTGGTTTTGTTTTTTTTGCAAGACAATTGGAGTTAAGTGGCTTGCCCAAGGTCACACAGATAGGTAATTAGTGTCTGAGGTTGGATTTGAACTCAGGTCCTCCTGAACCCAGGGCCGGTGCTTTATCCACTACACCACCTAGCTGCCCACTGATGATAATTTAAGAAGTTTAACCAGTGTCATTTAGTTGTCACAACAAAGAGACCAGAATATGTCAATCAACAGATACTTAGTTCTTTTACTATGTATAGGGATTGTTTACAAACAGCTGACTTAGTCATAAAATAAGAAACTGTCCAATAAAGGGGAATAGAGAAATTCCTGACCTGCAGCATTAGAGTTTTGTCATCTGTGAATTTTTGACTGATATATTAATGTACCACAAGAAAGATAGGAGTGGTCCTAAAGAGAAAGAGCAAGGGAGGAGAGCCAAATGTTGGACCAGTGTTTATGGAGGAGATAGGTGCAGAAGCTGCCAACATTTGTGAGAGTGTCATAGGGGCCAACACACAAGGCCCTGAGGGAGTGTCAGTAACTATCACTGTGCTTACTTGCAGCAAGGATAGGCTCTTTACAAGAGGCATCTGCACATGAAGCAAGGGGATCCTTCAAAAGGGGGTTGTAGAAGCAGGCAGGCTGTCAGCAAGCAGTATTGAACAGTGGACTGCATCTTGTCCATTTCACAATAGCCTGAAAGATGTAAAGAATGTAAGGTCACACTGCTTGTTTCTTGATGATGAAAATGTATTTGATTTTTTTAGAGCAAAATACTACTATGTAGGTTTTTTTTCCAAATATGAAGTGACAGAAATAATACTGGCAGTGACCCTCTGATTAAAAAAATATCAGCTCTAATAATATAACATAGAACAAGATATAGTGTAGTATTGTCAAAAGTGCTTGCCATTATGATGGAAGAGATCTAGTATAGTATCCAATTTGAGAAGGAAAAGTCAAGAAATAGTCATCCTTCTCCTCTGTTTATGACCTTCTACCATATTCATAAGTCCCCAAACGTTACCAAGCCTCTTGGAAGAGACCTGTACTCACTCAAAAGAGTTTGACCTTTCTATTTACAGAGAAAAGATCAAATGTATGGACAGCCATTGTTGACATTACAACCTGTGTTTTGATGGGCAACTGTGAAGCTTTTCCTGTTGCTCTGTATCTCCCGACAGATAGGATACATTAATAGGTTAGACCTAGTAAAGGGGAGCAGATTGATTGGTCTCTGGACTTCATTTGAACTGCCCCTTTCATGATCCCAAGCAAAGGCCCATTTAAAAATGCCAGTATCCTACTGGTCTTACTGTTTGTATAGCTGTAAAAGGTCCCCCCTTCATTAAAGATTTTATTTTGAGTTTTACAATTTTTCCCCTAATCTTACTTCCCTCCCCCCACCACCCATAGAAGGCAATTTGTCAGTCTTTATATTGTTTCCATGGTATACATTGATCCAAATTGAGTATGATGAGACAGAAATCATATCTTTAAGGAAGAAATATAAAATATAAGAGATAACAAAATCAGAATAAGGTATCAGTTTTTTTTTTCTAAATTAAAGGAAATAGTCCTTGGACTTTGTTCAAACTCCATTGCACTTTATCTGGTTATAGACGGTATTCTCCATTGCAGATAGCCCCCAATTGTCCCTGATTGTTGTACTGATGAAATGAGTGAGTCCATCAAGGTTGATCATCGCCCCCATGTTGCTGTTAGGGTGTACAGTGTTTTTCTGGTTCTGCTCATTTCACTCAGCATCAGTTCATGGAAATCCCTCCAGGCTTCCCTGAATTCCCATCCCTCCTGGTTTCTAATAGAACAATAGTGTTCCTCCAAAAACTTTTTAAAGGATAACACAGGAAATGTGTTCAACCTGCAACACAAGGATCTTGAATGAAGAACAGGAGTAAAAGAAATCACTGAAAAATTGTATGAGAAGGACAAAAAGGGGCAGCTAGGTGGCACAGTAGATAGGGCACTGGTCCTGGAGTCAGGAGTACCTGAGTTCAAATCTGGCCTCAGACACTTAATAATTACTTAGCTGTGTGGCCTTGGGCAAGCCACTTAACACTATTTGCCTTGCAAAACCCTTTAAAAAAAAAGGACAAAAGATGGACTGGTCAGGTGGTAACAGCTAGAACTACACTAGTGCCTTTGTGATGTCAGGAGAAATATTGGGCAGATCCTCTTACGAAATATGGTGGCAGAACATGGGCAAGAGTCTCCCAGGAGGGAGGCTTGTCCTGGACAAATTGGAATCTGCATCATTGAAAGAGACTTTTCACAGATATATTGGAATATATCAGACTCACTCCTCTGCCTTCTCTCTATAAATTTGCAGCCTATAGTCTGAAAGCATTGCATATATCCACACACATAGCCTTCTTAGCCTTCACTTAGCTAGTCAGTCAGATGACTAAATATCATCTCTTGTCTCCTCCTTTTAAATGTTGTACTCTTCTATAAGCTCTATTTCTTTCAAACAAGTTGTACCTTCCAGTGCTATATTCCATTCGTGAGTCCTCTCTTAGTTTTTTCCCCTTTTTTCCAGTGCTTGAAAACTTAGCAAAAATCGTGTTTGCTTTTTATTAAATGAAAACCTAAAACCATGCCTTTAGCACTATTGATGACTAATTTCTATATATATAGCATTTAAAAACTAAAAAGGAAGTTACTTAGAATAATTTTTTTGTGATAAAATTATTTGCATGTAACAGATGAGGAAATTGAAACCTATAGAAACTTAGTTAATTGGGACTTTAAAATTCAATTTTTTAATCATGATTTCCTCCATTGTGAAGTTGTTTCTTTTAGTAGTATCTTAGGGAAAGAATATTATCTGATCTTGTATGCCTGCCAAACCTAGACACCATACTAGAGGCATTCCATGAAACCTTTATTCAGTAATTCTTTTTGGAACCTCATATATTTTGTCCTCTGGAGTTTGGGTAATTTAATAGAGAAAGAGGGTGTATATATCTACTGTAGAGGCAACATAAAACCTGCTTTATTGGGCTCTTGATCCCTTAACAGTAGGGCTAGTGTGGCATATTTCAAAACTTTATAACCCAAGATGCTCACTCTGGGGAGGGAGCTAGCAATTAATGAGGGAGTTGGAAAGAACGGTGTAGATATTAAAGATGAAATGAATTGATTTCATGTAAGATCTCATTTGTAACTCTTTTCCTCAAAAAAGTTGAGGTACTTTTAAATGTATTGTCTCATATTTCTCATCTCCCTGAAGTAAAGGAATGTTGTGTATGGAGCAGTTATAACAGAGAGAACTTGGAGCATCATTGCCCAGGCTGACACTAAGCTTGGGTAGCCTACAGAGCAATGGGGATAGCATCCTATTTTCATGTACCATGACAGAGTTTGGAAAACTTCTTGTGTGTCATGAGAATTGTCATAACTCTGTAGTTTTTTATTTCTATTTTCTCTTCGTTTCATTGATAGGCTCATAGCTTTATAAACTACATCAACTTCCTTGGGGTAACATTTGTTCGAAAGGTCATACTAGGAATTTCTCAAAGAGCTTTCTTAACTGCCAAGAGAACTCCCTAAAACTTCATTTGAAGAAGTCATAAATTTACATAAATAACTTTAGGTGAGATAAAATCTAGGAGGAAATCTAAAAACGGAATTTATCTTGGAAATTGTGTATGATTTTTCCATCCCTGCTGGTCCATGGTAAAAGGTTTGAAAACTTGTGGATTTTCTAAATAGGATTTTCAGTCCTATTTTTTTCAGTCCCACTGAACTTTCATTTTCTGAGTTACAGTTGAGATGACTTCAAATAGGCACAGGACTAAGTCATATATAATAAACATAAAGCAGTTCTAGGTTAAGCTATCCTCTTCTTATATTTTTAACTAGCTATCTAGGGAGGTTTATCATTTTTTAAGGGTCTTAACAATTGGACTTTTAGATTAGAAGATGCTTAGGAGAACTTATAAAGGATATGAGGAAAGCCTGATAAATTTATTAGATACATTAGAGACTAAAATTTCACACAGATTTGATGTATAGATCTACTTTTTCTTCTAATGTTTTTTAAAAAAATTTCATTGTTCCCCCCCCCTTTTTTTAACAGAAAGGATTAAGGCAAGCCGACTCAAAATATTGACTTTCACCTAGTCAAGATCTTCCATCATACTCTTCTCTTGTGGCCCATGTGCTACTTCCTTTGCCCTCATTGTGCGACTGGCCCCCAACGCAATGTGTGTTTGTCAAACCATGGAAGTGGGGAAGTATGGCAAGAATGCAAGTCGAGCCGGAAACCGGGGAGTCCTCCTGGAGCCCTTCATCCACCAGGTGGGCGGTCACAGCAGCATGATGCGCTATGACGACCACACCGTATGCAAGCCTTTAATTTCCCGGGAGCAGCGTTTCTATGAATCCCTACCCCCTGAAATGAAGGAGTTTACCCCTGAATACAAAGGTAAGGGCCTCTCCTACACACCCCCCCCCCCACCTTCCTTCCATTATACCAAGCTGCCCATTGGTGGGCAAGAGCTTTCTTCTTTGGTGTATTTCCGTAATTATCTTTACATGGTATCTCTAGTTACTTAGCATAAAGATGGGTTGTAATTGTATTTCTCTTTCCCCAGAAGCATCAGTTGTGGTTTTCTTTCTAAGACAGTCCAATCACTTTTTCCTAATTGGAAAGAAATGTCCCTTTGTGGTATTGGTTTTAGGAAGACTCTTAGAAGTTCTCAGATTTTTTTTCTCTGAAAATGAATTCCATTTGGCCTGTAAACAGGTTTTGCTTGGAATTCATCTAGTCTCATCCCCTCATTTTACAGATGAGAAACTGAGGCCCATTGAGGTTGCATGATCTGCCCTCTGACCCCTACCTATTGCTCTCTACTGGGCCACTGCATTGGAGGCAACACGGGTGATCAGACTTGTTCTCATGTGCAGCAGTGTCCACTAGCACCCTGTAAATGGTAACTCTTGGGGTGTTTTTTATTGTGTATTTTTTTTTTAGGTTTTTTTTTGCAAGGCAAACGGGGTTAAGCAACTTGCCCAAGGCCACACAGCTAGGTAATTATTAAGTGTCTGAGACCGGATTTGAACCCAGGTACTCCTGACTCCAAGGCTGGTGCTTTATCCACTACACCACCTAGCCACCCCTGTGTGTTTTTTTAAGGAGCATTTTAGATAGAGCATGTTTTCATTCAAGTCTAGGAGATGGCTGGTGAGGGAGGAAAGACATTGTCAAACCTGGGCCTACCTATATAACTTAATGTTAGAAGGGATTTTGAGGAGGATTGGGGCCTGGAAGAATTACATTTGGAGGACAGAACAGAAATAAATAACATCCAGCCATGTCTAGTGATTGCCTTTTTGGCTTTTTAGAAGTTTGTCAGGGGGGAAGTCTCTTAGTTTGTAAAGAACAGAAGAGCAGGGAGTAATGAAATAAAGGTGTGGTCTTGTCAACAGAAAGGTTTTGAAAGGGGATGAGGTCCAAACTTTCCAGAGAGCAATTTGGAATTCCACCCAAAGAGCAATAAAAATGTGCAAACCTTTTTATCCAGCAATACCACTCCTGGGTCTTTACCATGAAGAGATCATGAAAAAGAGCAAAACCATAACTTGTACAAAAATATTCATAGCAACTTTGTGGTGGCAAAGAATTGGGGCATGGCTTAACAAACTATGGTATATGTGTGTCATGGAACACAATTGTTCTATTAGAAACCAGGAGAGATGGGATTTCAGAGAAGCCTGGAAGAATTTTCATGAACTGATGTTGAGTGAGATGGGCAGAGCCAGAAGAACATTATACACCCTAACAGAAACATGGGGGTGATGGTCAACCTTAATGGACTTGCTCATTCCATCATGCAACAATCAGGCACAATTTTAGGGTAACTACGATGGAGAATACCATCTGTAACTAGAGAAAGAATTGTGGAGTTTAAACAAAGATCAGAGACTATTACCTATAATTTTTTTAAAAAGGTATCTTATTAAGTAATTTTGCTGTTGTATTCTAATTTTTCCTTAAAGATATGATTTCTATTTCAATGCATTCAATTTCGATCAGTGTGTAGCATGGAAACAATGTGAAGATTATCATACTGCCTTCTGTGGGGGGGGGAGGGAAGCAAGATTGGGGGGAAATTGTAAAATTCAAAAAAGAATAAAAAAAATGAAAGGGGATGAGGATGGATACTGCAGGAAAAGGGAAATAATAATATCTCCTAGTTCCCACTGGTGAGTTATTCACTCCTTTACCAAGTAAAACTGTTAAATCTCTGTAGAAGAGGTTCACAAATTATGTGCATTTGAAGAACTCTGTGATAGAAGATGACAATAAGACTGAGTTAAATGTCCTAGGGGCCCGAGTTTGAGCCTCCTTGGCCATGTAATATCTTCATAATCTTCATCTTTCTAAAACTCGGTTTCCATGTCTGTAAAATAAGGTTGAGTTTGATGATTTCTAGAGTCCTTTATATCTCTATATCTAGGATTCTCTGATTTTTGTAACCATTTTTGTACCATTTTGTTTTTATTTACTTTTTAGGGGATAGGCCTCATTTGACTTGAGAAAAGGGGAAATGAAATTTTAGATTTCTTTCCTAAGATATCAGACATTGTTTTTTTTATCTTTCCTTGGTGGCATCAGAATTCCTTGGGGAATAAGCTTTTTTCCTCAATGAGGAAAGAGGGAGTTGGGATAGATGTTCAAGTTTCTTCTTAGGGAAAGACAGACTACAAGCCCCTAACCTTTCTCTTCTAGCTTTGAGGACTGTGCCTCAGACCTTATTTCTGTCTGTCTATGCTAAAAAAGAGATAGTGTCCTATCATCAAGTCTGATGTGATGTTTGTCCACGCTGACAGTGACATTGAGCCTCTGCTGCTTCAGATGCTTAGAACAAGCAGCAGGGTTGTGACTTGCTGGCTTGGTGTGGGGAGTAAGGCTGCTGCTCTGATTGCCAGTAATTGGGTGAGTGGAGATAGAGCTGCCAGGGTGTTGACATTGTTATGTACCCCACCTCACATGGTCCTTCTGGCAACCTAGGAGTCAAGGACATATCATCAACCACCTGTAGGAAGAACCTGAGGCTTCTAGAAGTTATAGGACATTAAGTATCAGCGGGAGGCCAATTGTCCCAACGCCATCCCATCTCCTCTCCTTCCCACTGTCCTAACTGAACATTGCAGATCAAACAGGGGTAACTTTTGCCTCTCTGAATTGCATGAGTTGGGGTGGGGGTCCAACCAGAGGAGCAATGGCAGACAATGGCACTCAGAAATTGTGGCTCTGCTACTGACTGACTCTGTCACAGGTCTCTTCTGGGCCTCAACTTCCTCGATTGATGACACTCAGGGTTATTTCCATCTCTACACTGATGCCCCTGTATTGTAGCAGTTCTCTTGGGTATCCCAAGGCTGCTGGGGCTTAAAATTAGCTGAAATGTTTCAGACAAGCTTTTGTAGCTCTGGGAAGTTGGGCAGGAATATTTAAATAACTTCCTAGATTTCTTAGACGTTGAAAGCCAGGTGGGATCTAGACTACTTTTCTCTTTCCAGTCTTTTCCTGTTAAAAGAGTTTTAAGGTCTGACCTGTTCCATATGTTTACCTTCCATTCTTTCCATTTCCATAGCAGAAGTAAAGCTGATGCACTACTTTAGTTTTTGCAAGGCAGTGGGGTTAAGTGGCTTGCCCAAGGCCACATGGCTAGGTCATTATTAAGTGTCTGAGGCTGGATTTGAACTCAGGTACTCCTGACTCCAGAGCCAGTGCTCTATCCACTGCCACCTAGCCGCCCCACTACTGTTATTTTTGGCACAGAAATTACAGAGATTTTAAAATGACATTTAATGTCTTCCATTAAATTAAAACAAATTTTGAGATTTTTGGAGTTAGAAATTTGAAAGCTGTTTTAACAAAATCTGCCTGTTGTATACCAGTCTCACAGTAACTTATTTGCCTGGAAAATTATGATTTAAGCCAAATGTTAGTGAACATGCTTGCCTGGGGTGAAGACAAAAGAAGGGGAAGTATTTAAATTGGAAATTTTGGCCCCCCACCCCTAACTCATGCAGTTTGAAGAGAGGCAAAAGTGACCCGTCTGATCTTCAATCTTCAGTGGGATGGAGAGGAGACGGGGTTGGTGTCATGGACAATTGGACTCCCTCTGACACTTATGTCCTTCAACTTCAGGTTCCCTTGTCTTGGTGGTTGACAATATGTCCTTGACTCGTAGGTTACTGGAAGGACCTCGTGAGGTGGAGTACATAACCACGTCAGCACCCTGGCAGCTCTGCCTCCGTTGGGGCATTGTATCTTACTTAACCTGTTTCTTTTGACAGACTAATATATATATGTATATGTATATGTATATATACATATATATAGACACACACATATACATACACACACATACATACATGTACATGCACATACAAGCCCTTCACCTTCCAGATTTCTGGCTCTTCAATCTGATGTAGAAATTGTAGGTTTGTCTGCTCCAGGTATTGGGGCCTTTACTATTATTTGATTGGTTGGGAATCATGTAGAACTGGGAAAATATGCCAAAGAACATGGAAGCTGAGGGTGCTTGAAGGTTTATTGCTTCAGGCTATTTCTAATAGATTCACCAGATTCCCGCTGGCTCTTCCAGCCCAACTGTAGAAAAAAATAATTCAGAAAAAATGTTTTCAGAAAAATAGAAGTTTTCATCAGTTGTGTTGCTGCTGTGTCCTCCTTTTGAGCCAGAGGTGGTTCTAGAGATTTATTATAGTTTGGTTCTTACTATATAAGACCAATATCAACTAAAGAGAGTCTTGATCCTCTGGACTCAAAGCAGGCTTGAAGTTTAATCTTGGTACCAAGACTACTCCCCCCGTAAAAAGCAAGGAGTTGGACTACATAACTTCTAAGGTCCCTTTCCAGCCCTCAGTCTAGAAGCTGGAACTTTTTCTTCTTGTAGCATAAAAGAATTCCTGACCCAGAAGAGGCTTTAAGAAGGGACCTAGCCAACCTTCACTGTCAGTTGAGTATCCAGGATACATTATTTTCCATTCTTCTTTTGATGTAGCATTGATAGTCTTAGCCCCTTTGGTAAAGATCCAGGAGACACTTCATGCAAATTTGTTCAAGGCTGATTGCGTTAGGCTAGCAGCGTTAACATAGCAAAACCTGAAGGGGTTAGAAGAGTACTGAAATGGTAAAGTGTTTGAGCCTCAAGAAGTTACTTACAGTCCTATGGTGGAGGAACCTCTTGAAGGAGGCAAAGAGCTGAGTAAGGAACTTGCTAAAGATGCTAAAATCTCAAAGCTGTTAATTTGGGAAATGTTATCTACCTCTTCAATATTCCTTGCTAACATTGGCAGAAAGTAGAGAAAAGGAGAGTGACCATCTATTCCTCATTCTTTGACATATTCATAATAGGGGCTCTGTGCATTTTCACAGTCATTTTAACACATCTTAAATGAATTCTGTAATAATTGAATGACCACATCAATTTAAAAGATGAAATGTGTCTTAGAAATTATCTTGTCCAATCCCCTTATTTAATGAGCAGGGGATTGGGGGTAAATGGTGGGAAGGCATGAACCAGGAGTAGACTGTAGTGGGAAAGGTATACTTACACCATAGGTTTAACAGTACATAGACTTCCCTTGATGGTGGAACAGGAGTAAGGAACTAATCATGAAGAAAGCATGGTGAGAAAAGTAAAACAGGCTGCACTTCAGGACCTTTTTGCTTCTGGAGGGTTTCTCCTGACCCTTCTTCAGACCCTACTTCCTGTTGTCCTTTATGGGGTTTCTGTTTCTGCAGGAGGCTTCAAAACACCCACAGTTCGTTCCCTTCATTCCGTTACGAACTCTTCCAGAAGAGCCAGGGGTCTCCATCTTCTGGAGGGGCGTAGCTACATCCTGTAGCAGATGGCTTACTGGCTCTCTTGACCCTTCCTCCTGGCAGGTGTTGTGTCCGTCTGCTTTGAGGGGGACAGTGATGGCTACATTAACCTGGTGGCCTATCCTTATGTGGAAAGTGAGGCTCTGGAGCAGGATGATCCACCAGAGCGTGAGCAGCCCCGGCGCAAGCATTCTCGTCGAAGCCTTCACCGCTCTGGCAGCGGCAGCGAACATAAGGATGAACGGGCGGGGCTGGTCCCAGAAAGCTCAGATGGGTAAGGAGGTGGCGGAGCAGGAGACCTGGGTTGGCTAAGATAGGCTGGATACAAGAGGGATGGAGATCAACTCTTAGAGCTTCTTGTAAAAGGAGGGCCCTAAATAACACTTTTACCCCAAAATGACCCTGTTTATGGAGAGTGGAGAGCAAGGGCCAGAAGGCAGTCCTGACCTTGGGAGGGAGGTCAATGGGGGCCTTTGCTTCTGGTCCTCTCAAGGAAGTTGGGCGATGATTAGAAAGGCATGAGCAGAAGAGTGGCCATCAGAGTGGGGCCTCCCCGGGGCAGGCGGGCCCATGACCACTAGTGCTTCCCTCCTCAGCTTGCAGGAGTTGAAGAGCCCCAAGGTGGAACTGCACATCCACTCAGACGTCCCCTTCCAGATGCTTGATGGGAACAGCGGCCTGAGCTCAGAAAAAATCAGCTTCAACCCTTGGAGCCTGCGCTGCCACAAGCAGCAGCTGAGCCGGATGCGCTCGGAATCCAAAGAGAGGAAACTCTACAGTATCCTCCAGGCTGGGTGGCCAGGGGTTTCTGTGGGGGCCAGGCGTGGCACCCTGTTCTTTCTCACTCTTGTCTTTGCCTCTTTTGTTGCCCTAAGCCTCCCTTGCCCTGGAAGCTCTGGCGCAGCCTTTTGGCCCCTCTCACACCAGCATAGCACTTTTTTTTTTTTAAGGTTTTTTTGCAAGGCAATGGGGTTAAGGGGCTTGCCCAGGGCCACACAGCTAAGTAATTATTAAGTGTCTGAGACAGGATTTGAACCCAGGTATGCCTGACTCCAGGGCCGGTGTTTTATCCACTGTACCACCTAGCTGCCCCTATAGCACATTTTTAAACTTAATTTTTTTGTGCTTTTGTAAAAACAGAATTGAAAACCCCTTGTAGTTTGTGTTATACAGTTAGCAAAGTGCCAAGTGTGAGGGCTGTCACTGACTCCCAGGACTGCAGCTCCTTCTAGTCCACTTCTCTGCCTCATTCAGTGCAGAAAGTTTGCGGTCTGAGAGCTTAGCTGTCCACCTGGACTGGCTGCAGTGCTTCTGAGGACATGGTGTTTGGGGCAGTACATGCATGAAGGCATGTAAGTCTTTAGAAGGCTGGCCAGTCGGTCCCAGTGGACATGTGGGTGCCAGGCACATGGCTTCTGCTGTCCCTAATTGGTCAGGATTCAGTCAGCTCTGGGTGTCATTTTCTGGGTGATTCAGTGTAGGTCCTTTACCCTCATGTGTAAAAGATGATTTGGCTCGGATCAGGCCTGGGTGAGGTGGTCTGTGTGTCCCACCATGAGCACTGCCTGCCAGCAGGTTGGACCAAGGCACTGCAGGGGCTGAAAGTGGGAGTTGGGCAGAGGGAGGGAGGAGGAGCATCTTCTTGGACCAGTGTTCCAGGGCTTCAGGAGTGGGGAGAGAATGAGCAGAGTATCAGTGACCTAGAATGTGGCAGCGGGGTCCCTGCCCTCGAGGGCTAAAGCTGGGAGCATTCCATGGAGAGGCTTTGAAGGGATGAGCCTCAAGGTGGGAACCTGTACCTGGTTGGGGGTGGGGGGCATGACCAGGTTCTGCTCTTAAGGGGACCTTGGACCTCTTCCTAGTCCCCACTTCAAAAAAGAAAGGGATTGGATTAGATCATTTCTGGGGCTCCTCTCTCTGAACTTGATGGGGTCATTCAGTTATTACAGAATTCAACTAAAATTTTTAATGACTGTTAAAGGGTGTAGAGTCCCTATTACAAATCTGTCAGACTATAAGGAAGAATGACCTTGTGATAGGGAAATTTGAGTAAATTGAATCTTAAAAACCAGAGATTCAGGAGGTTCAGGTACTGTACTAATGACTGAAGGTCCCAGAGGGCAGGCCTGTGGCCTCCTTGACTTGAGTCTACAGAGTTTCTCTTGCTGGAGAATGTGGTGCATCACTTCAAGTTCCCCTGTGTGTTAGATCTGAAGATGGGCACCCGGCAGCATGGCGACGACGCGTCGGAGGAGAAGGCGGCCCGGCAGATGAAGAAGTGTGAGCAGAGCACCTCGGCCACTTTGGGCGTCCGCGTCTGTGGAATGCAGGTACAGGCCCCGCCAGGGGCTGCCGCTAGTGTCAGGGCTCCCTCTGCTGGCGGGCCCGAGCGCCAGAGGTGAAGGCTCAGGGGGGCCGACCAGGAGCTGCCTTCAACCCGCCCCTTCCCACTTTGGGTCCTGTGCAGGCCAGGCCTTCAGGAGTGTGACGGTCACAGAGTCATCTCTGCGAGGGAATTTCCACCACAGGGTGCTCCCTGACCGTTTCCTGCCCTATTTATGCCTGCAGAAGGTGAGCTCTTCAGCCTTCAGTTCTTTCTTTTTGGTTTAAGACCTAGGAATCTGGACAGTGACTCTTGGAGGCTCTTTGGAGTCTTCTCTAGAGCCTCAGGATTTGAAAAGTAGGAGAGGGAGAGGCTCCTCAGGACCCTGCTCCTCTCATGCTTTCTGCTGATTCCTGGAAATCGGCTCGAGAGGAAGCTCAGCTCTCTCCTAGTGGGGGGGTGCAGCACATGGGGAAGCGGGGGGCCCCGACCTTTAGCCTACAGGGGATGGACTTGCTTTCCTGGCCCTAGCATCATTTCCCATGTGATTGGGACCTAGCTTGCTCTTCATAGATGACAGCAGGCACTCGAACTTGCTGTTGACAGACTGGGCCAGAGGAAGCCCCCAGAGCCATCATCCAGGCCGGGGCCCTAATACTGTCTCCTGATCTTTCAGGTTTTTCAGCTGGACACAGGGCATTATTTGTGCAGGAATAAATACTATGGTCGTGGGCTCTCGATCGAAGGCTTCCGCAATGCTCTCTACCAGTATCTCCACAACGGCCTGGACCTCCGCCGAGATCTTTTTGAGCCCATCTTGGGCAAACTTCGGGGTTTGAAGTGTGTGCTGGAGAGGCAGGCCTCTTACCGCTTTTACTCCAGCTCCCTCCTCATCATTTATGATGGGAAGGAGTGCAGGGCAGAGACGTTCCTAGAGCGGCGGGCTGACCTGCGCTCGAAGAACGTGGACTCGGGGCTCCCTGAGATGATGCCTGAAGGCGGCAGTCCCAGCACCAGCCCCGAGACCTCCCCCTCGGCCTCTCCCAAGGTGGACGTCCGCATGATTGACTTTGCACACAGCACGTTCAAGGGCTTCCGGGACGACCCGACTGTGCATGACGGACCAGACAAGGGCTACGTGTTCGGCCTCGAGAGCCTCATCACCATCATGGAGCAGATGCGGGAGGAAAACCAATAGAGTCCTCTGCGGGGCTCCAGCGCCAGTCACTTCCCAGAGCCCTTTCCTCTACCCACAGGCAGGGACCACCCACTCTGAACTCACCCCAGAGGGCAGACAAGACTTTGGTTTTAAAGGGTTATATTTCTCTTTGGTGTAAACTAAAAGAAATGATTTTAGCTGTAGCCTGGAATACATATATATAAATCTATATAAAAGTGAAGGAGAGAGAGGCAAAAGCAGAAGATGCGCTCAGCCATTTTATTAAGCGTGTGGCTTTGATGATGTGTCCAGGCTGGCTTAGGAAGAGGATCTCTGAACACCCTGGCCTCTTTAGTACCCAGGCTTCTGGCCAGTTTGTGGCCCCAGGGAGGCTTCAGCAAGGCTCTTCAGACTCCCCTGGTCCTTCCTGGGCTCCCTCGAAGCCTCAGTCTGGGGGGGGGGGTCGGTGAGAGCCAGAGTCTGACTGAAGGGCAGGCTTTTCAGTCGGGCCGTCGAGCCCCCAGGCTCCCACATGTCATTCCCTCCTGAGAGGCTCTGGGGACCCTCAGACCAACCTGGAGCAGGTGGGGAACCCTGGGGAGCCAATAGCCTATGCCAGGCTTCTCTTTTGTCTGTGGACGAGAGAAACGATTAGGAGAAAGAATGTGTGTTTTCAGCATCCTAGCAGGGATGGGGGAAAACCAGCCAGCAAGACTTCTCTGGTGAGCCAGGTAGCCTGAGGAGTCTTGGATCCCCCCCAGCTGTTTCTTGCCTTTTACAATTGAGCTGCAAGAGACGGAACTAAGCCATTTGTGAAGTTGGACTGGTAGTTAAAACAAGCCAGGCGAGCCTTAGTCAGTGGCTTCCTCTGCCCCTCCCTGGTGCCCCTAGTTGAACCCCAGCCCACTCCTCCCACCTGGCAGTGTGTGTGCACTGCAGTTCCAGCAGCGTGAGAAACATTTCCTCCGCAAACTTAGTGCTGGCTCTCTTGCTCCCCCCTTCCCCCACCCCCCGCAGATTCTTCTTAGGTGCTGAGAGGTGGGTGGGGAGGGGGCTGAGTCTGGATCTGGACCAGGACCAGGGCCGCAGCCTGAGCCGAGGTGTGGGGGCAGGGAAAGAAGGCACTTAAAAATCTCAAGATTTCTAAGACCAGAGCCCTCCAACCTCAGCTGCCACATTGCTTCTTGCTGCTCTTCTCCTAGGATATTCAGAACTGTAGGGTCTCGTGGGGTCTGCACTTCTCCCCAGGTGTGGCTTGATCAAGAGCAGCAGGACTCACTTCACCAATAAGACCAGACACAGAGCCCAGAAGCTTCTCTGGTGCCTGGAGGGTGTGAAGAGTGACATTTGAGGATCCTTGATGACCACCTGGGCCAGCTCCAGGTTTGTCCTGAGAATGGGCTGCCCTGTGTGTGAGGAGGGGGCTGGCTTTGTTCCCCACCTAGAGTAACCCCTTTGTCAATAAAAGTTTTTCCTCCGTGCTCCCTTCTCAAGCAGCTACTACCTGGGATTCTTCCTCACCAGTCAGGGCACAGTGAACGGCTGGCATCATCTGAGGGAGGTGGCTTGGGGCTTCGTTTTCTCTGCTCAGAAAGAGCTTTGGATGCCTGCCCCCCGCCCCCTGCCTTGCCTTTCTGCCATCTCTGTAGAAAGGGCCAGACTGGGTGGGGGGAGCAGCGCAGTGCCTGTGCCCTCTGTATATTTTCACCCTGGCTTTCCTGTCTGAAGCATGACTAGTTTGGGGAGCTTGAAACTTGCCTGGATCCCCCAGGTCAACCAGGGGTGGCCAGTGCCAGTCTGACCAGCTCACTGAGGACAAACTATTCCTCGCTCCTCAGGTCAAGAGGGACTAAGCAGCATGTGGGTGCATGCTCCAGAGAGATGTGTGTATATCTTTATCCTCATTTTCCTGTAGGGACTCAGCATGTATCATTGTTAGCTTACGTCTACCTGGCTTAGCCCGGGTGGGGGACTGAGCCTCGAGCTCCCACTCCCCCGCGCCGGCCGGCCTCTAGCTCTGGACCTCAAGAGCCCGAGGCCAGGGCGGACTCTGCTGTTAAAATGCCATTGCCTGGTCAACCCAGGGGACCCCCCCCCCAACATGAGGGAGAGGCGGAACTCTAGCCCTGGGACCACCCCAGAGACCCACCCCTCTCGGACTTGTTGCTACGGCTTCCCCCACGGGAGACAGGTGCCTTTAAGGAGCAGACAGTGTTCATTCCCAGGGCAATGCAGAGGTGGGCAGTGTGCCCATCTGAGCCCCGCAGCCAGTTCAGTGCCCGGCCGGAGCCCAGCTATACCGTGCCGAGGACGCGGGGCTGTGCCTCCTCGCGCAGTATCCCTGGGCTGGGCCTTGCACGGCAGGTTACCAGGTGGGAACAATGTAGAAGGGGCCTGGAACCCCGCACCCGCTCCCGCGTGGCCGGCCTGGGAATGACCGAGCGTTCGCGGGGCAGAGGCCTCCGGGCAGCCGTCCTTCCTCCTGCCCGTCCGTCCCATCCGGTGGCCTGCGTCTTGTGGCCGGCCTAGGGAAGGGGCTGTGCGGCCCGGCACTGGACCAAAGAGGGGATGGCGGGGAGCCCAGCACACACAGGTGCTTTTGTTCGAAATCTCTGTACAGTATTTACTGGGGCCAATAGTAAGCACTAGCCACTTGCAAAAAAAATGGAAGACGGGGCTGTGGGAGGACCACGGACGGGGCTGTGGAATGGGAACGGACCAGGGAGGGGTGTGGCTACCCCCAAACCCTCCAACTTGGCTTCTTTAGCCACGGGGAGATGCTGATGGCTTTGTATTTCCACGGGGAAGGACTGCTTGGCTTTGCTTACGGGCAGTGGGCAAGACCTCCCTGGCCTCCTGCTCTTCCCGGAAGGATAAGGACACTCGGCCGCGAGAAGACTCCACTGTCCAGTCTTTGCGGAGTGGCACTATTACGTTTGTCTCTGGCATTTCCCGCATCTCTTTAGTTTTCTCTGACCTTGTTTAGGGGCATGACTGTAACAGTGTCTGTATTCACCCCGCACTGTTCCCTTGCCTTCTGTCTAAAGCTGTGTATAGAAAAATAAAGTCACCTGGAAACGACCAGCGCCTTCTCTGTTTGAGGACCCCCACCGCCCGCTTCGGGGTCGGGGCCCTGCCTTCGGGGTGGAGACTGGGGGCCAGAGGGGAACCCAGAGGTGGGCCACCTTGGACTTCAGATCCTTCCTGCCTGGGCCCGAGACCCCGGGCAGACCACTTGGGGGGTTCTGGTGGAAAGAGGCACGAGGAGAGTCTGGGTGCCCGGGAAGGATGGGGCGAAGGCTCAAGAGGCTCCTGGATGAAGCCTGCCCTGCCCCCCTGTGTTTGGCCTGGTTAGTGCCATTCAGCCCCGCATCCTGGGCATGAGACAGATTGTCTCCCGAGCTGCCCTCCGGTGCCAACACCGGGCCGGGCCGCCCTGCCTGGCGCGGGGCCCAGCCCGGGGCAGGGGTGCTCAGGTGGGGGTCTCCGGGGAGGGAGCAACGCGAGGCCACGGGCTTAGGGTGGCAGAAAGGGCAGATGGGGAATGAGCGCAGCGCCCTGCGGAGACGCTGCCATGCGAGCTCGGCCGCCCGGGGGCCTCTCCGGGCCTGGCTCGCCCGGCCGTTGTGGCCGCCGAGGCGCCCCCCGGCCCCCCACAGCCGGCAGCCCCCCACGTGGATGGCACTTCATTTATCATCCCGCCCCCCCGGGCCTGGGGCCCCAGTGGACCGCGCTGCTCCGCGGGGCCCCCGGGGCCGGGTTCGAGGCTCGGCTGAGTGGCCCCCGGGACCGGACCCCGGAGGGGGCCGAGGGGGGAGGGGGAGCGGGGCCCCGGGGGTGGCAGCTGGGGCCCTGTCGTGCGTGGGGGGGGGCTTCTCTGCAGCCACGTGGCTGGAAGCCGCCCCCGGGGGGCACTGGGCGAGGCTTCTGCTCTTCCGGCCCGGGAGGCCCCGCCCCTCGGGCCCCGCCCCGCCACGTAGGGGCTTCGGGGGAGCCGCGGCCCCGCCCCTGCCGTCGAACGTCTTCGGATCCGCCAATGGGCGACTGACCCGCCTGCCCGTTCCGCCGTCGCCATGGCGCCTCGGGCGCCGGGGCTCTGATTGGCTACGCTCAGAGGGGCGCGGCGCGGCGGCGTCACCGCCGTGACACGTAGGCGTCCGACGATTGGCCGAAGCCGCCCGGACATGGGCGGGCCCCGGCCCCGCTCCCCGCCGCGGCCCGTCAGTGGCCCGGGGAGGCCCGGAGCGGAGGGGGCGGGGCGGGAGGGGAAGCCGGAGCCGGAGCCGGACCCGGACCCGGAGCTGCGGCCGGTGAGCGGGGCCCGGGGCCCGGGGCCGCGGGTCGGGGGCCTGCGAGGGGAGGGCGGCCGGGCCGGGCCGGGCGGCGCCCGCTGAGCCGCCGCCTCCCTCCCCCAGGCCCCGCGCGGGCGCCATGAAGGCGCTGATCCTGGTGGGCGGCTACGGCACGAGGCTGCGGCCGCTGACCCTGAGCACGCCCAAGCCGCTGGTGGACTTCTGCAACAAGCCCATCCTGCTGCACCAGGTGGAGGCGCTGGTGAGGAAGGTGAGGCCGCGGGGGCCGGGGAGGGCCGGGCCGGGGCCGGGGCCGGGGCCGGGGCCGGGGAGGGCCGGGGAGGGCCGGGGCCGGGGCCGGGGCCGGGGCCGGGGAGGGCCGGGCCGGGGCCGGGGCCGGGGCCGGGGAGGGCCGCGCCGCGACCCCGGGACTCTCCCCCAGGCAGGAGTGAACCATGTGATCCTGGCCGTGAGCTACATGTCGGAGGCGCTGGAGAAGGAGATGAAGGAGCAGGAGCTGCGGGTGAGCCGGGCGGGGCCGCGGGCGGTGCCCCCTCTGCCCCCTCTGCCCCCCGCCCCCCTGACCGCCTCTGCCCTGCCTTTCCAGCTCGGGATCCGGATCTCCCTGTCCCACGAACAGGAACCCCTGGGGACAGGTCAGTAGGAGCCGGAGCCTGGGGCGAGGGGCGCGGGGCGGGGGTCTGGGCTGAGGCCGGAGGCCCCGGGCCGGCCGGCCGCCTGACCCTGTGTCCCCGCAGCGGGGCCCCTGGCCCTGGCCAGGGAGCTGCTCACGGAGAACTCGGACCCCTTCTTCGTCCTCAACAGTGACGTCATCTGCGACTTCCCCTTCGCCGCCATGGCGCAGTTCCATCGGCACCACGGGCAGGAGGGCACCATCGTGGTGAGACATGCCCCCGTGGTGGGGAGCGGGTGGGCACCGGAGGCAGCCGAGGGGCGTAAGGCCCCCAGGGCAACCGCCCGGCGCAGGGGATGGAGCTGTGGTCGGGGAGGTGACCTGGCCCGTGACGTCCTAGCCGTGTGACCTTGGGCAAGTCACTTACCCTGATTGCCTGACATCCAGCACCGTCTCCAGTCATGCTGATCCATGTCTGGGCCCTGGACCCAGGTGATTCTGGAGGAGAAAGTGAGGCTGGGGGCTCGGCACAGCTTCCTCACTCAAATCCGACTCACACCCTTGTCACAGCATCACCCCCCTGAGGTCGGGGTCTTCGAAAGTGAAGATCGAACATTAGAAGGCCTCCAAGAGAGGACTCCGAACCTCTCGGAGCCTTGGTGACGATTGTCCTGCTCTCCTGCTGGCCTCTGGCCCAGCGTCACCTGGACACGATGGTCTTCCTTCCCCCCTTAGGTGACCAAGGTGGAGGAGCCCTCCAAGTACGGGGTGGTGGTGAGTGAGGCGGACACTGGTCGCATCCACCGCTTTGTAGAGAAGCCCCAGGTGTTTGTGTCCAACAAGATCAATGCCGGCATGTACATCTTCAGTCCCAGCGTGTTGCAGCGCATCCAGGTGGGCCCGCTGGGGTAGCCGGATGGTGGGGAGAGTGAGCCTGGAGCCCACGCCAGGAGCGTGACTCTGGGCGGCGCTGACCTCGTCTCCGCCCCACAGTTAAAGCCCACGTCTATTGAGAAGGAAATCTTCCCTGTGATGGCCAAGGAAGGGAAGCTGTACGCCATGGAGCTCCCAGGTAAATGGTCGAGGGTCGGGCTGAGCAGGGTGGGCTGTGACAGAGTGGGCGGCCCAGTCTGCTCAGCTCCTGTGGCTGTCCCCTTAGGCTTCTGGATGGACATTGGGCAGCCCAAAGACTTCCTGACGGGGATGTGCCTCTTCCTGCAGTCCATGAGGCAGACGCAGCCTGAGCAGCTGCACTCCGGCCCGGGCATTGTGGGCAATGTGCTAGTGGTAAGTGCCAATCTGACTTCCCCCTCATCCCCTGCCCCCCATTCCCTGCCCCCTTGCCCTGCTCTTGCAAAGAAGTTAAAAAACTCATTCTGCTCTGAATGAATTTTATTTCTCAAGTCACAGGCATTCTGATGCTTCCGCCTCTGTTCTGCCCCTTGGTCCAGGGCCTCACCATCTCTATAGTGGAACAATCTATAATTGGTTTCCTGTCTCTCTGTTCTCCAGTCTCTTGTATGAAACTGTGGCTTGGCTTATGCCCAGTCTCAAGGCTCCACAATGGTTTTCCCTTCATGCATTCTGTTTTCCAGCCAGGCTAGACTCCTGTACCGTCCTCTTCTCTTTTCCTCCCTCTGGACATTTGCCTGGGCCATCCTGGGGTATTTGCATGGAGGATAGACTCTCCAGAGCTCTGCCTTCTCCTTGGCTCCTCCAACTCACTCCCTCCCCCCACAGCAGATTGCACAGGCTCCTGGGGGGCAAAGATCATTCGTTCCTTTCTCATCTCTATCCCAGAGTTGAGCACAAGACTGGAGGCCGTGTGTGTGTGTGTGTGTGTGTGTGTGTGTGTGTGTGTGTGTGTGATATTAAAGGCCTGCCTCGCCCTCCCCTAGGATCCGAGTGCCAGGATTGGCCAGAACTGTCTCATTGGGCCCAATGTCAGCCTGGGCCCTGGCGTGGTAGTGGAGGACGGCGTGTGTATCAAGCGCTGCACGGTGCTGCGGGGGGCCCACATCCGCTCTCACTCATGGCTTGATTCCTGTATAGTGGGCTGGAGATCTCGAGTGGGCCAGTGGGTGAGCCAGGATGTGGTGGGGAGGGGGAGACTGGCAGGACTGGGGTTGGGGGGGGTGCCTTCCTGAATCCCCCCGAATCTGCCCCCCACCCAGGTGCGCATGGAGAACGTGACTGTGCTAGGAGAAGATGTCATCGTGGGTGATGAGCTATACCTCAATGGGGCCAGTGTATTGCCCCACAAGTCCATCGGCGAATCAGTGCCCGAGCCTCGCATCATCATGTAAACTGAGGTGCTGAGCAGTGCCCTTGCTTCCCTGGCATGGCCAGGTGCTTCGTGCCTCCAAGGGGAGGGAGTTGGAGCCCTCTCCCCACCCCCTCACCTCAAAGGGAAGGGGAAGGCCCCTGTAAATAGCTCTGTTTATAATGTAAGAGTTTAAACAAAGCTGGAGTTATATTGTTTAAGCATGGCGTGTATGTTGTGGAGCAGGGCTGCACTACCCACTGGTACCCCCATTTCAAGTTCATCTACTACCTCCCTCTATTTGACAAATGGGGAAGCAGGATCATCCTGGAGTAATAATTTAATACGCACACCTGGAACTGTCCACTCCCTCTTCACTCTTAAAAAGCTAGTGCTGAGTCTGGGAGTGACCCCATCCTCTGAAGTGCACTGGGAAAAGAAGGAAGAACTGCCGCCGAGCAGCCTCTCCTCCCCCACCCCACCCCCTGGTTTCCTCAGGGCAGGTCCAGGCTAGGGAAGGAGCCGCCTAGAAAGGGAGGCTTAGAAACTAGAGATGAGTGAACCCAGCCTTCCCCTCACCTTACCCCTGGGACCCAAGGAGCAGGCTGGGGGCCCCACCCTGAGAAGGACTTAAGATGATGAAGTTGGCTTCTCGTAATCATCCACCCCTGTGATTGTAGCTTTGCAGAAGAAACAGTCTTTGTTGTTCATCAGGTGCTGGTTGATGCAGGCTCTGGATGGGGAGGGGCAGAGATGGGCAGAGAACCAAGTTTCAGAATCTTCCTAATCTTCCCCAGCACCCCCCCACCCCAGGTCAGGTACTCACTTGCAGGACTTGTGGCCGCAGGGCCGAAACACGGCAGAGATGGGGTGGGCATAGCAGATGGGGCACAAATCCTCCTCACTGGTGGGCTGGGTGGGGAAAGAAAAAGCACTCAGGAGGACTCTGGTGGAGACACAATTCTTCCCATGGGAAAATGATTTTTGTTCTACAGTACTCCAAAGCCAAGCTATCCCGTGGGCAAATGCAGCAAATGCATTATCTGCTCAGAAACCCAGATGTGCCCACGGATGACTTAGGGACCCACCTAGAAAGTTGGCCAGTGGTGGGCACACACTCACCAGAGTGGAGGCAGCTGCCTGTTTGGACTCCTCGCTTAGGTGGCCCAGCATCTGATCCACTTTAGTCAGTTCCTCCCGGTTGATGTAATCAGTGTCTGGGGAGAGTGAAGAGAAAGCTTGTCCTGTCTACCCCACTTTGGGGAGGGGTTCCTTGCCTCCCTACTCAGAAGAGGGGGAGGCTGTATGCACTTTTGGGGCCCTGCAGTTGGTGTGTTGATGCTGCTCTGGGCAGTGGGGGCAGGGTGATGGTGCAGCTGAAGCCCTTCCCCTCTCAGGCACAGTGGTTAGCTGAAGGCCTGGGCATAGGAACAGTGGCCTCTGCAAGGGCAGGAGAACTGAATCAGCCTCCGCAGCTGGCCTGGGACATGTGACCCCTCATTTTTGCAGCCTTTACAAAGAAGTTAGGCTTGGTATCCAAGCCCATTCTCCTGTTAGAGCTGGATCCCTACCCAGGCCTCTTAACTCCAAGCTAGGGTTTTTTCCTTGTGCCACCCTGCTGTTGAAGGGAGATATCTGCCCTGGGTGCTGTACTTACAGCTCTGCAAGGAGAAGTGCTTCCTCTCTGGGGAGGCTGGTGTGGCCCCAGAGGTGGGCTCGGGCTGGCCCAGGAGGTACTGAATGGAGCGGAGCTGGAAGCATGGGTCTGCTAAGAGCACTTCGGTGGCTCGCTTGGCCCTGGAAACAGTAGACACACATGGAATTCACTCTTGTCCTCCTGCTGGAGTTGGGATGAAGGGCTGGCTGCCCCTGGGAAGGATGAATGGCAGCTACTCCCCCTCTGGCAGTGTTGCCATTCAACCCTGGAGACGGAGCCAGCAGGCCAGGCCGGGGGATCAGGCCGGGTGAGTGTGCCCAAGGCTTAAAGATGAGGAAGGGCCTTAAGGCAAAAAGGACTTTCATCTGGGGTGAAACAGGAGGAAAGACCTGGTGGGGCCAGGCAGGAAAAAGGAGGCCGAGGAGCCTGGTGTCTAGTTCAGCACCACACAGCAGACAGCTCCCAGCACCACACCTAGGGAGCCGAGGTTGCCTCCCCTTCCCCCTCCCTGCCCCCTCTGCTAGCCAGAGAAAATAGAAGCAAGGAGTTTGAGTTGAAAAGACTTCAGAGTTCACCTGCTCCAACAACCACATTGTAAATGTTTCGAGGCCAGACCCAGAGAAAGGAGAGGATTTGCCCGGCATCAGTCACATTGGAACCAAGGCCCTGGGTCCCCACACCCAGGGTTCCTTCCCCATATCAGCTAGCTTCTTGGGAAGCACAGCTAGTCTGATCTCACTGCCTAACTTCTGCCCTTCCAGGGATTAAAAAGCCTGGGCCCCGTTCTTGCCTTTCCCTTTCTGGGAGTCCTCCTTGAGGACTGATCACTAAGACCCCCCCCCCCCCCGGGGGTGGCAGCTTCAGTAGCGCCTCCCCCACCCACCTTCCAGTCTCTCAGGGTCCCTCTGTCACTCCTTCCTTCCCACCCAAAAGTCAGTGCCTTCTTGCTGCACAGCTCATATCCTGTAACCTTTCCAGGAAAGCCTCTACTAGTTAAAGAGAACGAACATGCCTTCCCTCTAACTTTGCTGGACCCAGAAACCCATCCCATGGCAGAGAGGGTAGTTCAGCCCCAGGCCTTTGCTTCCTAAGGCTTCCTAAGACTGCTGGGAGGGAGCCTGAGGGTGTGGGGCTTCCCTGGGCTCTGGATGCCCATCATGTAGTACATTGTCTGGCCTGGGTAGACTCTTAATAAAATGTTTGCTGACAAGCAAGGGGCAGGGTGGGCAGACATCTTTCCAAAGACAACAATAGAACCCTAGGTAGTAGACCATTATGGAATATTGCTGTCAATTCTGGGAGTTATGGGAAGGATTGCTACAAGCTGAAATGTAGTTGGAAGGACACAAGCAGGACAGTGAGGGGTGGAAGTACAAATCTGAAGGAATCAGAGATGGGCAACCTGGAAAAGGGAACAAAGGGAAAGGGTAAGGAGAGAAAGCTTATGGAGATGGATGCCCTCAGGTATGAGAAAGGCTGGCAGAGGCCTTCTGGGCCCCATGGTGGGGGGGGGGGCAGACCTGGAGCAAGGGTCACAGAGAAGTCAATTTTGTCTTTACATAAAGAAAAACATCCCAAAGATAAAATGTGGGCTGGCTTGAGAGGTAAAGGGTTCTCATTCATGGAGACCTTTAAACAGAAATGGGATCCTTGTGAGGATTCATTACCGTGATGGGCATTTCTCTTCAGGTATAGGCTATACTTACATTTCCTGAGAGAATCTTCCTAATTCTGAGAATCTATGAGGAATAAAAGCTGCTCCCATTGCATCAGCAAGTTGGCCCTGGGTTCCTAACTCCAAGGGTTCCTCTTTTCCAGCCCAGCCTCCATGAGTCCTTCCTTTGTTCCCTCTGGGTCCCCAGTCTCTTAATTCTTTCTCTCTAGGCTATCAATTTCTTCAGAACTCAATGGTCAAAGAGCTGAATGGGGAGATGCGTTCAACAGCTCAAAAGTTTATCAGGACATTCCCTTTGATTCCAAACAAGGCCTTCCTGACCTCCCCCAGATGAGTATCCCTGGGATATACCTTTCTACTACCCTCAGTGCCACACTGAATTACAGATGGTCTGAAGCCATGTGCAGAGGAGGGGGGAGTTCTGAAGGCAGCCTGACAGCTCTAGGCCCATGGGGTCCTGAACGAGCTGGCCTAACTACAAACTAGAGGGCTTCTGGCACTGTGTCTTTGAAAGCTCGAGGGCCAGTGGTACCTGGGTTGCTGCCCTTGGCAGTGGGGGGGGGGGGGGGAGAAGGGAAGGAGAAGGCAAATCAATACAGCAAAGTCACAGCGATAAGCTGTGACCTCTAGAATGTCTTTAATTCCTATCAGCTAGAAGTGAGTAACTGGAGGTGGAGGGCACTGATGGAACAATTCTGAGCCCCCAGGACAAAGAATTGAGGCTCAGCAGGAAAATGATCCTGGGTATCCTAGCCTGACTCCTTGATGCTTTTCTTAGGGAAGGACAGACCTCCCATCCACCAGAGCAGGAAAGAAGTAAAAGGGAATGGGGGTTATCACAATGCTTTTTTAAGCCCAGGGAAGGCAAGGGTGACAAGGATGTGAGTTGTCACCCATCCTCTTCAAGGCAAGAATTCCCTCCCCAGTCTCCTGGACAAGAATGCTTGGGGGAAGGGGATAGTCATAAATGACCAGCTCAGATCCCCTCGGACACACAGCTCTGACAGTATGTTCTTTCTCTTTCTTCCCTCACATGGACCTGCTTCTGTCCTTCAGGATCACAGCCCTCCCTCCTCCCCTTCAAATGCCGGAATCTTCTCTCCTGGAGAATGCCTTCAAGCCCTGTTACTGCTCCCTCGAGGATCAACAGCCCAGTTTAATGGAAAAACATAGTGGATTTGGACTTTGAAGCCCTCGGGAAGATCTCAGGTCCACAACTTACTGACAAGTCATTGCCCCTCTGAATATCACAGTTCATTTCCCTAAAATACAGATAATAAGACTCCTACCACCAGGGACTATTTTGTGGCAGATCAAATGAAATCATGCACATAAAGCAATTTCTCAACCCTAATTAAATATTATCGAAATGCTCCTAATGATCACCATCCTGGTTGCCCTCCAGACACACTCCGCCACTGTGGTGCCCAGAAATGGACACGCACAGTCCACCTGTGCTTTGACCCTTCCCTTCTTTCCCCTCTACCTTCTGTCTTCCACAAAATGCAAAGATAAAACCCACTGTCCTAGGAAAGGATGGCGGGCTCAGTCCCAAGGAGCCATGTGGGAGCATGCTGTCCTCTGGCGGTCAGCCGGAAACTGCAAGCCATTCATTAATTTCCTGGGCATCCTCCTCCTCCTCTTCTTCCTTCCCCTCCCCTCCCCTCCCAAGGACCAATTGGAGGCCTGGTAGCCCCACCCCCCTCACCCTACCCAGCTCCCAACTGGGCCACCAGTGTAAATACCAACAGACTGAGCAAGCCAGAGACAGCCAGAGAAAGCAAGGAGCAGCAACCAGGACGGCTGGGAAGGAAGTCCGGTAGCCGTGAGAGCGAGCATCACGGGCTGCACCATCAGCTGAGGCTGGTCCTACCTGGAGAGGGGGCAGTTGGCCAGGAGGTGAGGCCACGGGGCTGACTGACCCAGACAGTCAGGCTGGCACGATGCTGGGGGACTGGGTGGGGGCCATTCCCTTGTGTGAAGGCTGAGCTCAGCAGCTCCTGGCTGGGGATGGGGTAGCACTGTCCAGTACTGGGGCCACTCAGCTGAGGGAGAAGCTGATGTTTCTTTGATGCCCAAGTTGGCCCCAAGCAATTGTCCTTTTCCTATTTTTTTCTGGGTCTGACAAGCACAGCTAGCTTACGAGGCCCTTTCTATCCGGGAAAGGGAATTTTGTTCCCAACTTGTGGAAGCCTGTGCCAAGAGGACTTTGTTCCCCTTCCCACTTCGAAGGCTGCCAGGAATCCCCTTTGGGCTATTCCTGGGGTGGGGGTGGGAAGTGCTGTCCAGGGGGTGGCTGCCACCCATCCCCACCCCACCATGGCAGCTCTGATATTGGTCTGTGTGCTGTGGCTGTGGCTGGGGAAGCTGCCCCAGCTTGAGGCGGGCACCCACAGTTCCCCAGACAACATGTCCCACGTCCTCCAGCACTGCCCAAAGTTGTGTATCTGTGCAGCAGATCTGCTGAGCTGTTCCAACCAAAACCTCCAGTTTGTGCCTGCACCTCTCCCTATCATGACCACAGTGCTGGACCTTAGCTATAATGGCCTCTCCCGCCTCCACCCTGGTTGGCTGGCTGCCTTGCCCCGCCTGCACATCCTTCGCCTAGCCCACAACAAATTGAGGAGTCTGACCCGGGGCACTTTCCACAATGCTAGTGGACTCCGCCGTCTTGACCTGTCCTCTAATAGCCTACATGCTGTGGGCCATCATGACTTGGAGGGGCTCACAGGGCTGGAGGAGCTCCTGCTCTACAACAATCACATAAGCTCTGTGGACCACAGTGCCTTCCGGGGGCTGAGGAAGCTCAGTCGGTTGTACCTGAGCAGCAACCACCTCACCACGTTCTCCTTCCATGACCTGCATGGACTCAGCCCTGGGCAGCTCCGGGTCCTGGACCTCTCCACCAACTGGCTGGCCAACATCCCCGTGAATGAGGTGGTCACCCTTCCTGCCTTCATCAAGAATGGCCTTTACCTCCACAACAATCCTATCCACTGTAGCTGTAACCTCTACCACATGCTTCTCCGCTGGAGACAGCGCGGCTTTAGCTCCGTTTGTGACTATCTTGAGGAACACGTCTGCATTGCTTTTGACGTGCCCTCCTCCCGAGTGCGATTTTTCACTCACAACAAGGTCTTTGAGAACTGTTCCTCACCAGCCCCTAGCCTGGAAGAGTCAGATGTCCACCTGGAGGTACAAGTGGGCCAGCCGCTGCTCATCCACTGTGATGCCAGCGCGCCAGCTGCCCGCTACGCATGGGTCTCCCCAAGCAATGAGCTCCTTGTTTTCCCAGGCAACCAAGACAACACCATCCAGGTGATGAGTAATGGCAGCCTGTCCATCAAAGAGGCTCAGCCCAGTCACACCGGGGTCTTCGTGTGCCTGGCAGTTGGGAATCGCCTTCACCATAACCAAACACACGAATACAACGTCACCGTCCACTTTCCACCACACGAGGCCGAGTCCTTCAACACGGGCTATACCACCCTGCTGGGCTGTGTGGTCAGCCTGATCCTGGTCCTGCTCTACCTCTTCCTCACACCCTGCTCCTGCTGTTGCCGCTGCTGCCGTCCTCTGCCCCTTGTGCCCCCCCAGGAATGCAGCGCCCAATCCTCCATCCTCAGCTCCACCCCACCTGCCGCTGATGGACCTGGCCGCAAAGCCAGCACCCACAAGCACGTCGTCTTCCTGGAGCCAGTCAAGGAGGGCCAGAATGGCAGGGTGAAATTGGCTGTCAGTGAGGACTTTGACCTTAGGAATCCTAAAATCCTGCAGGTCAAATCAGACTCAGAATCCATCAGCTCCATGTTCTCTGACACACCCATCATGTCTTAGTGGTGATGGGCCATTGTGGATGTTGGGAAGGTCTGGGGCAGGCAGAGCCCTCCAGACAGAGGAGGCAAACCTGGCCTGGGGAGTGGAGGAGTCCCACATAGGTCCACAGAGCTGGGTTTTCCTCTTTAGATCAATACCTCTGCTGCTCCATCTGTTAGCCTTGCCTGCATCCCATCCCCTCTTATCCATTAAACACAATTCAAACATGCCAGAAACAAGGCCATTAGTAGCAGCTGACGATGGATTTAATTTCTCATCAGGACCAGCCCAAAGGGAGGACGGGGGAAACCACCTGGCATGGCCCAGGGTTCTCTTTCCACCCAAGTAGGGTCCCCCCTCAGAGAGGGAAGGGTGGGTCTCCAGGCAGAAGAGAAAATTCCTTGCTGTTTCCCTGAGTGTGCCCACCAAGCACTCAGGGAAACAGCAAGGGAGTACCCACCAAGGGCTCAGGGAAACAGCCCAGCACCTCTCCAGCTGGGACTCTGCTGGGGTGCTTTTACAAGTCACCAGTCCTCAGCCCAACTCCTAGGAGGGGTTTCTAAGAGTCTTCTATCCAATACACAGTAGAACAAACAGTCCCTAGTTCCAAACTCTTTCTTTCCAGTCCCCTGGGGACTAGAGCTGCCAGGATACCTCTGGGCTCTTGAGGTCACTCCATCTCCCTGCGTCTGTCTACGAAACCAACCAAGCAACTTTTCTGGCTAAAAAAGGAATCCCTACAGCACATCCAGGGGCTGGTGCTCAAGTCTTTCCAGACTGAGTACCTGGACCTAGGGAAAGAGCATCTCTCCCAGATTTAGGCATCCTGGAAGCTTCAGCACCATTCACCTCCCCTCCAGGAAGGGAAGGTTTTCCTCTTAAGAACAAGTTTTTTTCAGCATTAATACCTAGGCTAGCTCATGCTACAAGAGACATGGGACCCAGGAAAGGAAGGACTAGAAACAGCTGAATAAGGGAAGCAATGTGCACATTTCCAGACCCTGACTGCCCAGAAATTTATCTACCAGGAAATAACTGGTCTCTACACTGAGCCAAGTAGGAGAATGGTTGGATTCCTTGAGGTCTTCCTCCAAGTTGATTTTGCATTAGACCCCCCCCCCCTCCCCTCTCCCCCTCTCCCCTCTTCTCCCCCAGGACTCCTTCTGGAATGAGAAGGGGAACATGGGTTCAGACCAGCAGGAAGGCAGAGGAACCCCACCCCTCCTCAGAACTTGGTATGTTACTTTGAGAATAATACTCCTCAAGAAGACAAAATGCTGTCAAAGTTGCAAAATATGCTGGCAACTGGTTGAGAATTTCTGAATTAATACTACCATTATTGCCCTCCTCCAAGTCTCCATGTGGCAGCTCTTGGTAGTTCTGCAATTCTTTAATAAAGACCCCAAGGACAGACATCCATGCAGCCTCTTCATTCGTCACAAAATCAACTTGAATTAAAAAGGCCTATTTTTCTAAACTTCTAGTCTGAACATCTTTCCTCCCATCATCTTTGGGGGATTCATTGAGGGCCTCCTTTCTTCTCTTTCACTCATTCCTCTGCTCTGGTCAGGGAGCTAGGCCAACTTCTTGTCCTCCAATGCCACTGAAGTGAAGCAAAACCTGTCTTTCCCAACTGGATCTGAAGGCTGAAAAATTTGGGTTCCAGTATTAGCTCCCCTATTTCATTATCTATATGACCATGAGCAGACCCTTTCTCCTTTCAGGGCTTCAGGCCAATCTATAAAATAAGTGGTGGGAATACAAGATCTCTAAGGTCTCTTCCAGTTCTCCATGCTAGGATCACATGATTTTAGCACGATTAGTTGTAGTTCTGCATTTTCAGTCATGTTTGCCTCTTCATGACCTCATTTGGAGTTTTCTTGGCAAAGATACTGAATTGGTTTGTTATTTCCTTCTCCAGTTGAAAAAACTGGGGCAAATATGGTGAAATGTCTTGCCCAGGGTAACACAGCTAAGCCAGACCTGAATTCAGGTCATTCTGACTCTAGGCCTCATGCTCTGACTTATTGTACTGCCCAGCTGCCCTTTAGCACAATAAAGTTATTTAAGAAAATCTGAGTGGGAAAATTGGGGAAAGGAAAACAAGATACAGATGCCTAGAAATGGATAAGTTTACAGAGCACAGTCTTCTGTTCTTACCATGTCTACAGTCTGGCCACAGAAAGGTTCATTTAGGATAGCCCAAGGGACAGTCTGCCCCTGTTCCTGTGTCTACTGCACCCCCTTTAATGCCTCCTCCTCCTTCCTTACCCCAGATCTAGGTCTATCTATCTGGTTAGACAGAAACTAGGTTTTAATAAACTTAACTGGATATCACTGGGGTAATGATGATCCATACATACATACATACATACATATATGTGTGTATATATGCATTATATTTAAAAATGTATGTATGTCTGTTAAGGATTATTATTAAACAAAGGGTCATGAGATTTAGAGCTGCGAAGAATTTTAAATATTACCTGATCAGAGGATCTTATAGATGTAGAAAATGAGGCACAGTAAAGGGAAGTGATTTACTCAAAGTCCCACAGGTGGTAAGACCAAGGCATTATTAGCAAGGCATTTCTGTCCATCTCTAGTGATTTCCTATCCAAGGAACAGGGATGGACACCAGCATCTTCCATATTGCTGGCATCCTCTCAGATAAGTTCAGAAAGTCCCTGGAATTGGTTCCTGACACACATGGTGAAGAAATCCTTGTAGGGAATTCTGTCTCAGAGGTTTCCCTCTCTCCCCTAGCTACACTAAACCACTTCCATGGGAGCTGGTCTCTGACACCTCAAAGCTCTAGTTGGAGCTGCTTGTTTGTCACCCACAGCTAAGACTCTGGGGTGGAGGCTGCAGCCTCCCAGGGAAATGCTCCCAAACAGAACTGCTCAGAGGGAGGGTGCAGGTAGAGCTACACAAACCATTCAGTAGGCATTGTGACCATCCTCCCTTCTGATAGTGAATGAAGAAAAAGAGCCAAGACTACCCAGTTAGGCAGAGCCTTAAGCCTAGAACTTATTGTAGGACCTGTTATTTGACTTCTCTGAAAATTAGTTTTCCTATCAATGAAGTGGGGGAGATTATTCCTCATGGGATAGTGGGAACTTTGGAGGATAAGAAAGATAAGTCCTTGAGAATTACTATCGATTCCCTAAGAAATTAAACCTGACTCTTGGGGTTCAACCAGAAAACATGGTGTTCACTGCCAAAGGTCAGGCCCAAAGAAGGGAAGCCTGGTAGGAAGATCATTCAATATAAAGAAAAAATTTAAGAACAAAAAATGGGAAATCTTTTAAAAAGGAAAAACCACTGAGTCTGGTTGCTCCTGCATTCATCTACCTTTTCTGTTAGCTGTCCAGACTAAGGAAGGACTGACCCGTTCATTATGCCCACAGCTTAAATTAGGTTGGATGAGGAAGAGAAAATTGGACTAAAACACGGAATAATATTCCAAAGTGAAAGACAGAGTTTTCAGTTTATCCCTGCCAATTCACAGGAACACAGTATTTAAAGCAGAAAGGGACCTGCTGCAGAAGGCTAAATGACTTGCCTAACATCATATAATGGTTTTCAATCATTTTTTCAGTCATGTCTGACTCTTCAAGACCCCATTTGGGATTTTTGTGGCAAAGATACTGTAGTGCTTTGTCATCTCCAGCTCATCTTACCAACCAACGAGGAAACTGATGCAAACAGGATTAAGTGATTACTCAGGATCACACAGCTAGTAAGTGTCTGAGGACAGATTTGAACTCATGAAGATGAGTCTTTCTGACTCCAGGCCCCATACTCTACCCACTATGCCTCCCAGTCAGAATTTGAAATCGCATCATTTGACTCCAAAACCAGATGTTTTCCACTATCCTAAATGCCTACCACCAATATAGACAACTGAGAGCTGGCAGGGTTACAGGAAGTAGTAAGGAGCCAGCAGTTCTGATAGCAGTCCCTCAGACCTCCACCTCCTAGAAAGTGAGGTAAGGAAACTGCATCTACTCTTAGTTTAAGGGGAAGTAGGCCTTTTAGTACAGGAGAAGAAAATGGCAAAGCACTCTAGAATTTTTGCCAAGAAAATCCATACTGGGTCACAAAGAGTAAGACATGACTGAAATAAGTGAAAAAGACCTTTGGTCCATGTAAAAGAAGGGACTTCCCCATGGATATCTGGGAGATTACCAGGCACCATTATTAGCTAATACTTGTCTTCTCTTAGGAGCCTGGACTCCCTCCTGCATGGATTCAGGAGAGAGGAAGTGAGCTTTCCAGGCCCCTGCTCTTGCCAGGGGAACATATTGCCTCCCACTTGAAGCTTTTAAATGTCAGGTGTTACACAAATACCAAGCATTATTAATAATTTAAAAACCACCCCACGAAATCTGGTCACAACCAAGCATCCTGGTGGGAGGATACTGGACTGAGAGCCAGGAGAGCCAGGTTCTACTCAATATTCTGCATCTAGCAAAATGAGTGACCCAAGGCAAAGCATATTATGTGCCTCAGTTCTTCAAATCTCTTAAAACACACACACACACACACACACACACACACACACACACACACACACACTACCACGAGTTCCTTGGAATGAAGTAATTCTGAATGAGTGATTTTTAAACAAACATAATAGCAGTTTCCCCTTCCCATGGATGAGGCCGGGGAAAAGAGGACAAAAAGCTAGATGATTCCTCCTTTGGGGAGGTCAAGTCAGATCTTGCCAAGTCCCCCAGGATGATACTTCAAACCACACTGCTAAAGGACCCCAGGGTTGATGCTCATGCCTGCAAGATTCCCTCAGTCTCTGCAGAAGAACAGAGTAGCCTTCCTGGCCCTGGCCTGAGCCTGTCCACTGACAGGCAGAACTCTGAAAATTTAATGAGGGTCCCTTAGGGATGCAGAGGTTCTCCGCAGCACTGACAGACAACCCTGCAGATGCCCAGATTCAAGGTCTGAGTGTCCCAGGCAACAGACTAAGCCAAGAACAGAGAGTCAGTGAGGGCTAGCATAGGACTACCCTTCTCTTACAACTGGTGAAAACAATGTTACTGCTTCACTCCCTGGGTAATATTTATGAGATAGGCTTTGATGGACACTTCCCTGAAGTCAATCTTTTAAGTAATTACTATCTGAGAACAAATCGCAACTGATCGTCAGCAAGTTAATTGGTTCTTTTGGGTATTAGATTCTTCAGGTGTGCAAATGGACTTAGAATTGACTGGGAAGGAAAGACAAGTGCCCAGGAAGCAGGAGCACAGACACCAGAAAAGGCTGGCAGGCAGGAAGAGTGTGTCTCTAGGGGATCATCAGCTGCAAAGCAAGGCCAGGCTCAGAAATGACTTAGACGGGCAAAAGGGGAGGACTCAAGTCATCCTGGCAACTAGGGACAGATTAAGGACACTTGGGAGAAGATTTCCAGGATCTTGAAATGAAAATCTATTTTATCATGCTCTTTCCCCTCAAAGATTTTTCTGAAAATTTTTGGGATCCAAGGGAAAGAAAGGGTTTATCCCAGCCAAATTAAGAAATTTGGGGGCCTTGAAGAGCCTAGGGGCATTTTACACAGGAAGAAACTAAGGTTCAAGGTCATACAGCTCATAAATTGCAGAACTCAAAGACAACTCTCAACTCAACTCTAAGTTCTTTCTAACATAAAGGAGTAATGAGGGTTAAGTCTGAGTCCCCCTTGCTGGAACTTGACTGGTGTCTATGTGTCCTGCCTGCTATGGCCTCCCTGGAGAAAAGACAGGACTTCCTTGGCTCTGGAAGCTGCCCCTACCTCCACCTCTTACTCCTTTCAAGGCATCTTTAGCTTGGCTTTGTGTGTGGCAATGCTTCTGAAAACAAAACCTTCCACCCTCTTCAGTGGGAGCATCCTGTTCACCATTTCTTATAGCAGAATAGTATTCACCCTCTGCTCTCAGATCCACTGAAGGCCACACATCTCCTCAAACGACTTGGCCTAAGTCCTAGATATCTGTTTCCAAGGATCTGATCACTGGACCCAGGCTAAAGTAGGCATGCACAAATGTTTGTTGAGTGAATGAGTGAAGGATGCACAAATGCATGAATACCCCCACTACAAGAAAACCTCAGCCTGGGAAGCTCTCCAAGCTTTCTGAAGAAAGGGAAAGCACACCTATCCCACTAAGCTATGGGACCATGGAAAGAAGATCCAGGAAGGACCTTCAGGATAACTACACTACCACCCCCTCATTTTACAGAAGAGGAAACAGGTCCACAAGGGATGTGGAGGTCTTGGTGGCGGGGGGAGTGTCACATAGAAAGCCTGGGCCAAATCCAATGCCATGATTAGAAAAACACTCTGACACTCCCTCCTCTCTGACATGTGCATGAGCTCACAGGGACACACACACACACACACACACACACACACACACACATACATACACACACACATACACTCACCCCTCTGAGGGAGAGGATGCCAAAGCTATGACAGTCATGGAAAACTCAGAATTCAGGATTGGGACAGGTCTTGGGATTCATCTAGTCCAACCTCTTCATCTCACACATGGAAATACAAAATCCCAAAGAGGTGAAATGTCCCACTGGTCAATTGCTCACAGCTAATTATATGAAAAAGCTAGAATGAATCCCAAGTCTTTTGTTTTGACTCCCATTTGAGGGCTCCTGCCTAATAATTAATAAATAAACAAATAAATAAATCACAGCTAAGTTTTATGTAGCACTTTACGATTTGCAAAGCCATTGCCATAAATTATCTCCTTTAATCCCCACAGAAGGCCTATGAGAAGATGGGTCTTATTATCCTCACGTTACAGATGAGAAAACTATGACTAAAGATTTAGTGACTTTTCCAGGGTCAAAAAGCTAAAAACTGTCTGAGGCATGATTTGAAACTTCAGTCTTCTAGACCCCAAGTCTAACCTCCTTAATAGGTCCCTGCATGCTTGGTTCAGCCCAGCATCCATTATTCTCTTGTGTGTGGGTCATTAGTAGGCCAAGGACAGGCTGGTTTGGGGTGAGGAGACATGAGTTCCTCTCCTGCTCATTTTTCTGTTCTAACAGACAGAAATATGTATCCAACAATATCCAATAAGTGCTACATGCAAACAAGGGGCTCTTCTAGTTCATAGAGTCCATGGTCAAAACCAAAATTGCCCAACAATGCCTGTGGTCATTCAGTGTTGCCTATGGAGAGTTTCAAACAAACACTGGGAGAGCCTCCCAGGTATGAGAAGGTGAACTATGGGTCTATTCTGCTCTAGAGCATTAGATGAAACTAGTCTGGTGAGGCAGGGGACAGATGGAGGATCAGCTAGAAGGACAGGCACATTAAGATTCACTAAGCACTCCAATTGCCTGCATTAGGGAGAGTTGGCCTCAGTATCTCATCAAGGTGAAAGGGGCATAGGAGGTCCAATTAATCCAATCTCTACATTTTATAGAAGAGGAAAGTGAGGCTCACGGAGGGAAAATGAATTCCTCAAGGTCATAAAACTGGTAGGTGACAAAGTCAAAACTAGAACTGAGGCTCTTTCCATGATGCAATACAGCTAAATCATCCTCCAGATGTTACCATTCAGGTCCCCACTTTCTCTCTCTTCCCACCCTTCCTTCCTCAACCCTATACTGGTCAAAGTCTTGATAAAGGGGATTCAGGAGTTGAGAACCTAGGAGTTGGGAAACAATCACTAAAGGTCCATATCCATATACCCCCCTTGGCAGTCCTTTACTCTTCCTAGTCAGACACTTTGTAGATTATTAGGCTTTTGAACCACCCTACCCAGAAAAATATCAGTATGAAATGCCATTTCTATATGCTTTAAGGTTCACAAACTACTTTCCTGAGGCTAAGTAGTAAAGTGACAGCCCAAGGTATTTCAAGTGGAATAGAAACTCAGACTGGGATCCACTGATATATCCCAAGGTCAGTTCTCTTTCTATAACACCATAAGCAGGACATCTCAGACCAAGTACCCTTTCTAAATCCCTAGGTCCTCTGTTAGAAGAATACCCTAAAAACTAAAACTGTTCCTTAAACTACTCACCTTCCATTTAGAGTCCCCAGATTTTCATTGATTCAAGAATTATGTATTTCTGTCTTGTCTCAAGGGGCAAATATGAAGAAAAGAGAACACTCAGTATTCTGCAACCAGATTGTCTGGAGCATCGTTCCTTTGAAAGAGGAACACAGGAGATCTGGGTAGGGCTGCTGGGGCTGCAGGAAGCCCCAAGGGTCACTACATTCCTCTAGCCCCAGTGGCTGGATAAAGAAAAGATATCACAGACGGCACACCTCATTCATTAAGTCCAGTTAATTCAGCTAATGGGGTGACATGAAAAAGAGGTCCAACTTTCTGTAGTTACAGATCCAGGCATTAAGGATGTCCCATTGACGATGACCATCAATGGCTAAACAAATTGTGCAGTGTGATGGTGATCAAATACTTTTCTGCTCTAAGAAATGGTGAACAGGATGCTCTCAGGAAAACCTGGAAAGACTTACATGAGCTGATACAAAGTGAAATGTACTCTGACATATTGTAAGATTATCAGCTTGTGAATGAGCTATTCTCAGCAGTTGATCCAAGCATTGATCCAAAAAACTCTGAAGGACTTATGATGAAAAATGCCATCTCTCCTCAAAGAAACAACCGATGGGGGTCTGAATGCAGATTAAAGGATACTTTTTTGACTTTATTTTTCTTGAGGCTTATTTTTAAATCTATGTTTCTTTTACAATATGATTAATATGAAAATATATTTTGCATGACTTCACATGTATAACCTATATAATGAATTTCTTGCTTTCTAGGAAGGGGAAAGGAAGAGACTTTATAACTCAAATTTATTTATTTGTTTGTTTGTTTGTTTGTTTTAGGTTTTTGCAAAGCAATGGATTAAGTGGCTTGCCCAAGGCCACACAGCTAGGTAATTATTAAGTGTCTGAGGCTGGATTTGAACTCAGGTACTCCTGACTCCAGGGCCAGTGCTCTATCCACTGTACCACCCAGCCGCTCCTTAACTCAAAATTTTTAAAAAATATTAAAAACTGTTGTTACATGTACTTGGAGAAAAATAAAATACTAAATAAGGAATGTCCCATTGTCCTAATCACTACTTTCCTAAGAATCACAGAATATTAGCCATTAGAAGGGATCTCGTAGTCATCTTGTCCAATCCATGTCCCAAAAGAATTTCTGACATGTTCAACTCGTCATCTAGCCTCCACTGAACACCTCCAAGGAGAGGGAAGAATCTCTTTTACTGATTCCACTTTTAGAAAATTCTAATGTTAGCGATATGGCACCCAGAACCAAACAGAAGACTGCATGTGAGGTCTGGTCAAGGCAGAAGAGAGAATAGACAACCACTTCCCTTAATGAAGCCCAAGATGACTCTAGACTGTCTGGCTATCCCATCCCATTGTTGACCTAACAAGGAAACCATGGAATTTGGAGCTGAAAGGGACTTTTGGTGACATCTGATCACAGGATCTTAGATTTAGTACCATAAGGGTCCTGAGAAATTATCTATTCCAACCACTCATTTCATAGATGAAGAAACTCAGTCACAATAAAGGGCCATAAGAACCAAGCTGCAGGACTCTTGTCTTCTAGAATCCCTCACCTGTCACACTGTCTCTGTCCAATTCCAATGACCTCTTCTTTGGGTACTATTTGTCTTGAGGAGCACTATTTCCTACTTCTACAACCTTCTCAGAAATTTCCACACAAAGACCCTGGAATTGTTTTCTGCAGGGGGTTCCATCCCTCCCTAGAATGCTAAGCAACCCCACATTCTGAAGTCTTTGTGACTCTGTCAGTCTGTCCCTTCTGCATCTCTCCTAAACAAGAGGGACCAGGGCTAATCTACTTACCTGGTGGGGGGGGGGAGCCATGGGGCCCAAAGCCCTTGGAGTCAAGAACACTTGAAGTCAAATTCAGTCTCAGACACTTATTTAGCTGTGAGACCCTGGGCAAGGCACTTCCCCTCTGCCTCAGCTTCCTCATCTATAAAGTGGGGATCATTATAGCACCTATTTCCTAGGGCTGTTGTGAGAATCAAGTAAGATAATATTTGCAAAGTCCTTAGGGCAGTGCTTGAAACAGAGGAGGCATCTACAGACGCTTGTTTTCCTTCTTTCTTTCCTAAACCACCCGTGCTTTTTCCCCCAGAAAATTAACTGTGCTTCCCCCAATTCTGTATTTGTGAAGATGATTTTTTGAACCTAAATATAAGACTTTACATTTCTCCCTATTGAATTTTATCAGATTTAGTCCAATGCTCTAGCCTGTCAAGATCTTTTTGGATTATGACTCTGTCATCCTAGCATGTTCATTGTTGCTCTTCTTCTTCTTCTTTGTATTTTCTAGCAATTTGAAAAGATATCATTTAAGCAACTGATAAAAAAGTGTTTATAGCCCAAGGTCTGGCTAACCCTAGGATGACTCTCCCTGGATTTTCCTACTAAATGGACAGTGAGTCTTAGTTATTCAAACAGTTCTAAATTTATATAATTGTTTTACTTTCTAAGTCCACATATTTCTATATTTTCCACAAAAATACTGGTAGATACATCATTAAATATAGGTAATTAAATATAGGTAAACTGTTGAAAGCATTCCCCTGATTGATCATTTTAATAGCTCAGCTATAAAAGGAAATAAAGTTAGTCTGGCATGATAAATGTTTCTTGCTGCCATGCTAACTCTATAACCCCTGCTTCCTTTGAGCCCATTCCAGGTTTTCATCATCATCAGATTTATATAGCAATTATTATGGATATTAATAATCCATTTAATAATACACTTACTGAATCACTCTTGAATTTTCCCAGGAATAAAGTTTCACTGGCCTATCTACTTTTCAGATTCTGTTCTCTTCCTTTCTTTGAAAACAGACAATAGTTGGTCTTCAGTCCTGTAGAAACCTTCTTGTTTTCTGTGACCTTTCACAGATCAATGATAATGGCTTAAAAGCCACATCTGCTACTTCTTTATGTACCTGAGGATATCATGCATCTGGGCCAGGTGATTTGAATTCATTAAGAGAAGTTTAACATCTTCTTATTTGGGATATTTTGTCATTTCTACTACAAAGATAATTCTCCATGGTAGGAAAGACAGAAGCATGATAAGAACTGAGCAGCTCTGAATTCGTTCTGTTTTCAGTTATTGCCATTCCATCTATCCTAAGCAGGGATTCTCTGCTATTCCTCCTGCAGTTCTTTTCATTTCCCCCAGAGAACTAAAAGGCCCTAACTGGCCTAAACTTCTCACCAGCCTCAGCTCACTGTCACTAGAGGCTATTTTATAGAACTCTGCAATACTGTTTCATTTATCTTGTTACCTGCTTTTGCTCCCATTTTCTGGTAACTTTTACTTAGTTGCTTTTTTTTTTTTAACTTAGTAATGTATGTCCTTTTTGTTTTGTTTTGTTTCGGTTTTATATCTAAAGGAGATAAGTGAATTCCCTATATATTTATATGGGTTTTCTCAGCCAACTCTCTCTTCAGGGATAATTTCTTCCTCAGAATTCTGTCTTAAATTTATTCTTTAATTTCCCATTCCTCCAGGCCTGACTTCCCCAACAAAATTTTAGTCTGAGAATCTACTGGTCCTTCCTATAAACCCTCTAAAATCTGCTTTCCCCAAATCCACAATTCATATCAAGCTTTGCCCAGTTGTCTTCTCCTTCACTATCACAAATTCTAAGATGGAGAGACCACTCATTCCACTTTCCAACTCCCACAAAGGTTCCCATCATTTCCACCCTAGTTCCTGCCTATTAGTGAGAAAGTGAGAATCAGGTTCAGTACAGTTTCTGCACATTTTGAAGGATAAAATTAATCATTTTATCTCTTTTTGGCAGAGAAAATAAACTAAGCAGATGTCTGGATAACTGAAGTCTCCTAAGCCTGCTTCTGTGCCAGACTTATGATCTGCTTCTCAACTCTTCATCTATTTCCTCTTTCTGTCCAAATAGATGGTGGTACACTCTGATGACAAAAATCACTTTACCCTCTTCCACTGCTCTTCACCTAAATGCTTTCCACTTTTCTTAACATCTCCCCACATCTCCCATTCACATGGGTATACTGTCTTGATATATAATGATACCTTCCCTCATCCTGTTTTTTCTGACTAAGATATACCCATTCAACATGAACCCATTCCAGTCTATGTTTCATTCTACCACATCTCAATGATATTTATAAAATCATATTGCCTTCCCGCATTAGGACCTCTAGTTTCTCTTGCCTATTGGTCTATATTTTTGGCATTCATATATAGCTGTTTGAAGTAATGGATTTTATTCCTGGCTTCTTTCTTAAATGTTGTTCTGTGGAACCTTTGGGTGCGTTGAGTGTTGGCTCTTCTTCCTTCAGTGTATCTGCTTCTTATGGTGTCTAGCTTAGTGGACAAAGAGAGGCACTACTCTACTTTTACTACTGCCACCATTCTAGTTCAAATCATATCCACTCATGATTTCTAAGACACCCTCATTGTTAGGTACACTCCATCCCTGGTAAGGAGTCTGTCATCCCTATGTTTTAGGCTGTGGTCTGTCCAGAAGACCAAATCACATTATCAGATACTACCCTCTCAGTGCACTATTTCTTCCCCAAACCAGTTTTTCTCTTTTATATTCCATGTCTTCCAAAGACAACAGTGAAAAAAAAAAACCCATGTGCCCTTGTGGTATTTAGTTTCTTGCTTAGGATTCAAAATCTTTGGCAATACTTTGTAGGTTCCTTCTGGTGATATCATTTGTGCCCACATGAATCACCAAAAATGGGAAGCAGTTTTGTTTTGATGAGACTTAAAAGGTTCTGTTATATTTTGGATACATGCTCCAGACAATGACAGACCTCTGATAATGTTATTAACAAGTAGACAAATAGTTGTTCTCAGTGCTCTTGCGCAGCCAGATGAATTTCCACATGTCTTTGTAAAGCCCAACTCCTTGCAATGTCCCCAACTTTTCTACTTTCTGGGTATGTCCCATCAATATCACTGTCACTCAGGTTCAGAATATTCTTTGACGTTTTCCTCTCCTTACTCCTGTTTTGCTGCCTTGTCTTGCCAATTGTTTATATGCCCCAAATATCTCACCTATCTGCCCTGCTCCTTTCTACTCCTACTGTCTCTATGCTAGTTCAAATTTTTATCATCTTTGTCTGAATTACAATAATCCCCTTTTAACTAGTTTCTTACTGCACCTCAATCTCTTCACATGTTCCATTAGTAAGTTTTCAATGCACCACTCTGTTCATTTACTTTTCTTTTTTTTAATTAGGTTTTTTTTTTTGGCAAAGCAAATGGGGTTAAGTGGCTTGCCCGAGGCCACACAGCTAGGTAATTATTAAGTATCTGAGACTGGATTTGAACCCAGATACTCCTGACTCCAGGACTGGTACTTTATACACTGCGCCACCTAGCCGCCCCTCATTTACTTTTCTAATTTAAAAAAGAAAACTTTCTCCAGTGGCACCCATTGTATTTGGAATAGTCAGATTCTAGAATTACAAGGTCTCCAAAATCTGATTCTACACTACTTTCCCACTTTTGTCTAATATTGCCCATGTCACATAATCTAAAGTCAATTCATCAATATTTGTTAAATCCCTAACAGGGGGCACTATGGTATGGTGGATGGAGCACTGACTCTGTTCTCAGAAGAACTGGGTTCAAATTCAGCCTCTATCCTTCAAAGCCATGTAGGACACTTAATCTCTCTAGGCCCCAGGATAGACATGATAGCCTCTGAGGTCTCTTTCAGCTTTACAGTTATATTTCTGATCCTATAATCTTAGTATGGCACAACTCTAGTCCTTAGGGATACAAATTCAAAAATGAAATAACCCCTACAATCAAGAAACTTATATTCTTCTACCAGAGCAATATAACAAACCCAGATAAATAAATTCAAGGTACAGTGAGAAGGAAAAGAGCATTAACTTAAATTGAGAGAGTCTTGGAAAGGCTTTGGCAAGAGGGAAACATTTGATCTAGGTGCTTGGAGATGAGGATTCTGAGAGGCAGAGAGGAAAAACCCACTCTAGAAATGGAGGCTAACTCGTGCAGATGCATGGAACAACTGCAGAATAACTAGTCATCTAGTCTAGTTAAAACATAGAATTTGTGAAGGGCAGGAATGTGAGATAAGACCAAAAGGTAGCTTGGAGCCAGATTGAGGAAGGCCATTTAAATAATGTCAGCACAAGAATACAGAATTTTCTCTCAGTAGCAACAAGGAATCTCTGAAGGTTTTTAAGCAGAGGAGTGACATGATCAATCTTGGGCCTTATGAAGATGATTTTAGCAGCTGAGCACAGGAACGATTGGAAAGAAGAGAAAATGGAATAGGGAGGCCAATTGGGACATTGTTTCAATAGTCCTGGGGAAAAGGATATAGAGTCCAACCTGAACTGAGGTAATGTCAGTATGCATAGAGAGGGGAAATTGAATGAGGGAGGAGAAAGGAAAGAGTCAAGAATGATTCCATACCTGAGTGACAGCTAGTCCTCCTATCAAATTCCTATTCTATTGGTTAAAACCTTGTCTGGATAACTCAACTCCCACCACCTATAATACCTCCTAAGTGAGATCCTTTATCCCCCAAAAGAGTTCAGCCTAACTCTTCACACCAGAAACATCAAATGGATAAAGACTCTATTGCCCATGCAATAGTCTATGTCATGCAATTCAAAGATTTATAGATTTAGATCTGGAAGAGACTCTAGCATCTCTCAGTTCTGATATAGAGACATCTCATAGAATTTATCCAGAAGTGCTCATATTTTGAACAAACATAGCAAATGATCAATAAAATAAGTCCAGAATTGAACAAGGGGAAAAAAAGTGGGTAGGACTGCCTTTGGCAAGTTGTGTAATGCTTTTAAGGATCCAAAGCTTCTCCATGAAACAAAGGCCAATTTTTTAAACATCAATATAGTGCTGGGGATACTGACTGGTTGCAAGTCGTGGAATACCAGCTTCCAAAGGATTAAAAGTGCAGATCACACAAAAGACAAAGGAGAAGCACATCATGGATGTGATCGTGCTGCAAAATACTTTCAAAGAAGAATTATATTAGATGTTATCAAAGAAACATCTGACTAGAAAAGATGGTGGGCTGGTCAGTTAGCAAAAATGAATAGCCTTTGGGGTTCATGGGTGTCTACCCAATATCAAAAGCGCTTTGCCTCCCCAGGGCAAAATCAGTAATAAATGGTAGAAGTCATAACGATGTGAATTTAGCCTTAATGTCAGGAAAAACTCTCTACAATAAGAGTGTACAAAAGGGGAACCTCAAGAGCTGGTGGGAGGCTGGATCACAATTTGTCAGTTATACTATATTAGAGATGCATTTTATATATGGACTGGACTACATAGCTGCCAAGCCTTCCAGCTTTCAGATTTGGTGGTTTTGTGATTGACAGAAAGTCTTTGGCATGTAGAGAATTTGCAGAAGAGCACAGATAAGTTTCATAAAGTGTACAAAAGCACGGAACAGAAAGTATTTCTCTCATTAAAATATAAAGTTTTTGAGAGCCCAGACTTTCTTGTATCTATTGGCGTATCACCCAGTGTTTGACACAGGGAATTTATACATAGCAAGTCTTTAATTAATGCCTATTATTAGGTGATTTCTCTGGGTGTCTAATCTCTCCTCCCAGAATATGAGTTCCCTGATTTAAGGACCTCATATTGCCCTTGTCAAGATTAATTCCTCAATCCACTAATTTCCCATTCCAAACAGCCTTACTTTATGTGCAGCAGTACTACTCTCTCCATTCCCAGACCCTGCTAGCAAAACCCTTTCTCTGGTGACTTGAAGTTGACCAAAAACAAATAGCTGGACTCAAAATACTCAAGAGAGATAAGCAGCCAGAGAGAGTCTGGAAATATAGATACAGAGCTCATCTTGAAAGGTAAGTGGCCACAAAGGCTCCTGCTCAATAGGATAAGAAGCAAATCACACAACCTACTCACCCCTCCACATCGCTATCCACGAGAAGACGGACTAGAATGCCAGTCACAGCAACAAGAATTGGATAGTGGTCTACACTCTCCAAGCCTGGGAAAGATATCTCAGTTAGTCTTCATTCCAACTCCCTCCTTGCCTTTCTGTTTCGGGAAAAAGCCCTAATCAACCCAAAAGCCAGAATGTGACTTAGGTCACCTCGGGAGTAGTAAATATTTTAATCCCTACTTCCCCAGGTTTCTCTCAATAATCCTCTGAGGCTCCACATGGGGAAAACAGGCATATTTGGAATAAAAGCCAAACCTTCCTCCACCACCCCAGCTCCAGAGACTCAGGATAGAGGAAAGGATGTGGAAGAACCTGTGTTACACTACACACTGCACTCTGAGGGAGCTAGAAATTGGAGTTCTGAATGAGAGTTGGATTAAAATGAGATGTCTAGGTAAACAGATCTGTGACAGGAATTGAGAGTAAAGAACAGACTAAAGGGAGACTCACCCGGCAATCGGAGATTAACCACTCGGTCAAACAAGTTTCTCTCTGCTGTCACACGGTTCAGGACTTGATTCAGTAGCTGAAGTGAAGAGAGGAAGTGGAGTTGGAAGGGAAACCTTTAGTGCTGTGAGCCAGAGCAGTGTGGTCCCTCCTCCCACCATGAGGGTCTACTTCCAAGCAAATGAGGCTCCCACTTGGTGAGGTTCCCATCTCCTATCCACCTACAGACAGGAAACTCTCCTTGTTCTTTTTTTCTATTTCGATTTGTAAACTTTGAGGCTGTTTTCCTTCTCTTTCTGGGGAAGAGCTATAGAACCATTTTTTTCTGAGGCATTTTTCCCTTTCTCCTTTGTTTGGAACTAGGATATTTACTTAGGTAATCATGATAACAACTCACACTTCAAGAGTACTTTAAGGTCTACAAACTGCTTTGGTCCTAACAAGTCCCCAAGATGGGTAGTGCAAGCATTATAATCTCTATTTTACAGGTGAGGAAGCTAAAACTTGATAGACTTAGGGACCTGCCCATGTTCAAATAGCTAGTAAATGCTTAACAGGATTCAAACTCAGACCTCCTGGCTCCAAATATAGGACATTTCTACTGTAAGACCCTGCTCTAACAGTAAATAAGGAGGATCATATGAGTGGAAAATCAAAAGTCTGCCAGCTATCAGGAGGTTTTCTATTTGCCTGAAAGTAAGCCTGAGTGAACTCAGATAAGAATGCCCAAATGGGCAAATTCCAAAAATGCATTAGGAAAATAAGGTGGCCATGTATATAAGGGCCATCATTCTCTTATCAGACAAGGGCAGATGCTGCATGCAAGAGGACAACAGCTGGTCAACCTAAGGAATCACCCAAGGGCAACCAAAGGAATCAAGCCAGACCTGGACCCTTTAGCTAGAAGAGTTAAGTAGCTCTGGGCACCATCTTGCCTAGGTCATACTTTGGATTATCTGTCACCCTAATGTAGATCTGTCTGTACACTGTTACAGGGACTAAAAGATGAAAAGAGAGTTTTCAATAAAAATGTCTTATCCCATTGAAAATTATCTTTGGGTTGTCCTGAATTGTGACTGATTGGGAGAAGACCTTCCCTACAGAGAAACTGGGTCTCCCTGACATCTGATCAATGAAGGAACCCAAGAAGAAGAAAATATCTATTCCAGAGGCTGAAAAACACAAAGAACATTAGAGAGACAGGAAGCAAGCCCTAAAGTGACTATTAAGGAGCCAAATCAGCAACAAGAAACTAATCAAACATTTACTGAGCACTTGTTGCTAAGTATTGGGCTAAGTACTAAGGATACAAAGACAAAAATAAAAAGTTCCTGATCTCAAGAAATTTAAATTCTACTAGAGTCAACATGCACATAATGTGCTGGGTTGTTTTATTTTTGCTGAGACAATCATGAGTAAGTGACTTGTCCAGGGTCACCCAACTTATAAGTGTCTGAGGTTAGATTTGAGCCCAGGTCCCCTGACTCCAGTACCACTGCTCTCTCCATCACACTGCCAGACTGATGCTGCATATTTGTTGATTATACTAATAGATAGAAAGTGATTGGGGGTGGTTGGGAGAAACACTTGAGCTCCATGTAATGAATGGAAATGAGAATGTGGTCTATTTCAGGCATGGAAAGGGGGATACTAATGCAAAGTCATAGAGATGGGACACAGTATATGAGCAGCAGAAAGCTTAGGTGAATGCATGAAGGGAAGGAATGGGTAACAAAACAGGAAAGGGCTTTAAGTGCTCAAAAGAGGACTTTGTTATTTACTCTTAGAAGTAATAAAGAGCCACTGGAAATGACTGAATAGGGAAGTCAGGTGGTCAGAGCTGTGCTTTAGGAAGCAGCTGACCCCTTGGGGGAGTCTAGGAAGACCCATTAGAAACTCACAATCATTCCAGTGAACAGTGAAAAGGGCCTGAACTAATGTAGTGACTGTGAGGATAAAGAGAACAGACATGAGAAATGTGGAGGTAAAAATGACAAGCTATAGCAACTGGCTGGAGTTAGTAGAGAGTAAGGAGGTGAAAATGACCTGGAGGCTGTGAATCTGGGTCACCGGAAAGATGGTGGTACTTGAATTGAAATAGGGAAAAGGATAAAGTTAGTTAGATCTAATAGACAGTGATAGACTGGAACTCAGGATAGACTTTAAAACTAGGTATCTAGTTAGTCAGTCAGTAAGCATTTATGAAATGCCAGCTCTATGGCAGCCATGGAAGCAGGTGAATTCATCAGATGAGATGGTATAGAGAAAAAAGAACAGAAGGTCTAGAGCAGAACCTAAGGGGACTCCTCCATCCCTCTCCACCAGAGTTAGAGCATGTATGTGGACTTAGAAGGAACTGTCAGATAGTGAGGAGGAGAAACAAGAAAAAGTAGTGTCACAAAAATAGAGGATAGAAAGGATCTAGAAGAGGATGGTGCTTGATAGCAATGATAGTTGTAGAGAGGTCAACAAGGTAAGAAAAGTTCAAAGTTCTGACCACTAAGAGATCACTGATAATTCTGGAGAGAGCAGTTTCAGTTGAGATCAGAAGTCAGATTGCAGGGCAGCTAGGTGGCGCAGTAGGTAGAGCACTGGCCTTGGAGTCAGGAGTACCTGGGTTCAAATCCGGCCTCAGACACTTAATAATAATTACCTAGCTGTGTGGCCTTGGGCAAGCCACTTAACCCCATTTGCCCTGCAAAAAAACCTAAAAAAAAAAGTCAGATTGCAGTGAAAGAAAAAGTGAAAGCAATGAGCAGAGAGCTTTTACTATAGGCTTGGCTATGAAAGGAAGAAGAGAGTTAGGACAAAAGCTAGAGGGGATGGAAGGTCCTAGAAAAGATCTTTAAAGGATGAGAGACAGGCATGTCTGTAGCAGCTGGGAAGGAACCACTGGAGAGGGAGAGAATGAAGATGAGAGTGGTGAGGGTGGATAAGGAGAAATGAAGACTGTGAGAAAAGAAGAACCAGTGGACTAATGATGAACTTGGACCATAACATCCAGACTCACTTGAGCTGTCATCCTAGATTGGAGCTTCAGCATATGGAAAGCAAATAGAATCAAAATAAACACCTTTGTGGGACATCCTGGAGGAATGACTGAGTGAAATCTGAGGAGGAAAGCCAGCAGACATCATGGAGATGGGAGGAAAATCAGAGGAAATCTAATGTCATTAAAATATATATAAAGTATAGGCAGTCTTTGTATCCAGCACAAACCTAGAGCCTTATACCTTTTAGCCATGTTTGCTCTACTTTGCCACCTTAAAGAATCATCTTGGGGGAGTTGAATCAGAAGCTAAAATACATAGACCATCAAGGAAGCATGTACAGGGATTCAGTCAGAGAACCCTAGTCCAAATATTGACTCTAAAGCTTATTGATTGACTTTATGATTTTGGGAAGGTCATCGCTGGGCTCAAGCATCCTCATTTATAAAAGGAGTCTGTTAGATCAGATGGGCTTTGAGATCTCTTCCTCTGATCCTTTCCCCTCAGAACAAAAACACATAAAACACCTCTTCTACTCTGGAGTTGATGAGGTGGTAATGGGAGTGTGAATGAGCCCTGTGTTTCGAATCAGGGGGCCTAGCTTGCAGCCCTGCCTATGCTCCTTACAAGATATGGGGCCTCCCTGTCTCAGCTTCAGTGTGCATCTGTGAAATGAGGTGATTGGATCAGTTGAACACTGAAGAGCTGGCAGTTAATTACGTAGGTATTATTTGTACTTATTCCCTTTCTAATTCTGTATGTGTAGCTATCTATTTATTTAAATCTACATAGGTACATTCACACCCACATCCATATAAACACACAGATAAAATGTAGCTTTGCATGAATGGGGTTTGTTTCATTTATTCTATTAATATCTCAGGTGCTGAGAACAGTTTCTGATTGATTTCTTTTTTTAAATTTTTTTTTAATTTTCCAATTGATTTCTAAGATCATTTCAAGTTGAACACTGAATAATCTGACATCTGATGAAGGTGGGTTCTAAGGCCTGGGGATCCAAGAACTGGAAGAAATTAAGAAATGAGAGTGACAGAAGCCTCAACTGAGGCAAGAAGGCTCAGAGATCAAGAAAGCCAGAGAACTTGTAGCCTTGGCCAGGGCTCAGAAACAAGCCAGCTTCCCAGGACAAAAGAGGATACAATTCCTCTAGATCAACTCCAAAGAGTTCTATCCCAGGAAGCTGCCTTGGCGAACAGCCCAGTCTGTATCTAAGAATATACTATTCCCCAGCTAAATGACTCCCCCCCCCCATGTCTGATGTGGAAAGACCAGTGATCCATGAACTCCATGTCTATACTGGGTTTTCTCTCCTGGCTTGGAGATGTCCAGGTCCACCAAAAGGAGAGAAGGCAGGAGCTACAGAGGAATGACAAATGGACTTAGGAGTATAAAGAACTAGGTTTGAATGCAGCCTGTCATTGACTGACCTGGGACTGTCACCTCCTCGCTGGAAGCCCAGGGCTTACACTATCTACCTCACAGAGTCATTGCAAGGAAAAGGCTTTGAGAACTTTGTTTAGAAATGTGATCTTAGTCAAAAGAAATGTAGTAAATTGGGAAACAATTTTTACAGCTAGTATTTCTGACAAAGGATTCATTTCCAAAATATACAGAGAACTGAGTCAAATTTTTAAAAAAACAAGCCATTCCCCAGTTGACAAATGGTCAAAGGATATGCAAAGGCAATTTACAGATGAGGAAATCAAAGCAATCCATAGACATATGAAAAATTTCTCTAGATCACTACTTAGGAGAGAAATGAAAATTAAAGTATATCTGAGGTACCATTTTACACCTCTCAGACTGGCCAATATGACTAGAAAGGACAATGATCATTGGTGAAAGGGTTGTGGGAAATCTGGGACACTAATATATTGTTGGTGGAGCTGTGAACTTATCTATCCTTTCTGGAGAGCAATTTGGAATTACACCCAAAGGGCAACAAAAATGTGCATACCCTTTGATCCAGCAAAACTACTACTGGGTCTATATCCTGAAGAGATCATGAAAAAGGGTAAAAAAAAATGCTCATAGCAGCTCTGTTTGTGGTGGCAAAGAACTGGAAATTGAGTGAATGTCCATCAATTAGGGAATGGCTGAACAAATTGTGGTATATATACATTATGGAACACTATTGTCCTATTAGAAACCAGTAGGGATGGGAATTCAGGGAAGCCTGGAGGGATTTGCATGAACTGATGCCGAGCAAGATGAGCAGAACCAGAGAAACACTGTACACCCTAACAGCAACATGGGGGTGATGATCAACCTTAATGGACTTGCTCATTCCATCACTGCAACAATCAGGCACAATTTTGGGGAATCTGCAAAGGAGAATACCATTTGTATCCAGAGAAAGCATTGTGGAGTTTAAACAAAGACCAAAGACTATTACCTTTAATTTAAAAAAAAATAGTTATGATATAATTTTGCTATCTCTTATACTTATTTTTTTCCTTAAAGATATGATTTCTCTGTCATCACATTCAACTTAGATCAATGTCTAACATGGAAACAATGTAAAGACTAACAGAATGCCTTCTGTGGGGCATGGGAGGTGGGAAGCAAGAATGGGGGGAAAAATGTAAAACAAAATAAATAAATAAAAATTTAAAAAAGAATAATACCACAAAAAAAAAAAGAAATGTGATCTGGGGTGGTCATTATACTTAGCTCCCTTTGCACTGTCTTCAAGCATAGAGCCAATAGCTGCTCCAGCCTCAACCAGACTTTGATGAAAAGGAACTCAGAGCCTCAGACTCACTAGGGAGGCTGTCTTGGGGGGTGGGTGGGTCCCAAGGAGACAGACAGACAAGCTCTGAGTGAGAATGCCCAGGGACACCCTGACCCAACAAGAACCCCTACCCCACTACCAACCTGTGCCAGCCGCCGGAGCAGCAGCTCAGAGGAGGGCCGATTCCAGTCCAAGAAGATCTCAGGGGCTAGGGTTACAGTCATCTCCAGCACCCGGAGCAAGCTCACTGACAGGTCAAAGCAGGTGGCGCATACCTTCAACTGACGACTGTCCACAAAGTTCCTTTCCAGGCGCTCAGCTGCTTGCTGAATCTGAATTCCCCCAGACCACCCCAGCCAAGAGCAGGATCAGCAGTGCCAGTTCCCCTGGTTCAAGGGCATTTAGACGTCCCCCAAATCTAAGTCTTTTTGTGTCCTCTTCCCCTTCCCCAAAGACATTCCCAAGGACTCTATCAGAGCCCTTCTCAGCCTGTTCCTGCAGCTGGCATGTCTCCCCAGGTTAGGGGATCAGCTCCAGTTAGGAGTGAGGATTTTAACAAATTTTGAGGATTTTAACAAGTTCCCAGGACTTAAAGCTGGAAATAATTAAAATCCCTAGTCCAACTCCTCATTTCACATCTGGAAAAACTGAGACCCAGAAAGGGAAGAAGAGTGCTTTGTCCAAGGTCACGTGGCAATGGACAGAACTTGGACCCTTTGACCCCAAGTCCTATGTTGTCACTCCTGTTTCCACATTAGCTCACCTCCTGGATCATGCCAATGAACTCAGAGAAGGCCCAGTTGAGCTGGTTGAGGACACTGTTGAGGAAGCTAGGGGCCATGTCACGGTCACTCCGTAGCAGGTCAGCCATGTGGCCCTGCAGTAAGGTAGAGGGACAGGGCTCTGCAAGTAGAAAGAAAGCCTGTGGATCAGAGGGGGTGCAGAGGGATCCTCTACCCCCAGCCCAGGCATACTTCCAATCCTCCCAAAAAAGAGAATTCCATGAGATTCAGAGTAAATCCAGTCCCACCCACCCCCATCAGCTCAACACCATCATGCCTCCTCCAAAGGGGAGCCAGGGGCTGTCCCTTCCAGCCTTTGGGACACTTCCCTGCAAGGCCAGCTCCCAGGAGTCTGGATACAAGTGGCCTGCATTTCTTCATTTATGCCAAAGTTCAGGCCTGAGGTTTGGCCCTAATCCGGCTCTTTTCATTTTTTTTCCCCTGCCTGTCTCTTCTACTACCATATCTGGCCAACTAAACTGGACAGCATGGATTATAGATTTAGCTCTATAAGAGGTCACAGCCTCTGGGAGAAGGTAGCCAACATCAAATGAGGTCATAGAGTAAGAGCTAGAAGGAAGCTCAGTGGTCTTTGAGTCCTCTCATTTTACAGTTGAGGAAATTGAGGCCCAGAGTCACAGAATCAGTGAGTATCTGGGGCAAGATTTGGACCCAGATCTTCCTGACTCCAAGGCTAGCACACTGTCCACTATGCTGATGCCTCTGGCTGTCCCAGGCAGAACAGAATTCACCTAGAGCCCAGGGAAGATCTACTTCTGCCCATTCACTCTAAGTACCCAGCAGAGCAGGGGTCCATCAATGCCACTCCCCCTCCCCCACCAGGTGGAGGTGGAGGAACAAACAAAAGGCATAGTATAGTTTCTGTTTCTCTAGGTGCTTATGGTTTCTTTTTCTGGGTCCTGTGGAATAGTTTTACCACCAAGGCCAATGGACCCCATTCTGGGCAGTGACTGCCTTCTCTAGTTACTCTTTCCTGAGAGTTACCCCCAATTCTGCTACTTCCCTCTGCTTCTATTTCTTCTCTTGTCTCCTCCCTCCCCCCCATCTTCTCCCCTCTCTCCTTTCTTCTTCTCTCCCCACCCCAGCCTCTCCTTTCCTCTTTCCTCTCCCTCTTGCAATCCTAGCATTTACATCCTCCCACATTGTTTCAGGCATGCATTTGGCTTCAGGCCTGACAAGAAACTATCTCCTCAGCACAACTTCTCTGCTCTGTTTCTGACCTTGAAAAACTCTCCTTCAGTCCTGCTCTGTCACACCTCATTCATCATTCTCAGGGAAGCTCTGCCTTCTTCAGCACTCTCACAGACACACCATTTTCAAAGGCCTGTCCCAGTGTGCTAACTCTAGGTGCTCCATCAAAGATCTCTTCCAGGCCCCCAACCCCAGGGTCATATAACAAGCTACCCCAGATTTCCAGGTCCAGGGTCATCACTGAGCTTTCCAAGCCACCCAGCCCCATCATTATAATGGGGCTATTTCAAATCTGTAGTCCCAAAGTTTTATAAAAAAGCTATCCCAATTTCCAACCTCAGCACTAGAATAGAACTATCTGAAGTCCTCTAGCTTCAGGGTCCTACCAGGGATATCCCAGTTATAAAAGGGTTAATGTAACCTAATTCTAGCTATATAAAAGTGCTGTCCTTATTCTCCAGGGCTATAAAGGCTCTCTTAGTGTGGTCACTCTACAACAAAGTTATCACTAACTTTTCTAACCATTATAATGGCAGAGTTGGTTTTTTTCTTTCTCCTGTCCTTCAGGATTGACAGAAGAAAAAGTAGACTGGAAGTAGGCCTACTATGGCACTAGGGTTGGGGAATTAGTTCTATATTCTCACACTAAACTTCTGAGAGAACCTGTGTTTCTTCAAAGTTGATCTATCTGTACTTAAAGCAGTTCTTACTAGGTATAGCCTGAGTTATCATCCATGCTTACTCTAATTCAAAGCCAACTTAGCTCTTCTTTTCCCAATGCCCATGATCGCTACCTCTGGCTACCTGTGAAAAGCCTGCAGGGTAGTGGGAAGAACCCTGCCATTGTCTGATGGAGGACAAAGATGGCACTTGGGCCTGCTGGTCACACACCCTGACAGTGATGTTTGTAATCAGAGCTCCTGGTACCCTCTGTTCTGAGTGGCCACAATGGGAGAACCAGATAGCCTCTCTCCCCAGCCCCTCCCACTGAAAATCAATAACTCCTGCTGCAGCAGGCTCCTGGCCCAAACACAGATCACATTCCACCCTGGGGACAGCCTGGAGGCATCAAGACTCAGGCAGAGGTACTCAGGGATAGAGAGGCGTAATACATCCTTTCTGTTGGCACACTAGATGACCTTGGATAAGTCTTTAACTTCCCTCGGTTTCATATCCATAACTGCAAAATGGGAAAACTACACTAACCTACCTTGCCAGAATACTGCCATAAAGGGAATAAAAAACAACTTGGTATGGCTTATGTGTTTAATGTCTGCTAAAAGAGGTAAATCTAAATCATATGCATGATTGAAAGTTAACAGTGTAATTCCAAACTGCAGATAATACACAATTGTTTTCATTACAAAGATAAATCTTGTGAGTTTTTGTTTGTTTTATTTTGCTTTGCAGGAGGAGAAGAATGGAGAAAGAAATAAAATGTTAATGTTAACTGAAGGCCTTTCTTTCATATAAGTCATGGTATACCAGACTTGCCCCTGTTTTACTCAACACTTTTACCATGAGCTTGGGGAAAGACATGGATGACATTACTATCAAATTTAAAGATGACACAAATCTTAAGAAAAGTATTAATAGATTACAGTCCAGAAATGACATTCAAGAAAGTCTCAAATGGTGGGCTGAATTCAGATTAAATTTAATAGAGATGATGCTGTACTTGGGTTCAAAATATAAATTACCCAAGTACAGAATGGGAAAGATTTGACTAAACCAGTTCATCTGAAAAGCAAAACAAGACAAGACAAACCTAGGATTCTAGGAGACAAAGCTCCTCAAATGAGAGGAAATCTCACCAATTCAAAAGTCATATCCAATGATGGAGATTGTCTGCTTATTCTCAGGCCCCTCTTGTGCATGACCTCCTCTCCCGTTCAGCCAAGTAGATGAGGCCTTCCTAAGATGTGTCCTGATGCTTCGAGGCTACCAGAAGAACCCCCTGGCAATCTGCCAACCATCCCTTCCCCTCACTACTTGACTGGCCCACCATCGCTTCCTAGCACACACTACTAGAGCAAGACTCCTTAAGTCACCAGTGTAATGTTGCAGCCAAAGGAGCCAATTCAGTCATATATTAATAGATTGAGGCAGAGCAAGCCCACAGTGTCTCACTAGGACACTTATGGTCCAGCTACTGTACTCAGACCAGAGCTGGAAGATTGGGTCTAGTTTTGAAGGAGAATGAAGACCAAAACATGGAGTCAACAGGAGACAGATTCCAGCTCAATGGAATAAAAGGTAACTTCTTAACCAAGAGAACTGCCCCCAGATAGCCTGGGCTACCCTGGGAGGTGATAAGCTTCCTTCAAAGGAGCTCTTCTGATGAAAGGTGAGTGGCTGCCTACTGAAGAGGTGCTTTTGGCTAGGGGTCACACTCCATGACGTGAGAGGTTCCTCTTGACTCTAGGATTTTCTCAGGTGGCTCTCAGTCCAAGCTCATGCTAGGGTATCCTGGGAGGAGTAGGTCCTCCCTGGCTGGTAATGATCTCCGTTCCTCTCCTACTTAGATCTCCCAGAGTGTTTTGTTTATGACACTTTAATGCATTTGTCAGTAATATTGCATGTAATGATAATCTGGGATCTCTACAAAGATAGGGACAGCATCTTATCTCAACTTTGTCTCTTCCAGAACCTAGAACAGTGCTCTATATGACACAGCAGGCTTGTTGAATTAATAAATACTATAAAGTAATGGAACTCTGGTTGCAGATAATAGAGAATAAATCCTAGTTACTTCATAGTTGAACTATTTAACTTATTCTTCAAACAATAGAGGGACAGAATCCCCCAGAAAGTGATATAGGAGAGGGTCCACTAGGGGAAATCAGGGAAGGAGGGCAAAGGAAAAAAATACCACTCCAAATACAATGAGAGCACCCTCAGGTAGAGCTGAAGTACTGAAATATAGGAGAAAAGCACAGAAGAAGGAATGATAAATAGAGGGAGGGAGAAAAAGTCATTAAGGTATAGACAGGAAAAGTCAATGTCAGAAATGAAGAACACTTGGGCCTCGGCTGGGACAACCACTGACTAAGGGCATGGGAGAGGGCTATCAGAGAATGCAGAGGACAAAAGGCAAAGCAAAAAGAAACTGGAGAGAGATGAAGAACTTAAAATAGAAGCCGAGGGGGTGGAGAGGGACAGGAGTGGGACAGAACTGAGATGTTAAAGGGAGAGACAGGAAGGCCACAGGGGACAGTGGCCTTGTAGAGAAAAATGTGCTGATCAGAGATGTGCTCAGTGTGGTGTAGCAGAGCAAGCCCAGGCCCTCCAGTCAAGAAAGTTGAGTTACGGTCCTGCCTTGGCCATGAATGTACCAAGGGTCCTAAGACAAAGAACTCAAACAGAACCCAGAAAGAAGGGAGGCAGAAACAGAAAATCAAGAGACTGAGAATGCTCTCACCACCCCTGCAGCATGGTAATTCCTGGAGTCTGTGGACTGAGTTCTCCCCTTGGGACAGGCAGCCAGGCTGCTTTGCCAGGATCCAGCAGTCCCCATACAGGAAGTTAAAATGATGCCATTTGGCAAAAAAACTTCAGGCCCAGGCCAAAATACTCTGGCTAAACCTGGGACTTGGGCCATCTCCTGACCCTGCTCAAAAACTTTGCCCTCCCCTTTCCTCCTTTCATACCCTCTCGTCCTGGTCTTAGTCCTTAGGCTACAAGAGGAGGTTTTCCTGCCCTCAGTCCTTAATATCCAATACTCACTCTGTAGGCTGGGGAGGTTGGCATCTTCAGGCTTTGTTTTCAGCAGGTGAGGCAGCCGAGTGTAGCGATACCCAAATCCACAGCCCTAAAAGAGAAATGCCAGGTGTGGCATCTTCATTAGTTTCTACCCCACTGGACTTCTAAATCACTGAACCAGCTCATGCCTCTCAGCTCCCATATTGTGGCAACAACTTTGGACAGGGCTCTGGATCTGGTCTTTGTACCAGTAGGACTCTGTTGCCTCTGAAAATCCCAATCTTAGCCTCCCTCTCTGACAGCCCTTGATCCAGCTCCCTTCTCTTTGCATTCAGATGCCTTATCCCCCCCCCCTTCCCTTCCCTTATCTCTACACTCCCCCTCCACTTGCTTCACTCACTCTGCCCAGCTTGGTACTGATGGGCAGAGAGACATTTTCAGATGTCAAATTGACTCAATTTAGAAAACACTGATTCTGAACATTTGAAGAGCCAACCTTCCTAAGGGCAGTGTGACCTACATTTCCAAGTACAAGTCCTGTGCTAAATGGCAGATCCAAACAACTAGCCATAGGCAAGAGTGGTACCTCCCCTATCCTTTGCACCCAGCAAGGAGCTCTACACCAGAGGAATCACAAGATGGAATGCCAGAACTATTACCCGCCACAACCGCACAAGGATCCAATTCGTCTGGGCCCAGGGACGCTGCTCATAAGGAGCAAGAAGGTTCTTCATCATGGTGATCCGTCTGCCAAAGGGAGAGGAAGTGTGTCATTAACTTCAAGAATATTCCCTGGGTTTCCAAAAGAATATGGGGTCTAAGGATGTTGCCACATTCTTCAAGAACCAGGGTGAGGTGATGTCTTTGTTACATGGGAAAGTTCAATGATATGGGTAGAAAGAAATGTCATGAAAATAACTGTGAAGTAAGAAATAAAGGGCACTGATGCAACCTAAAAATAAAAAGGCACAAGGGACATGAAGGGTAAGGAAGGATATTGGTTTGTCAGGGCCTTTGTACCTAAATTGAGCTGAGAACCCAGGTGAGCATAAAGTGTTCCTCAGAAACATTTGCTCTTGTCCCAGCACAGGGAAGGGAGGACACAAAAATGTCAAGTCACAAGTGGACCCAGGCAGAGTGATGGGCTGTTGTCGTTTCAGGCAGGTCTGACATTTCGTGATCCCATTTCAGGGTTTTCCTGGCAAAGACCCTGGGGTAGTTTTGATATTTCTTTCTCTAGATCATTTTACATATGAGAAACTGGAGCAAACAGGGTAAAGTGACTTGCCCAGGGTCACACAACTAGTAACTGTCTAGGGTCGAATTTGAATTCAGGTCTTCCTGACTTCAAATCTGACACTCTATTGCACTAGTATCTAAGGGGATAAGGCTCAATTTCCTTGCTTTGTTGCAACACAGAGACCAAGCAGCTACAAAGTTCATCCCAACCTTCTCCCCTCCCAGCCCTCCAACTTTGTCCCTACTGGCCCCCACCATTTCCCTGCTTTCTCAGCCACAAGTTTTAGTCCCACCACTAGCACAGGGTCCCAAACAATTGGAAGGGGGGCTCCAGAACTCACTGTTCCTCAGGTATTCTCTCCACAGCACGCAATGAATGGGGATAGCAGACATAACTGGCCAGCGCTTGCATCAGTGAATCTCGGATGTCTGAGTGGTGACAGAAATGACTGAGGACCCAGAAAGGGAGATGGGGATTGGAAAAGATGATGATGGGACAAACAGCCCAAATTCTCTTTGGAAGTAAAAAGGTCAAGAGTGGGTTTTCTTGATATTATGAGGCTAGGAGAAAAAGGCTACTCCTCTGGTTACCAGAGAAATCCAAGAGAATGAGGCCTATGTGGATGAAGGGAAGAGCCAGAAGGGCCTTGAATCATGACTCCTTTTTTAAAAAAATAAGCAGCCAAGGCTTGAGTCTTACATACAAAGTTCAGAGTTCAGCACATAGACCATACTATAGGATGGAATGAATTAGGAGAGTATTTCTTCTACATGTTTGAGAGGCCAGAATCAGCCAGCACAAATAGCAACCACATTTTGAGCCAGCTTCACCCACCTGATACTTGACAGATCTTAGTTGTCCCTTCTGCAACAGGGCAAGAGGGAGATCTAACTAGGTCACTTCTTTGTTCAAAACCCTTCCAAGGTTCCCTGCTACTTTTAACATAATATTATAAATCCCCAACCTGATGTGTAAAGCCCACCCTAATCAATCAAGCTCCCATTGACCTCTTTAGCCTTATTTCACATTATTCCCCTTTATCTATTCTGGAATCTGGCCAAAACTAATCTTTCCTCAAACCTGAAATGCCATCATCTACTTCTATGCATTTGCATAAGCTGTCCCCTCTACTGGGAAGATGCTTCCTCAAGATTTCTGCTCAGAATCATTACCCTCCTTTGAAGCTCAGCCGGGCAGTCACTTTCTAGGAAAAGTCATACTTGACCATTTGACTGTCCCTCCTCCCTCCCACCTCCAGTCATTTATCCTCTCTCACCAGAAATCAATTTATTCATATGCATGTTGTACTCTCATCAAGAAAGCTCCTTAAGGCATGGTTTTGGTTTTTTGTCTTCATCTTCTTAGCACCATACATAGCACCGTGCATATAACAGGCACTTAAAAAATGCACGTCAAATTGAATTCAAAGAATAAAATAACTAGGAAATCAAGTCTTCAAGAGTTACTAGTTTTCCTGGCTCTTGGCAAGTCCAGGCTGCTTGGGGAAAGCATCCTCCCTTGGCCCTCTCCCAGTGCAGCCCTTTAAGAAGCAAGAAAACCACCTCACCTGTACCCACAATTCTTGTGTCTGCAAAGTGTTTGGCTAGAATCGCAGCAAGGCGGGTCAGTGTCTCCTCATAACCTGTGGAGGGAAAGAGTCTCAGCATTCAGTCACAGGACTCTGGAGAATCTGTGTTCATGGTGAGAGCCTAGCTCAGAATCAAAGAAAGTTGGCTGTAAAGAGGTTTCCTCCTAAAGTCTTCCTCTTCTATGGTTACAGTCTTCAAAGGTCTCTGCGGAGAGCACTGATCATCTGCTTACTTCTCCAACTCTTCTTGCTCTATGGGAAGATTTCTTGCCTTTTTGGGGGCACATCTTCAGAGCCCCTCGCCACAGACTGGCTAAGTTAACAGACCCTCATCTTGCTCCTCCATGTATGTGCCCAATACACAAAATGCTAAGGGAACCCTGGGGATTTTAACAGAAAAAGTAATCTCCAGATACTTATAACCAAGCCAAAACTCCTTGATGCAGAGGTATTCAGAGAGGACCCTCATAAAGAGTCATCATTATTTAAGCTAATACCAAAGAGTCCAGACAGAGTACCTCAGACATAACAGGAGTAGGGTCCTACGTGCCTATCAGGATTTTTCATATTTCATGCCAGGGTGATAGGCCCTTTCTTTGCTCAAGGCCACTTGTCATAAAAGGAGAAAGCAGAAGGCAGTTGGGTCTTGAGTCAGAGTCAGGCAAAGCTCTGCACAGAACATCAGGGAAATTTATGTATTTTCCATTGGATTTGGACATCATCTCATCTATTCCAGGGTCAGCTAGAGAGAGAAAACCCAATGACAGACCTAACTAGCTGCATAAAGAAAGGATCGTTTTAGAGTTGGTTGTTCAAAGATCTGGTACCACCTAAGAATTTTTTTTTTTATTGAGCAACACATTTCCCTCTCCCCCCCTCAACCTCAGCACGATTAAGCCCTGCCCACATCTCAGAGCACATCACATTGGCTTTCCTTGTATGCTAGGTAAGCACTTCTTCCCCGGGTTTTCCTACACCATGTATAGGTGCATTCCTACCCCTGTCAAGTGTCAGTGCAATAAAGAGAATTAGATCTGGAGTTAGAATATTTGCATCTGAATACAGTAGAAATCAAGTAAGTAGCCTTTCTGTGTGTGACCTTGGAAAGGTCACAAGACCCAGCCTCTCTAGGTCTGTGTACCACTGACTAAGCTCTGAAAGACCTCAGAGGTCTTACAGTGAAGGAAATTGAGGCTTATTTATTAAAATTCTACTTAGTCTGGAGTTCTTTCTATTATATAAGTAATCTCTTCTCTTTGAGGGGACAAGATGAGAAGCAGTATGTTTTTTCTTCAAAGTTGGGAAATGATGCTTGGGTCTTTGTGGGTCAAACTCTCACATGAATGAAAAACGGTCTGACTTCCCAATAGATTATGGCACATTTCAGGACAAAGAAACAATGTGAGGGGAATGGGAAAGGAGCAGGGGGAAGAGAATGGATGGGCAGACAGTAAATATGGGGCAAAGCTGCTTTTCTGTGGTGCTCTCTTCCTTTGGCCTATTCCCTAGGCACTCTTCTGAGGCTAAGGTCTAACCTCCAGAAATTCAGGAATTTCCTCCATAGGAGAAGTAGGACCACAATAGCAACAGGTTGAACTAAGCCAGTATAGCTGTAGAAAGAACCCAGAACATCACTGATTAGAGCTGGAAATCTAATGGGCTAGGTCAGCCTTTTCCAAGGGGAGCTCAGGCCACAGGCAGGTGTAGTTCACACAAGAGGCAAGAAAGATCATTACTCAAAATATTTGCATGTACTTTACCTATACCTACAGGCAATGCAGGCTGACTCAAGTTCAATAAATCTGGTTCACAGATACTTATTACCAACATAAAGATCATCCTCTGAATGTTTTTCTCCAAACCTTTTCTCATATCCAATCACACTAATTCACATCCCCCCAATACAGAAATGATTAAAGGTCCCAGAAAAGATTAAGGTGGGGCAGAATGTGATAAACACTCCATGGAACCCAAGTGACCACACTAATTTATCCGAACAACAAAAGGAAAAATCACCCAGAAAGCAAACTTAAAAAGGTCAAGTCTGGGAGTCATGTAAGAGTAGCTTGTGCATAGTGGATAGAGCACCAGTCCTGGAGTCAGGAGGACTAAAATCCAACTTCAGACACTTACTGGCTGTGTGACCCTGGGCAAGTCACTTAACTCTGCCTTCAAAAAAAAGAAAGAGAAATAGAGAAAGGAAGGAAGGAAGGAAGGAAGGAAGGGAGAGAGAGAGAGAGAGAGAGAGAGAGAGAGAGAGAGAGAGAGAGAGAGAGAGAGAATGAGAAAGAGAAAGAAAGAAAAAGAAAGAACAAGAAAAAGAGAGCAAGAGAGAAAAAGAAAGGGAGAAAGTGAAAGAGAGAAAAAAGAGGAGAGAAAGAATGAAAGAAAGAAAAATAGAGAAAGAAAAAGGAAAGTAAAAAATAAAGAAAAATGGGAAAAGGGGGAAAGGTAAAGGAAAAGGGGAGATCCTGATTATCTCAGGATCTATCACAAGCAGCTGGAGCATCCTGCTTTTCCATGATGCTGTGACCCTGCTAATTTGAGACTGGTAAGTAAAAGGATCAAGATTCTCACCATGTAGCTTCCCCTTTCTCCTAAAGACATCCTAGAGAATCAGAAACTTTATGCAGGCTATTTGTCTCATTTTGAATTCTGCCAGGCCTTAGGTGTCCTCTCCCTGGCACAGGGATTCTGGTCATGGGCCACCAAATCTCTCTATCCAACCAGTCTCAATAACTAAGTCCTAGTTGTGGTCTGCCAGAAATAACCACTCTTCCTTCTTTAAGAGGACCTTTAAGGAGGAAGCCTAAAATGCCCACCTCAGTAAAACCTGACACCCTCTGAAGATGAGTCTGTACCTAGATATACCAAGATCTCAGCTGAGAAGTCTGTGTCCACAGATTGTTTAGAACCTAAACCAACAGTTCTCCATCCTTCCCCCAAATAAGCATAACTTTAACCATTGCTAATAAAGTCATAAATCAGCTGTCTCCCCTTTCATTCTTTCCCATTCCCCTGGATATCTTCCAATGTGTTATATCATTCCAATCTGCATTTATTTCCTTACTTCTGTCTCCCAAATGGGGCTGAAAGCCAGTCTTTACTGGGCTACATCTTGCTGACTTGTTTTGTAAGGAGAAACATTTCCATTCCCACTAAGCAAGCTATAAATCAAATTGCCAGTGTGTCCTCAAGGAATAAGGCCCAGTTGCTTTCCAATGGATCTCATACCTCTCCTTCCCTCTCTGTCCTTGACCTTCCTCAAATCTAGGAGATTGATGACCCATAACCACAACCCAGGGGGCTAAGGTAATATGGTAACCAGTGAGAATAGTTTTGACTTTCCTTTCTGGGAAGGTGCAGAAGCGAGGAAAACAGAACCAATGTTTGTGACTCTTAAACAGGAAACTCCAGTAGCTACCACACTCCTCTTCTAGGAAGGGTCTTTTCCTCACTTCCAAATTTCTATTATGACCAAGGCTTCAGCCTCACTGACTGCTCTCAGGAAATCAGAAATCTGAGGGAATACTGTTTGGAATCAGACCTGCTGCTGCAGATGTTAGTTTGGTTGCAACAGGCTATCCCTAGAGAAAAGCACAGTTTGCATTCATTTGCAATTGTTTGTATGCCACTGGGAGAGTTCAAAAGCTTTTCTCCTGTGCATGCTCCATTTCCTAAGATTTTGAGAGCTCACAAGAACAGAGCAATGTCTTGTTAGTAGGCAGTTCCAAAAGATAAGGGCTGTGCCTCCCTTGTTAGATGGGGCCTCTACAGGATGGGATTGTGCTCTATTTTACAGGGTTTGCAACAGAAGAACAGGCAAATGACTATGGAAAGGTATTTTTCTCATCTCCTAGTGAAGGATCTCCCATTCCCTACTCCAAACATGGGCTTCACTTACCTGGAAGCTCCTCCATGCTATTGACAGGACTGAAGTAATTTTTCAGGGCACTGTAGCTGTTCATAGCAACACTTAGGTAGAACTCTGGCATAAAGGCAAAGAGGGAGCCTATGCGGTCCCCATGCTCTATGGTGCGGGTACAAACTCGGAGGAGCCAGTAAATGTCCTGCATCTTCTCCTGAGAGGATGAGAGGAGAAAAGAGAGCCTTATAACATACAATTCCTAGCAATAGCACAAATGGGCCCAAGACCAAGGACCAATGCCTACCAGAGTCACCTCCAATCATTGAGACAGGGAGGTGGGGCAGGTGGCCTCTTGAATTGTATTTTGTCTATCATATTCCACCCTGAGAAAACTAGATAGTCTGAAGAAAGGGTGCTGCTGGGTTTTTGTCTTTGGTCAAATGCCATATAGGAACCATGAGAGTATGACTATAGGGTTGGAAATATCTGTTCCCAAGCAACAAAGAGGCTTCCACACCTACTGAGGGAGTAGATGTCTCCCAAAGAAGTCTCTCTTTGTCATATTTCCTCAGTATTCAGTGACCCATATAGACCAGATACTTTTGAGTTTTTAGGACAAAAACTGGTTTAGGTGAGGGGAGGTGGCGAAGGAGAGTGAAAAAGAATGACAAGAACAGCTCAGCTCAGCATTTGACTGAAAGACAATGTTAAAAATAACAGTAATAACTGAAATTATTATGGTGACTTAAAGTTCTCAAAGTGTTTAATTATATATATATATATATATGTATATATATATATATACATGACCTTCACCATGACCCTATGAGAGGAAAAAAGTGCATAGAATTTGGGGTCCAAGGACCCGGGCAATGAGGTGGCACAGTGGACAGCACACTAGACTTGAAGGCTGGAAGACCTGACTTCAAATCCTGCCACGGACACTAGATGAGTAACTCTGAGCAAGACTCTGATCAACCCTCTGTGTCTCAGTTTCCTCATCTGTAAAATGGAAATAGCAACAGTCTTTCCTTGAGGGTTACAGTGAGGATCAAATGAGATGATTTTGTAAAGCAATTAGCACAGGCCTGGCAAATTGTAGCTATTGTTAGCTATTATTTGCTATTATTGGAATCCTAGTTCTGCTATTGATTACTTATGTGACCTTGGGCAAATTTCTTGGATCCCAGCTTCCTTATCCATAAAAACAGGGGAGTAGACAAGATGACCTCAAAGGTATGTTCCATGGACAAATTCTATGATTTTTTAATGGGATTGCCCTTCCTGAGTTGTATAAACAGTTTCATTGTTAGGTTAGTGGGACAAAGAAGAAGGCTCTTGCCTAATTCAGCCATAGGATATCAAGAAACCTAAGGCATCAGTGATTTGGTCACATTTTTTTTTTTGGAAGGCAAATGGGGTTAAGTGGCTTGCCCAAGGCCACATAGCTAGATAATTATTAAGCGTCTGAGGCTGGATTTGAACTCAGGTCCTCCTGACTCCAGGGCCAGTGCTCTATCCACTGTGCCACCCAGCTGCCCCGACATCAGTGATTTGAAGGGAAAAAGCGACTACCCTGATCCAAATTAAGCCCTCACCTTAGAGTAGATGGTGACATTGATCCAGGCAAGACGGCGACTCAAATGATTCAGCTTCTCAGAGAAAACCTTCTGACTTTTCATCAATTCTTCCTGAATGTCTTTCCTCTGTTGATGTCCCCAAGAGAGGAGATTCAGTAAATACATCCATTTTACCTAATCCTGGACCACACTCACAGATTATTCTTTCTTGAGACCCTACAACATACCTGAGATTGACAATCACTTACAACCCTGCACAGTTTGATGAGGAAACAGAAGCTCCCTGTTGTTCATCCTCCCTTCCCAACCCAGAGCTATCAGTAGCAGCCTCATTCTAGAGAGACTGGGGTGACAAGACCAAAAAAAAGAAAATGATGTGAGAATAGCCCAGGCTTTCCTGGAGGTTCTAGGTGACACATCATCCTAGCACAAGACCACCAAAAAGGACCATAAAGCTAAGTCCTTCTCTGCAAGCAATTTATAGGAAACTCACTTTTGGCTCAATATAAAAATGCCTTACCCAGAAGTAGATACTTAAGAAATCTTGTTGAATTGAATGATCAGAACTTTTCAAAAGTCAGTCACTAAACATTTGTTAAATACCTACTATGGGCCTAGCAGTTTGTAAAGTGCTGGAGATTCAGAGAAGAGTCAAAGATAACCACTGCTTTTAAAGAGCTCATAATCTGATAGGAGAGATGACATGCAAAAAGTTCTGAACAAACAAGTTATATGCACAATATACCAGAGATCACTGACAGAGGGAAGAGAATAGCATTAAGAGAGATGAGGAATAAAGAAAGATTTCTCTAAGAGGTAGGGTTTTAACTGGGATTAAAGAAGTCGAGGAGGCCAGGAGCTGGTGCTGAGGAAGGAGAATCAGAAGATAGAGGAAGATCCAGGGTGGGGGGAAGTAAAGTGTTAGAAGACTGGAAAGGGGTATGGAGGAGGCTATTATGAAGGGCTGTGAACATCAACAGGATTTGATTTTTGGTTCTGAAGGTGACAGGGAGCCACTGAAGTGAAGGGATAGAAAGAACAGGTAGCAGCTGGATAGATTAGGATATTCTAGATCAGGTTCCTACTCAGGTACATCTGCAGTCCCTTCCAGTTCTGATAATTTATGAAGTGCTTAAATAGCTGCATTGGCCTGACCATATATGCAGCCTTCAGACAAGAGAGCCCTGGAGGTTCAATCTCTCCCCAAATAAGAGAATCTGAGGAAAAGAGGAAAGAGGGAGCTAGTTTTAGGTGGTCAAGAGGAAAAAGATACCTGGTCACCTCCCAGGGCTCTATACCCAATAGGTACTTAATATTTGTTGATGGAATAAAAGATGGTCTTTAATCCCATGGGACTCCAGCCAAATACAGCTTTTCTAAAGTGAGATGAAGTAACCAAGAAAGTAATCAAGTCACCAAGTGACCCTAAAGGAAAGCCAGCTGCCCCACAACACAGTTATATACGGGGGGGGGGGGGGGGGGAGTGAAGGGTCGAAGCAGTGACAGAGAAATTTCGATCTCCTATGTTTGGAACTCTGATGACTCAGCAAGTGATGGGCACTTTCCTTTCAGATTCATAATTGATGCTCTCATCATAAACAGCAGAGCAGCAGCCAGCTCTCTCAAGTACTGCTGTGTATATGAATTCTCAGACCCACACATTAGCACTTAGCTAGACTGAGAGGACTTCCCTAACAAGGTGGGGGGCAGGGGATATACAGCAACCGTGCTGCTCAGAAGCCCTGATGGCAGCAGCAGCCTGAGCCCAACAGTTAATGAGCTCATCTAGCCCAGGCACAGGCCCAGGGAAAATGCCAAACACCAGAAGTCCAAAAAGACTTTAGCTGCAGTCTAATAATAAAGAATAAAGAGTTTGTTTTCTAAGGGTATGAAACAGATACTAAAGGAAAAGAGGAAAAAGGAGGCACATGGATGAGAACTCTTTGGGCTCTTTTTGGCAGGGAGAAAGGGGAATGGGGGTAGTTTTCCAGGAACAGAACATGATGCAAGATGTAGTCTCAGGATGGGAAGTTAGTACTGTTCCTTTTCTTATAGTCTCTCACTCTGATGGGGCTACATTGTTAAGGGATAGCACGAAGTCAAAGGGACTGCTTTTCATTGGGTCCTACACACTACCCCACCTCTTGGACTCAAAAGACATTGTTCTTACCCACTTTGGACACCGGCTGAGCTTCTCCTCTGTATCTTTCAAGGCCATGGCATACTCATTCACATCATCAGAAACACCCACCATCTAGGATCAAAGCAGTATAGGAAAAATTCCTCTATCTGCCCTCCCCAGATAAGCCTAAAAGCTCTGGACTTACCAAGTCCAGAACTACTCTTTTCATGAACAAACCCTTTCAATTGCTGCCTATTAACCCTCCCCTGACAGGTTCAAGGATGAACAATCTACTTGAACTACAATTGAGGGAAGAAGAGAAACAAAGAAAAATTTCTAAAATTAGCTTTGCCACACTGCATGTACACACAGATGACTCTAGGATCAACCCAACAAGAAGGATATAGATTTAACTTTTAAGGGCCCTCAGCAATGCTGATCTTCTGCCCTTCCTCAGAACCTACTACTCACATAATGCTATTTCATCCCACCTATCAAGGGCAGCTCTAGACAAGGAAATCTTTATTTAAAGTTCCTTCCACCCCTCAGTCTGTCTCACTCCAGAATACCCATAGACAAGGAGGACTCTGCAGGATCAAGGCTCTGGTTTCCAGGTATGGAGTGGGATCTCCAGCTCACCACCACCTGAACCAGAAGAAAGTACTAGGACCAGGGAGTTTTTACTCACTTCCCATCAAATTCTACAGGGGCCCCATATCTGAACACTTCTGGATCAGCAGACATCAATCCCTACTCACCTTTCCCAGCTGCTGGTGAACACTCAGGTTGTACATCATGATGACCCCATCCAGGATCTCTAATAGGGAGTTCTCCGTAAGGGGTTGGTCTGGCTCCTCTGGGGGTCTCCCCAACAATAGGCCTTCATTCCCATGGCTCCCTTCAACTGCAAAGGGAAGAGAGACTTAGGGCAGCAATCGATATCCTTTATCCCTCTCCTAAAGCAATGGAGAAAGAGGGCTTCCTGCTAGTCATCAGTTATCCCCTTCATCTGGCTGCCTTGGGCCCAGTACTTGATATCTAAGTCACCTAAGAAGAATAAGGTCCCAACAAAAGCATACTACAGTACAACTGAGAACAGGTTGGGAGCTTTTGAGTCAGAAGCAATAGGAAGGGTCACACAAAGAACACAGTATAAATGGCCAAGGTCACTCTAATATGACTAAGTCTGAATGTCTATGGTGAGAAGAACCATCTGAATGAAGTCTAATGCTTTCTTGTCTGCCTTAGGAGCAATGACTCACAGCGCTTTACACCTCCTGAATAAAATTAAATTCAATAAGTGTAAATGAAATAGCATACACTTAACAAAATGGGCTTAGAAAAACAAAATGAATCAACAGCCAAATAAACTAATGTAAACTTAGGTTGCATTAAGAGTGATGTGATCCAGGCTGAAGGAGTTAACAGTTCTACCATGCTGTGCTCTGATCAGATCATATATGGGCACCATGTTTTAGACCGCCTAGAGTACATCTATATGAGGACAAGCCTGCTATGAAGCAAGCCCTGTAGGAACTGGGGATGCTTAGCCTTGGAAAGACAAGAATGAGTTGCTTGGCAGTGGAGACAGGTGACATATAATCACAATATGAAAGGCTGTGATAGAGTAGAATGAATAGATTTAGTCTAATTGTTCACAAAGAGGGTAAAGCTAGTGGAATGAGGTGTAACTACAGAGAGGTAAACTGCAATGCAAAAAAGGGAAAAAAAATTTTCCTAATGAAACCTCCCCAAATGGAGAGCAGTGAATTCATGGAACCTGGACACCTTTATAAGAGAATAAATGAACACACTTGTCAGAGATGCTACAGTGGGGAGGAATATGGGATTTCTGAAGACTCTTCCAGTTTGGAAGTTCTGTGATTCCCTCTGAGTCCCTTTAGAGTCCTACAAAAAGCAGTAGGGAAAGCCCAGGGTACAAGTACTTTCACAAGGTCAGATCTGGGCTAAAGCAGCAGGGAGAGCTATTTTTAAAGCATCAATTTCCTCATTTCATCTCCTCACTCCTGAAGGTGCTCTTCCCAAACCCACATGCAGCCATTAGTGGTCACCTAAACCCAGGGCAGGACTGGGTCAGGGTCTGAGAGGAGTGAATATCTTCCTGAGGTCTGCCTGGGCACTGATCCAGGCCTTAAAGAGAAGTCTCCTGACGACCCCCAGTCCCTTCTGGAGTCCTTAGCTCCTTCCCCTGTCAGAATATAAATGTCAGAGGAAGCAGCATCATCTCTAGGATTCCAGAGCCAACCAACAGGGCAGGGACCTGCTACAGAGGCAGCCTCATGGGAGGAATATAGGCCCCAAATGACTACCCTAATAACACCATAAGGGACAAGGAAGCCCAATTGGAAGGCTGCCAAGGCATATTTCCTGAGATCTGGGCAACAGAATGTTTCATTACAGAAGAAGCTGGGTCTCAGTGAAAGCCATCAGGGTCCTTGGGAGACTGGTTCTGTCAAATTCCAAATCCCATAAGGGTAGGGTCCCTAACCACAATGGGATTTCTTACCCTGGGTATAGAGGCATCTTCCTCATTAATGTCTCTTGTATCATACCAGTTTTAACCATTTTCATATTTGTCCTCTCTGGTCCTTACTCCACACAGCTTCCAAAAGAATCTCATTAGTGTATAAGTTCAAATGTCACTCCCCTACTTAGAAATCTTCCACCGGTCCCTACTGACCAACCTTTGTGGCCTCATTTCATTCTACTATCCTTCAAGAATTCTCCATTTCAGAAAACTGAACCACTTGCTAATTCCAATAATTTGTTATGCCATCTCCATCTCTGTGGCTTTCATAGATACTATCCCCTAATGTGCTTTGAACAAACCGCCTCCTAATCTCCATCTACTGTTATCATTTTGTCCCTTCAAAGCTCAACCCAAGTACCATCTTCTCCCTGAGACCTTCCTTGATCCTCACAAGGTTAAGAGTGATCCTCACTTTTAGAAATTTCTTTCCAGGTCCTTCCTCAGTCTCTCCTTAGCTCCAGCACACTCTACTTTGCAATACATGAATTCCTGTAGTATAATACCATTAGACTGAAAGTTCATTAACTGCCTCATTTTCCAACTGTGTGTCTCCAGGGCTAAATGTTAAGCCCTGCTGAGCCCACCCCAAAGTCAATTACATACTATCCTCCTCTGTTCTCTGCTCCACGTTCAGTGTTCGGAGTTTCACTTTTTCCATGGTGCCCAGGGGCCTCCGGGGGCTCATGAGGCTCACAGCTGCTGTGCTGAGGAAGCGGTTGGCCCGACTCAGTGTTGGGGAGCTGAGCCAACTGGACCTGGCCAGGGCCCCTCCAATAGCTAGAGCAGCCACAGGGCGCTGAGAAAGAAGAAAGACCAATCACCCTGAGAGCCTCCCAGTATCCTCCCCCCAGACCCCGGGCAAAAAAAATACCCCAAAACAAAACACTAGGCAGAACCTGTAGCTATAGTGGGATTAGGGTTCAAAAGACTATTCAGGGGCAGCTAGGTGGCACAGTGGATAAAGCACCGGCCCTGGAGTCAGGAGTACCTGGGTTCAAATCTGGTCTCAGATACTTAATAATTACCTAGCTGTGTGGCCTTGGGCAAGCCACTTAACCCCATTTGCCTTGCAAAAAAAAAAAAGACTATTCATTAGTAGAAAAAAATATGTTGTTTTCTAGCTCTTTCACTTAGTAGGAGGGCCAACTTTGGACAAATCACCTCACTGAGCCTTATTTTCCTTTTTAGTAATGAAGGCAAGGACTGTATGAACTTTCTGCTACCTCTAGTATCTAGCACAATTCTTTGTACACAAGGATTTAATGAGAGCTTATTGAATGAATAAATGAATGACCCAACCTATAAATCTAACAGAGATATTGAGAAGATAAAATAAGATGTCTATTGATGTGCTTTATAAACTATTAAATTTTTTATAATAGTATATAATACTGTAGTATTAGAATAGTATAGACCAGGAGAAGGTATCATTATGATCCTCTGAGAAATAAAAAGGTGAGAGTTAAGGTAGGACCGTTATCTCAAGGAAAACAGGTACTAGCAAGTGTGATTCTTCAAGGAACTTCACAGGCCTGAGCCCAGGGAAGAGGAGAAATTCAGGAAGGCTGCTTCAGTTTGGGGAATGATGTTTTCTCAATGAGAGCTACCCTGCAGCTAGGCCCCTTCTCTGGGAGTTTAATCTGGTGGCCTAGAAGAAGTCTTCCTGGAGGTGACCTAAGTCACCTAGAGTCGAAGAATACTTTGGGGTAAACCCAGGGGTCCAAAGAAAAGGCAAGAAAAAGTACTTAAGGAAGGGTCACCTGTGCAGTTGATGTAGCTGACTCATCATCCTCATCAAGGTCATCCATGGTGATGGCTTGCAGCTCTGAGGGATCAATCAAGATGTTTGCCTTCGATGCCAGGTCATCTGGGAGAAAGGGCATGGGCATGGGGGTTGGTCTCAGCCTTTGGGGTGATAGGCAACAAAACCTGACCCTCTTTGGTCCTGAAGTACCTAGAACTCCGAAAAAATTTCCCAAGGTTTCCCCAAAGTAGGGCAGCCAACTGCCCTTTCAGGGTGAGGGCTGTAATTGAGCCGCATTGAGATTCAAGTCCTAAGAGGGTTACAAGCTTCTTCCAATGCTTAGCACTCAAGAAAAAGAGAGCCCATTTAAAGGGAAGCAAGTGACGGAAGGCACTTTTGTCCATGCCTCTCTAATGTCCTTATCTTACAGTTATAGCTCCAGTCATCCACATTTGTGTATCATTCCCAATAGATCCTGAGTTTTGCTAGAGCAAGGAGAGTCTTATCTAAACTCCATCTACCTCTCCCAGTTGAGCAATTCAATTCAAAGCATTTATAATGCTCTTCCTATGTGTCCGGTACAAGTCTAGGAATCTAAATACAAAATAAAAGATAGTCCCTATGTTCTGAGGATAGAGTGGGGACAAGGAGGATGACAACATTTACATGAATAAGTAAATATGTGAAATAACATGAATAAAGTAGGTACTTGGTGCCTTGGGTCATGGCAGGAAGAGCAAAGGCCTGGGCATAAGGAGAGACTAGGGCTGACTTGGGTCAGCCATAACCCAACTTTAGTTTTTTGCCTCCATTTTTGCCCTAGGTCCCTGGTAGGTGAGAGCCTGAGGGCAGAAAAGGAGCTTATTATTAGCCCAGTCATCCTCAAAGCCCTAGGCAGTGACCACTGAATCAGTACCTATTTGTTGACTTGGACTGTTCTACTAGCCTCCTGAGGTTATTGAGAAGACCTCCCTGTCTTTTAAGGTAACAGATGTGCAAATACTTTAAAAAAAAGGAAATTAAAAACCTATACAAATGTACAGTATCATTGACACCATGAAACCTCAGTCAGGAAACACATTCACTCTCAAACTGTAGACTAAATGATATTCTCTGGCTCCCTCTGCTGAAAAGGGGCCTGCATAACAAGGACAGAGCATGAAAAATGGTCCAGGAATTGACCAAGATGGGGTGAATCAGGGAACAAACTAGGGGCCATGAAGCTAGCACACTCACATGCAACTTTCAAAGATATGGGTATCCAACTCTGGATTTTGTCCTCTAAGGCTTCTCTTTGTAGGGCTTGCTATAAGCTAGACTGTGAGGCCTAATTTAAAAAACCAGGAAGGCTCCCACTGCACAAATTATCTTCTTTTTCTGGATCTATAGCATTGGGGTCCTAATGAAGAAGGGTTTATTCCTACCAATTTACCATTAAGGTCACAGGCCCCTCCATTCCCTTCCTCACCACGCTCAAGACAATATTACAAAGCTGAAAGAGACTCAAGAGGTCCTCTAATCCAATGCCTATCTGAATAGGAATCTTTTCTGTAGAATTTTCAAAAAATGGTCATAAAAATGCTACCTGAAGACTTCCAATGAGGGGGAACCCACTACTTCACAAAGGAGACATTTCCAACTTTTGAATAGCTTTCTTTATTAGGGAGGTGTCACTTAGAAATCGTGTTCTCTCTAACTCTCCTCTTTCACTTCTTTAACTAATTCTCACGTGGCTCTGACCACCTTCTTCTAGACACACACGAATTTATCAACATCCTTCACTAGTGTGGGGCCCTGAATGGAACGCAATACTACAGACTAGGGTCTATATGATCATCTGGACCTTAGACATCATGCCTCTTAATACAGCCTCAGTATAGTTTCTTTGCCTGCCATGTTACACCATAGACACATGTTGAGGTTATAGCTACCAAACCCTTGGGTCACTTTCACTGAATTGTTCTCAAAACATACTCCTTTGAACTTGAACGATTTTAACCCAAGTGCAATTTGTTACTTTCAATTTATTACCATCATATTTCATATTTTTCTATTCAAAGCATTTTGCTGGCCTTGGGTTTTCACTCAAGCAATATAACACTGGTTATCCTTTCCAGTTTAATGACTTTGGTGCATAGTTTCTGCTTTGGAAAGATGTAAGAATCATGGAAATTGAAAGAAATGTTTAGTTCACCATCTTGTTGCCCTTGAGGGTCCCATAAGTCCCTTACCAATTTAATGTCACTCACAGATTTGATAATCATGTTTGTTATACATGTGAATTTAATAACAAATGTCATAATCTTTGGTTACTCACTGGAGAGCTACATCTTTGTTGTCATGGATACCTTCAGTACCTCTCTTTGGGGTGATTCACCCAAATCACCTAAAAACCATACTATCCTTTCAACATACTTACAAGCTTGTTCACAGACTATGCCTGAATTTCAGTAATGCATTTGACAATGTCTACAGGATTCTCTTGAATGACAAAATAATACTGTCAAAAACAGGAAATGAGTTTGGTCTGGCATCACTAGTTCTTGATGAATTCATGCTAGCTCTGAGGAATGACCCCAGGCTCCTTCAGGCTCTGCCTACTGAAATGTGCCCTGTCAAGGTCTCATACAAACATACCTTTGAGGGTTTTCTTAAGATGAGATAAGAGGCCCCCCAGTCTCTGCAGGTCAAAATAATCCACCTTCCCATTATAGAAGAGTTGTGGGGGGACGTAGGCTTCTGCAGAGAGAGAGAGCAAGAATATCTTGTCAAGACAGAATCTGAATATTCTTCTTCAGGTTGAGGAAGGAAAGATTCTAAAAGTCATCTAGATATTTCAGTTTCTACCTTCAAATTAAGAAAGAGAACCCTAGGGCTCTGACTTCAGGACTGACCCCTCAATCAACTATTGGTTTCAACATGGGGATGGGAGGGGTGTGGGGAAATACAGAACAATGGAAAGAGTATTAGATCTGGTATTGGAAGACCTGCGTTCAAATCCTGATTTTGTCATGTACTACCTGTATGCCTTTCAGCAAGTTATCTAAACTCTCCATGCCTCAATTTTCTCATCCGTAAAATGGAATATATGATCTCTTGGGTCCCTTTGAACTCTAAAGTTATGATCCTTCTTGTCACAGGATGGGGACTAGAGGACTTAAACCACCCAATCAACAGGCATTTATGAAGTGTCTACTATGTGCTAGGCATTGTGGAAATATATAATGACATAACCCATTTTCTCAAGTGTCTTACATCCTAATGAGAGACAACATATATGGTATATGTATATGTACAAATGTGGTATGTATGTGTGTGTACATGTGCATATGTATATGTGTGTATCTTTGTGTATATAAACAAACACATGACATGTGTATATAAACAAACACCAAAGCTTTGGTGCTATTTAATGTTATAAAAGCCCAAAAATTATGGAAGTCTTTATAAAATAACTAAGAAGAAAATAAACACAAAGAAATACAAGTTAATTAAATACCAGTGAGGTTAGAGAACTGAGGCACCAACCAGGAAAGGCTTCATGTAGAAGCTGACACCTCCATCTTGAAGGAAAAGTGAGATTCAATGGATTTGGAGAATAGCTACTACAAAAGCATGAAGATGAGAAATAGAGAACTGGGGTTTGAGGAACAGAGAGGAGGACAATTTGGATGAATTAAAGAATATGGGACGGAGAGTAATGTTCACTGAAGCTGACAAGATAAGTTGGGGTCAAGTTTTGAATGGCTAAAAGTTAAACAGAGTTGGGGTGGCTAGGTGGCACAGTGGATAGAGCACCGGCCCTGGAGTCAGGAATACCTGAGTTCAAATGCGGCCTCAGACACTTAATAATTGCCTAGCTATGTAGCCTTGGGCAAGCCACTTAACCCCACTGTCTTGCAAAAACAAAAAAAAAACAAAAAAACCTAAAAAAATGTTAAGCAGAGTTGACTGAATGACATGGTTAGAGCTGAGGTAAAATGCTTTGGCAACAGTGTGGAGGACAGACGACTATGGGGAGAGATTTGAAGCAGAAAAAAACAAAACAATTAATAGATCATTGCAATATTCTAGATGAGAAGTAATGATCACTGGAATTAAAGAGGGGGTTGTAACAGCAAAGAGAAGAGGTCCAATGCAAGAGATGCTGTGGAAGCAGAAAAGAGATTAGTCAAATGACTAGATATGTGAAATTGTGAAGACTGATAAGTTGTTGATAACACCAAAGTTGTGAACCTGGATGACTGAAAAAATGGTGGTACAGTCAATAGAAACAGGGAAGTTTATAAGAAAGGCAAGTTAGGGGGAAAAGATAAGGAGTTCTGTTTTGGACATGCCGAGTTTGAAATTTCTTAGTCTTCATTCTTCTTGACCTCGCTGTAGCCTTTGACACTACTGATCATCCTCTCCTCCTGGATATTCTCTTCTAAGTTTTCAGGTCACTGTTTTCTCCTAGTTCTCCTACCCAGCTGATCCCTCCTCTGTCTCCTCTGCTAGATCCTCTTCCAGATCATATTTTAACTATAAGTAGACATCAAGATTCTGTTTTGGGTCCTCTTCTTTTCTCCCAGGACACTACTTCACTTGATAATTTTGACCAGATCCCAAAGATTTAATGACCATCTCTACACTGATGATTCTCAAATCTACCTTTCCTCCCTAGCCCAATCTCTTCATTATCTTCACTCTTGTATCTCCAATTATATTGCAAACATCTTGAACTATATGTCCAGTGGGCATCTTAAATTCAAGATGTCCAAAAGAGAACTCATTAGCTTCCCCCCAACCCTCTCCCACTTCCCCTATTACTGTAGAAGGCAACACCATCCTCCCATTCCCTCAAGCCTGCAACCTAGGAGTCATTCTTGACTTCTCACTATCTCTTAGCCTCTATATCCAATCTGTTTTTTGTTTATTAATTTCACCTCTGCAACAGTTCTCAAATATGCTCCCCTTCTCTCCTCTGTCACTGAGACCACCCTGGTGCAGGCCTTCATCATGTCATGCTTAGACTAATATAATAGGCTGCTGGTGGTCTGTCTGTCTCAAGTCTCTTTCCACTCCAATCCATCTTCAGCTACCCCATTCAATAAACTCTAATGGCTTTCTATCATCTACAGACATGAATATAAAATGCTGTATGGCATTCGAAGTCCTTCAATAACCTAGCCTCCTCCTACCATTCCAGTATTTTTACACCTTCCTCTCTACCACATCCTCCTCAGATGAGTAACATTGGCCTCCTCACTGATCCACAAATAAGGCACTACATTGACTTTGGGTATTTTCTTTAGCTGTCTCCTAGTTCTAGGATATTTTCCCTCTTCTATTCTAATTACTAACCTCTCTGACTTGCTTTAAATCCCAATTAAAATCCCATCTTCTACAAGACACCTTTCCTAACCATTCTTAATTCTAGTGCCTTGTTCTTATTAATTATTTCCTATTTCCTCTGTATATAGCTTGCTTGCATATTGTCTCCCCCACAGAATGGGGCAGCTAGAGTGCTAGCTCACTGAGGGCAGGGACTGTCTTTGCCTCCTTTTGTATCCCCAGTACCTAGTCCAGTGCCTGGACCATAGTAGGCTCTTAAATTTTTATTGACTTACAGGATCATAGATTTAGAGCTAGAAGGCACCTAAAAGACCATCTAGTTCAATCTCCTTATTTTTATAAACATTTATATAGTGTCAAATTTTCTTTGGATGTTATTTTATTTTTTTGCAAGGCAATGGGGTTAAGTGACTTGCCCAAGGTCACCCAGCTAGGTAATTATTGCATGTCTGATGCCGGATTTGAACTCAGGTCCTCCTGACTCCAGGGTCAGTGCTCTATTCACTGCACCACCTAGCTTCCCCTTATTATTTTATTTTTTAAATTATATGAAAAGATAGTTTTCAACATTCATCTTTTTGCAAGCATTCAAGTTCCACATTTTTCTATCATCCTCCCTTCACTCCATCCTCTCCATGGCAATGACCAATCTGATATAGGCTGTACATGTACAATCATGTTTATTATACATGTTAATCATATTGTGAAAGAATTAGAACTAAAGGGGAACTTATGAGAAAGAAAGAAAAAAACAAAAAAAATTTTAAAAAGTAAACATAGTATGCTTTCTTCTGCATTCAGATTCCATAATGTTTTCTCTGGATATGGTCAATCCCCTTATTTTACAGGTGAAAAAAACTAACATGCAAAGAGATTATATAACTTACAGAGGGTCTTCCAGTTACTGTTAGGCAGGATATGAACTCACTTTTTAGTTTTGTTTTTTTTTTTGCAAGGCAAATGGGGTTAAGTGGCTTGCCCAAGGCCACATAGCTAGGTAATTATTAAGTGTCTGAGACTGGATTTGAACCCAGGTACTCCTGACTCCTGGCTTTATACACTGTGCCACCTAGCCACCCCTCACTTTTTAGTTCTAAGCCTTAAGCTATGCCCCTCAAGTAGTAAATTACATTGAAGTAACACTGCTCACAAGGAAAGTGAAACAGTTCTGTTGTAGTCTTTTATTTTACATACACATAAAAATCATTTAATTTGCACTGAAATTGACTGAAATAAATATTACTGGCAAAGTCCTTCATTCTTAAGTTCACATTTTTAACCTTTTTCTTGTTACAAAAATGTTGTTATTAATGCTTTCTCTGGTTCCTGTCCAAGTGAGTCATTTCCATAAATAAAATACCTGATTGTGTTTTGTTTGAATGATAGGAGTGGCAAGGGAAGGGCAAGGCCAAGGAGTCTCTAGGCAGTTGGTGACATGAACTGGAGCTCAGGAAGAAGGCAGAGGTTGTATAGAAAAGATCATAAAATCAAAGATCTCTATCTGAAAGAGGCTTCAGAAGCCAGTGCTGCCTCTCTGATCATAAGTCATCCACATAGAGATAATTAATTTCACATAAGTTGAGGTAGTCACTGAGAGAAATGACAGAGGAAAAGGGAAGAGGACTAAGACAGAGCCCTTGAGAAAGCTTACAATGAACAGATATATTCTATCTGGGCAGCAGAGGAGACTGAGACAGAGTGATCAGAGAGAAAGGAGTAGAAGCAGGAAACTAGCTCCATAAAAACCCAGAGAAGAAAGTATATTTAGGGAGAGACAAAGGTTAACAAGGTTATATGTGGCAAAGAGGTCAAGAATGAGGACTGAACAAAGACCATCAGATTTGGCAATTAAAAAATCTTTGGTAACTTGGGAAAGAGCAGTTTCAGGTGAATGATGGAGACAGCAGGGCAAAGTATGTGAGAGGAGGAGAAATGGAAAGAGTTTTGTCACTTTTTCAAGGAGTTTGAGAAAAGGAAAGGCAATATAGGGTGTTAATTTGAGGGAATGGTAGTCTAGTCAAAGTTTTTTAAGCATCAGGGAGACCTCTTGTCTAAAGTCAGGAGGGAAGGAATCAATAGCTAGGGAAGATAGGGTAGAAAGAGGGAGGAAGAGGAGTGGGAGAGGGAGAGAGAGAGAGAAATGAGGGGAAATGAGGAGGGGAGGGAGGTGGAGAAGAGACGGGGAAGAGAAAGAAGGAGAAGGATGAGGGAGGGAGAGAAAGAGAGAGATGTTTGAGGGAGGAAATATGGAGAAGATGGGAGAGGGCATGATTAAGGGTAGACATAGAGGACCTGGCCCTAGCAAGAAGAGCCCTCTTATAATCAGACATTTAAGGAAAGGAGAACTTGAGAGATTAAGGAGTTTAAAAAAAAAAGAAAAAGGAAAAAAAGTTCTCAGTAATGACCTCAATTTTCTCAATAAATTATGAGGTAACATCCTCAGCTGAGAAAGAAGGAGATATGGAAGAAGAGAAGGTTTGGAAGTGTCTGTGTGGAGCAAGAAAGAGGAAGAATATAAAGATTGCCTTGCTGCAATAAGGGGTCCAAATTGAAGTTATATAACATTAATTTATAGTATATCTAGTCAGCAAGATTGTGTGACTTCTGGAAATTGAGTGAGTGTCCATCAACTGGGGAATGGCTTAATAAACTGTGGTATATGTATGTGATGGAACACTATTGCTCAATTAGAAACCAGGAGGGATGGAAATTCAGGGAAGCCTGAAAGGATTTGTATGAACTGATGCTGAGTGAGATGAGCAGAACCAGAAAAACACTGTACACCCTAAAAGCAACATGAGGGTGATGATCAACCTTGATGCACTTGCTCATACCAACAGGGCAACGATCAGGCACAATTTTAGGATAGCTGTGACAGAGAATGCCATCTATTCTAAGAAAGAATTGTGAGTTTCAACAGACTCCAAAGACCATTACCTTAAATTTAAAAAAAAAGTTATCTTATGTAATTCTGCTATATCTCATACTTAATGCACACCATGGAAAGAATGTAATGACTAACAAACTGCTTTCTGTGGGAGGGAGGGAAGCAAGATTGGGGGGAAAATTATGAAATTCAAAATAAATAAAATCTTTCAAAAAAAAAAAAAGATTATGTGACTTCCTCCAGGTCCATTCAGGAGCATGTAAGTGGGAGAGGAAGAGATGGATGATGGGAGTAATCTGGGGTTAGTTGATAAAAACCCAAAAAAAGGCTATCTGAATGTTTAGGAGCAGTAGGGGAATCCAACTAGAAGAAAAGTATGACTAAATTAGAAGAACAGATTGGAGACATAAGTAAGGAGCAGGCATCCCAGGAGGGCTCTCAGGTCTCTTGGACACAAATTTGATCTGGTAAAATAGAACACCTCTAAAACCCACTTTGTTTTTTTCTCCTGGTTTGCCAGCAACAAATCATCAGAAAATCTCTAGTGGGCATCATGCTCTACGGAACCTTATAGCTAAAAGGGAACTCAAATACAATTAATTCAACCTTCATAAGAATCTCCTCTACAATATCCTCAATAAGTGTGTATGTAATCTCTACCTGATGATTTTTTTTTTGCAAGACAATGGGGTTAAGTGACTTGCCAAAGATCACTCAGCTAGGTAATTATTAAGTGAGGCCAGATTTGAACTCAGGTAGGTACTCCTGACTCCAGGGTTGGTGCTCTATCCACTGTGCCACCTATGCACCCCTACCTGATGATTTCTTTTTTTCTTTTTTCCTTTTTTTTTTTTTAGGTTTTTGCAAGGCAAATGGGGTTAAGTGGCTTGCCCAAGACCACACAGCTAGGTAACTATTAAGTGTCTGAGGCTGGATTTGAACTCAGGGACTCCTGACTCCAGGGCTGGTGCTCTATCCACTGTGCCACCTAGCTGCCCCCTTATGATTTATTTTTTAATTAATTTTTATTAAAGATATTATTTGAGTTTTACAATTTTCCCCCCAATCTTACTTCCCTCCCCCCACCCCCCCACGGAAAGTAATCTGTCAGTCTTTACTGTGTTTCCATGTTGTACCTTGATCCAAATTGGGTGTGATGAGAGAGAAATCATATCCTTAAAGAAGAGAAGTCTAAGAGGTAACAAGATCAGACAAAAAAATACGTTTTTTCTAAATTAAAGGGAATAGTCCTTGAACTTTGTTCAAACTCCACAGCTCCTTATCTGGATACAGATGGCACTCTCCTTTGCAGACAGCCTAAAATTGTTCCTGATTGTTGCACTGATGGAATGAGCGAGTCCTTCAAGATTGAACATCACCCCCATGTTGCTGTTAGGGTGTATAGTGTTTTTCTGGTTCTGCTCATCTCACTCAGCATCAGTTCATGCAAATCCCTCCAGGCTTCCCTGAAATCCCGTCCCTCCTGGTTTCTAATAGAATAATAGTGTTCCATGACATACATATACCACAGTCTGCTAAGCCATTCCCCAATTGAAGGACATTTACTTGATTTCCAATTCTTTGCCACCACAAACAGGGCTGCTATAAACCCCTGATGATTTCTTAATGAGGAATTCATTGCCTCACAAGACAGCTCAATTCATTTTGGGATAGCTCTATATTTGTTGGGAAGGAATTTCCTTATTTTGATCTGAAATTTTCTTTTTTGCAGTTTTTAGAAGAAAGCAGATAAATTGCTGAGAACTGCTTCCTAAGAGCAGACTCCCTAGTGGAAATTCCTTGTGATGGTAGTGAAAGAGACCTTCTATTTCACTGAAGAAAAGAGGTGTCACTATATCTTTTGGAAAGGCAAGGGGTCCTATTGCAGGGAAAAGTAGCCAAGTTTCTATATCTATCACCTTAAAGGCCTTGCATGGCCACAAAAGAAACAAGCTCTGGGTGGGAGCAGTGAGATTTTTAGAATAAAGGCAATTAAGAGCAAGAGCCACCACAAAGAGAACTTTAAAAGTCAAAGATCATTCACTACAATTTACAATGTAATGGAATTTAAATGATTACAGAGTCCTGAAGTAATATGATTAAAAGAATGCTTGAGAAAGTGTGAGGAAATAGCCTTTGATTGTGTTCTTTAGTCTAACCCAGAGGCTGCAGCATGATATAGCAGAAGGAGCATCCAGCCAGAAGGTAGGAAAAGAATGCTGGTACCAGCAGTTCTACCATTCACTCTCTTCAGGGCCTTAGTCTCTCCAGGGCAATTTTTTGCTGTTAAATGAAGAGGTGAACTAGAAGCTCTCTAAGTGCTGACATTTTATGAGTCTAAAAATATTTGCTGAATTAACAAATCAATTGACATACTGAGGGCACTCTACCTTGGTAACCCAATCTATTACTACAGATGAGACACATAACAAATCTAAGGATGAGCAGGACTAAGGGTATGAGCTCCAGACCAAGAGAGCTGAGAGAGGTAACAGGTTGAGAATTTAGGCCTAAAGGGTTCTTGAGGAACATGTAGTTCAAAACCTGGGGTTTGTGAACTTTTTTTGTTTTGGGGGAAAATGTGGTGGAGAGAGAGAGAGAGAGAGAGAGAGAGAGAGAGAGAAACCAGTATTTTAAAATAATTGGTTTCCTTTGTAATTAAGCATTTAAAACAATTCTTCTGAGAAAGAGGTCATTGAGTTCATTAGCCTGCCCAAGGGGTGCATAACACAAAAAAGATTAAGAAGTCCTGCTCTGAGATGGAGCCAAGATGGCAGAGAAAAGCTAGAAGGTGTCTGAGCTCTCCCCAGTTTCCCCTTGGAAACAACATTAAATCAAGTCTCAAATGGATTCTGGAGTGACAGAACCTATAGAAAGTCAGAGTGAAATAATTTCCCATCTTAAGATAACTTAGAAGGACTTCAGGTAAAGTTTCTCATTTGGGTAAAGGAAGAGCATAGCCCAGAGCAGACACTGTCCAGGCAAGCCAGCCAGAAACTATTAGCCACAGCATAATCAGCACTTGAGGCCTGTTGGTCCTGGCTCAGCAGGCCAGCTATGAAGTCTCCAATCCCAGCACAGAAAAAAAATTTCCAGCCCCAGAACCCAGAGCACAACAGACACAACTAGACCGACCAGGTCACCTTAATACTTCCATCACAAGAAACTTGGGATAGTGCCTCCTGTGCCCCAGGACTAGAACTCAACTTTAAAATATACTAAATAGACTAAAAAAAAGAGAGAAAAGAGCCTTGATCATAGTTACCATTATAGTGACAGGAAGATCAAAGTACAAAGTATTGACAACAATGTCAAAATGGCTACATACAAAATTTCAAAGGGGGATATGAATTGTTCTCAAGCTCAAAAACCCTTCTTAGAAGAGCTCAAAAAGGATTTTAAAAACCAAATAAGGGAGGTAGATGAAAAATTGGGGGAAAAAAGGTATACAAGAGAGAATCAACAGCTTGGAAAAGGAAGGACAAAAATCCACTGTAGAAAACAACTCCTTAAAAAGTAGAAGTGGCCAAATGGAAGAGGAGATACAAAAGTTAACTGAAGAAAATAATTCCTAAAAAATTAGTAGAAGCTAATTATTTTATGGGACATTAAGAATAAGTCAAACCAAATTAAAAGAATGAAAAAATAGAAGAAAATGTAAAATAACTCATTGGAAAAACAACTGACATGGAAAATAGATCCAAAAGAGATAATTTAAGAATTATTAGACTTCCTGAAAGGCATAATCAAAAATAGGAGCCTGGACAGCAACTTTCAAGGAATTATCAAGAAAAACTGCCCTGATATCCTAGAAACAGAATAAATTAGTCATCAAAAGAATCTACCAGCTCAATGTTAGATTGCTTTCTGTTGGGGGGGGAGGAAAAGGGGAGGGGAAGGAGAGGGAGAAAAACATGAAACTCAAAATTTTGCAAAAAAAAATGATTTCTGAAAAATAACTAAATAAAATATCCTTTTTTAAAAAACCACCAGCACCTCCTGAAAGAGAGCCCAAAAATCAATATAGTATTCCTTGGAATACTGTAGCCAAATTCCAGAATTATCAAGTCAAGGAGAAACAATTCAATTATCAAAGAGCCAGAGGCAGGATTATACAGAATTTAGCAGCTTCTATATTAAGGAAACAGAGGGCTTAGTATATGATATTCTGAAAGGCAAAGGAGCTTGGATTACAATTAAGAATCAACAACTCAGAAAAACTGAACATAATATTTCAGGGGCAAAGATGACTATTCAATGTGATTGGGGTCTTTCAAACTGATGAAAAGATCAGAGCTGAACTGAACAGAAAATTAAATCTTTGAATAAAAGACTCAAGAGAAACATGAAAAAATAAATAGAAAAGAAAAAAAATCATGTTAAGGTCAAACTGTTTATATCCCAATGAGGGAAATGATACTTGTAACTCTTGAGAACTTTACCTCTATTAGGACATTAGAAGGTGTAATCATAGATGGGGAAGTGGATATAAGTTGACTTTGAATTGGTAATTGGTAAAAAAAGTGTGGAAAAAACAGGAGTGTACTTGGAGAAAAGGAAAGGAGGAGGCAGAATAGGGTAAATTAAATCTCACGAAGAGGCATAAAAGATCTATTACAGTAAAGGCAAAGAGGAGAGGGGGTGAGAATATTTAAATATTACTCTCATTGGATTTGGCTCAAAGCAGGAATAACATACATATTCAGTTGAGTATAGAAATTTATTCAGGGGTAGCTAGGTGGCGGAGTGGATAGAGCACCGGCCCTGGAGTCAGGAGTACCTGAGTTCAAATCCAGCCTCAGACAGTTAATAATTACCTAGCTGTGTGGCCTTGGGCAAGACACTTAACCCCATTTTCCTTGCAAAAAAAAATTTATCTTACCCTATAGGGAAATAGGAGGGTGAAGGGAAAAGAAAAATGAGAAGAGGGTAGATAGAAGGGAAGGCAGAAGTAGAAGGGGAAAGGGGAAAGAAAAGAAAGAAGGAAAGCTGACAGAAGGAAGGGAATATTGAGGGAGATTATGATAAGAAGCAAATCACAGGGTAAAAGGAGAAAGAAAAATTATAAAAGATATGGGGGAATAGGATGGAGGGAAACACAGAGTATTCATGACTGAATGTGAATGGGATAGACTCTCCCATAAAACAGAATCAGGTAGATAGCAGAAATGAATTTAAAAGCAGAATCCTATAATATGTTATTTACAAGAAATATTGGAACAAAGAAATACACACAAAGTAAAGGTAAAAGGCTGGAGCAGAATATATTGTGTTTCAGCTAAAGTTAAAGAAAAAAAGCAGGGATAGTAATCCTTAGCTCAGACAAAGCAAAAGCAAAAACAGCTGTAAAAAAGAGATAAGGAAGGAAACTACATTTTGATAAAAGGTATCATAGATAATGAAGTAATATCAATACTAAACATATATGTAATAATTGGTATAGGATCATAATTCTTAGAGGAGCAATTAAATAAGTTACTTAATTGAATGGGGTTAAAAAGGAATATACCTTTTTCTATTCTTAAAAAAGGAATATACCTGCTCTGCCCACTGTGGGCCTATGCAGAGTTAGATGCACACAAAAATGCACCTACACAAAAATTAAACAAGTATTAGGGCATGAAAACCTCACAATCAAATGAAGAAAGACAAAAACATTAAATGCATCCTTTTCATATCAGGATGCAATAAAAATTACATGTAGTAAAGGGACATGGAAAGAAAGATTAAAATTTAATTGGAAACTAAATATTTGTAATCCTAAAGAATGACTGAGTCAAAAAAATAAACCACAGAAACAATCAACAATGTCATTAAAGAGAATGTCATTAATGAAACAACATAACAAAATTTATGGAATGTAGCTAAAGCAATTTTTAGGCAAAATTTTTTTATTTCTAGATGCTTACATGAATAAAATAAAGAGCAGATAAATGAACTGGGCATAAAACTAAAACATCTAGAAAAAGAACAAATTAAAAATCCTCAGCCAAATACCAAATTAGAAATTCTGAAAATCAAAGGAGATATTGATAAAATCAAAAGTAAGAAAACTATCAAACTAATAAACAAAAACTAAGCTGGTTTTATGAAAAAAGAAATTCTGAAAATCAAAGGAGATATTGATAAAATCAAAAGTAAGAAAACTATCAAACTAATAAACAAAAACTAAGCTGGTTTTATGAAAAAAATCAATAAATAAATATTTGGATGATGTCACTAAAAGAAAGAAAGAAGAAAACAAAAATGAAAAGAGTGAAATCACCACCAATGAAGAGTAAATTAAAGCAATAATTAGGAGTTATTCTGTTCAAATTATTCCAATAAGTCTGACAATCTAAGTGAAAAGGATGAAAATTTACAAATATCTAAGTTGCCCAGATAAACAGAAAAGGAAATAAAATACTCAATGCCAGTTTAGAAAAAGAAATTCAACAAGTCATCAATGAACTACCTAAGAAAAATTTTCCAGACCAGATAGATAAGATCAAAATAGGAACATGATTTAGATATAAAGGGTAATAACATAAGCAAATTTGGAGAGTTGGGAATAGTTTACAGGTCAGATCTATACAAAAGGGAAGAATTTATGACTAAACAAGAGATAGAGAACACTATAAAATGCAAAATAGATCATTTTGATTACTTTAAATTAAAAAGCTTTTATACAAAGTCAATACAACCAAAATCAGAAGAAAAGCAGAAAGATAGGAAATAATTTTTACAGCCAATGTTTCTGATAAAGGCCTCATTTTTTTTTTAGGTTTTTGCAAGGCAAATGGGGTTAAGTGGCTTGCCCAAGGCCACACAGCTAGGTAACTATTAAGTGTCTGAGACCGGATTTGAACCCAGGTACTCCTGACTCCAAGGCCAGTGCTTTATCCACTACACCATCTAGCTGCCCCTTAAAGGCCTCATTTCTACAATATATAGATAACTGAGTCAATTCCCTAATTGCTAATAGTAAAAAAGATATGAACAAACAGCTTTCAGATGAAAAACTATCTATGGTCATATGAAAAAATGCCCTAAATCTCTACTGAGAAGGGAATTGCAAATTAAAACAGCTCTGAGATACCTCACACATTTCAGAGTAACTAATATGACAAAAAAGGAAAATAATAAATACTGGAAGTGTGAGAAAATTGAAACCCTAATTCATTGTTGGTGAACTTATCCAACCATTCTGCAGAGCAATTTGGAATTATGCCCAAAGGGCTATAAAACTGTGCATACCCTTTGAACAGGAATACTCCATAATAGGTCTGTATCCCAAAGAGATTACAACAAAGGGAGAAGAATTCAAATGTAATTTTTCTCCTTTTTCATGGTTTTTCCTTTTTTGTATTTTTATTTCACAACATGACTAATGTGGAAACATGGTTAATATGCTTGTACATGTAAAACCTATATCAGATTGCTTGCTACCTTCGGGAGGAATTAAAATTTGGAACTCAAAATCTTATAAAAGTGAATGTTGAAAACTATATGGGTAACTGGAAAAAATAAAATACTAATAAGTGGAGAAAAAATAAAACAAAATAATAAAAACATGTATTAAGGGAAAGAAAAATAAGTTCTGCTCTGGACTGTTCTTCTCAATTGATAGAGAAGGGAACTGAAAAAAAAGAGTAGCTTGGCTTGCCCAAGATCACATACAGTAAAATAGCAGTTCTGGAACTCAAACAGATCCTCTTCCAAATCCAGAGTTCTTTCCATTACACAGAAAAGGGAACTAGAAAATCTGACCACTCTAAGCAAAACGACCTATAGTCTCCCTGCTCTGCCCACTGTGGGCCTATGCAGAGTTAGATGAAATAATGATCTGGAAAAATTAAAACCCAGATAGTCACAAAAGCAGACTACTGAATACTTGTCTGAATAAATGTTTGCTGACTGAATTCAGAAGGCACAAGGGCTATTTTCCTTCTGCCTTCCATCTTTCATCCCACCACCTTAGTGTGCCCTTTCTGAGAACATGCCAACTGGAGGGCTTCCAAAGGGACCCAGCACAACACCAGAAAAAAGGGAGAAGTCTGACAGAGATGGAGAGTTACCAGCACTCCTTGAGAGGAAGGTAATAAACATTACTATTTGGTCCTCTGCCGGACCCTTTTCCTTGAGGTTTGCCACTTGATGCCCTTCCATCTGCGGGATCGGGAGGTTCAGAGGGAAAGAGAAAAAGTCTCTGAAAGCCTCAGCTGGGTCTAATATAGGGTACTCAGCTCAATGACCCTGTTTACAAGTTCCCAGATGCAGAATCTATATTACCTATTTCCTCTGGATCAGGAAGGTAATGCAAGGCTAGAAAAGTAACCTTCAGTGGTTCTACAACATGACTTGGACCAGGAGACTCAGGCTCCCCATCAACTTACCTTCACTGAATGATGCTCTTGGGTTTGAAGCCTTGTATTCATCCCAATAGTGCCGCAAGGCCGTGATCAGTCGATGCAGAAAGCACACCATGTATTCTGGTGGGCAGAGAACAGTCAGGTTCTAAGGAGAAGCAAATAAGAGAACAGCTTGCTACCATTCTGATCCTAGTCCTTCACAAGAGCAGCTCCAGCTAACACGCTCCCCTCCATTAGTAACCCCAATTTAACCAGTGCAACACTTCTTACATGGTGCCTATCCCTCCTAATATATGTCCCATCCATGTGGACAGCAGTAGTATATTAGCTGGTAATGTCTACAAACTGAGAGCCCCTCCTCTTGGCATGGCTAGGGGGTGGGAAGAAGGAAAGACAAAGATAAACCCTTAAGGAACCCCCAGCACAAGGAGGGAGGCATGAGAGAAGCAACCTGTCATGGGGTGAAGGAGACCAGGATTTGACCCATAGTTACCTTCCCAAAATACTCACTCCTTTATTTCAAATTTGTCTAGGGAATCTGATCTTTGGCTCCTCAGTTCTTTACCCTTAAATTCTCTAATAAAATTTCCCTAATTCCTCAAATCTCAACCAGGCTCCAAATCTTCTGGGGTTTCTTGATCCCCCAGATCAGAGGCCAGGTATACAGAATCTGTATCATTATCACTCCCTCTAGGTTCCTTCTTTTCCTTTTCCAATCCAATGCAAGTTTGTACCTTGTTTTCCCTGAAAGATCCTTGAGGGTATGATACATTTTATTTTTGTCTCAGATCCCCTGTACTTAGCACAGTGTCTGGCATGTTGTAGACAATTAATGCTTGTTGTTATCTATGAATATTAAACTATAAAAGTGTTCTCTAGCATTTCTTTACAAGGGAGAGATAAAATGCAAACTTAGAAATAACTCAACAAACAACACAATAAGCATGGGTGAGGCAGTGGATAGAGTGTTGGGCTTCAAGTTAGGAAAACTATTCTTCCTTTGTTTAAATCTTGTTTCAAACACTTGCTAGCTTTGTAATTCTGGGTAAGTCACTTAATTTGTTTGCCTCAGTTTCCTCATCTGTAAAATGAGCTGGAAAAGCAAATGGCAGACTACTTCAATATCTATACCAAGGAAACACCTAATAGAGTCATGAAGAGTTGGACATAAGTGAAACGACAACAACAAAATTATTATTCCCATTGAACAAATGAAGAAAACAGGTTGTAGTAACTGAAAATTCCTAGAAACTAAATCTATTCTATCCCAGATAAAGGAATCTGCCCTTCCTGACCACTGAGAACACACACAAGTGGCATTGGGATTTTTCCATTTTTCCTTTGGACCTTCTGGGCCAAACTCTTCTAAACTCAGCAAATAGAGTGGTCTATGGAAGGCCCAGTGTTTGTGGAGTGTGGAGTTCTGCCCACTGAATGACCAAATTCTATAGTTCTTTAACTGTATCTCCTTTACCTCCCCCTTTATCTTTCCTGTTTAAATTTCTATCATTTTCCTTGAAATCAGACACCTCCTTTCCTCTGTACACAATGTTCCCTGAGCCAAAAACACCTGCCTTCCCTTCCTCTTCTTCACTCATTTTATTCCTACTTGATCTCTGAAGATCTATTCTAATGCCACCTATTCCAGGAAGCCTTCTGTTATATTTGAATTCACCTTGTGACCTTATCCCCCATGGATCTCACATAGAATTTTGTTTACCCTTTTCTAGAGTATTTAACATATATCATTGCATATTATAGTTAGCTGTGTTTCTTTCTTATCCCCCTATTATGTTATAAATTCTGTGGAGGTAAGGATCATATAGAAACTAATTATATGTATACAGTAGGATCTAATATGTTTCTGGAACTGCATAGCACAGGTGCATTGGGACAGTTTCTGTTATATTAAGATCAGAACTATTCAACCCAGATCACCCAAAATTCAAAGACATCCTAATTCTATCCCCCCAAATTTCAGTGAAACCCATCTAGATTCTTAAAGAAGAATGAAGACAAAGAGCCAGGCCCCTGGAGTTCTTCAGGTGGTGCCTGTCACTAGGAAAGTCCAGATGGAAGCTACAACGGATGTGGTCATCACAGAAGGCCTGCTTCTTCATTCCAAGGCCAGATATAGAGAAACTTCCCCTAGAGCAGGGGGAATGACTTTCCTCTAATTTAAAATGATAATAATAACTGACTTTTATATAGTGCTTAGATGTTTACACTTGCTGTATTATTTCCTTTGATTCTTACAATAACCTTGCCTGGGCTCCTAGAGCTATTATTATTCCTATCATACAGATAAAGTAAGTTTTAAGGGTAGGATTCAAATGCAGGTCCCCTTTGACTCCTAATCCAGGTCTTGTCCCCCATTTGCATGACAGGACACCAAAAGTAAGCTAAAACACAACAGGGCCCAGCAGCTGGGAATGTCAAAAAAAAAGCAACCTCTGGAGTGGATCTCCACATGGGTCACTTACTGGGCAGAGGAAGAGGGACTAGACCTCTGATTGCTGTGGTATGGGAACCTCCCCCTTGAGGGAAGTCTCTCAACCATCACAGTTGGCCACTTTCCCTGCAACTTAGAGTTGCCTTAGAGCACTTAGGTTTTAAAAGACTAACAGTCAGTGAGTGTCCACAGCAGGACTTGAACCCAGGCCATTTGACTCCAATGCTAGCTCTCTTTCCACTAAATCATGCTGTTCTATCTCTATGAGATGGAGGAATCACTACTATCTCTGGATCTGTTTCCACATCTGTGAGATGAAGTTGGACTAGATTGTGTCTTCCAGTTCTAAATCTAAAATCCTCTTATTCATCCCCCTCCCACCTAAGCTCTTGCCTGGGGGAATGTACCTGAGCCCTCACATGCAGCCAGACTCACAGAGGCTGCTCCTAGCAGATTTCTCTCCTTAGAACTCTGTTCTGCACTGCCGGAAGTGGCCCACCTACAGGAGAGCACACAGGCTCTAAAGATGACCTCTGCCTCAATTGGGGAATGGCTTAGCAAACTGTGGTATATATACGTCATGGAACACTATTGTTATATTAGAAACCAGGAGGGATGGGATTTCAGGGAAGCCTGGAGGGATTTGCATGAACTGATGCTGAGTGAGATGAGCAGAACCAGAAAAACACTGTACACCCTGACAGCAACATGGGGGTGATGTTCAACCTTGAAGGACTCGCTCATTCCATCAGTGCAACAATCAGGAACAATTTTAGGCTGTCTGCAAAGGAGAGTGCCATCTGTATCCAGATAAAGAAATGTGGAGTTTGAACAAAGTTCAAGGACTATTCCCTTTAATTCAGAAAAAAAAAACCAGATATCTCATTGTCTGATCTTGTTACCTCTTAGACTTCTTGTCTCTTCCTTAAGGATATGATTTCTCTCTCATCACACTCAATTTGGATCAATGTACAACATGGAAACAAAGTAAAGACTGACAGATTGCTTTCCATGGTGGGGGAGAGAAGTAAGATGGTGGGGGGAATTGTAAAACTCAAATAATATCTTTAATAAAAATAAATAAAAAAAAAAGATGACCTCTGCCTGCAACTACCTGTGGGACCCTGAGATTCATTTTTCTCATTTGAAAAATATTGGGGTTGAACTAGATGGGCTCTGAGGTCTCTTCCAGACAAGAAGGGAACACACAGACAAGCAGAACAGCTTTGAAAGTTATATATTGAATTTATTTTATACCTCAAAGGAAAAGCAGACTCTACATCAGAGATTCATAGCTGATTATTATGATTATGATTATGAGATTATGAGATTATCATTATGAGATTCATAATGAATACTTCTCTTTTACTTTTCCACTATATAGGGAAATGCTCATGTTACTTATTGTTAAATTATGAATTTTAAAAATTCAAATCCAAATAAGGCCCCTTCCTGCTCTAGGTCTAGGTTAATATCCATGAACCATCTTCTCTTTTGATGACAGACTCCTAAGGAGTGTGGTGATTCCACAAAGTAACACTATGAACTAAGCCAAGGAAGGAAGGAGAGAAAAGAGAAGGGAGAGGATGGAAATGGAGGGAAGGGAAAACAGTTCACTAGCTCTCAGGCCCCTAGCATGGTATAGTGTGGAAGCAGGACTGGTTCTGGAGTCAAAGGAGGACCTGTATTTGAATCCCAACTTTATTACTTACTATGTAACTTCAGACTCCCTGACCCTCAATCAAACTGTCCTCATTTATAAAGGGGAAAATAATCCTTGTACTATTCACCCTCCCAGAATTGGAAGGAAAGTCCTTTATAAACCTCAGTGTGCAAGAAATGTCATTTATTCTAAAGTTTCTGCTGTTCAGTTCAATTGGAAGTTCCCAGCTTCTTCACTGTCTCCAGGGAACCAGTTCTGTGTGCCAGGCCTGGCTCTTGCCTTGTAAGGGCTGCCCAAACTATCCTTTGGTTGGTCCCCATCCCCCTGGACAGGCATTCCCCTGCCTGAACAAACCACTCACCCCTCGGCTGCTGGCATTCTCTTGCAGGAACTTTCGAAACTTGTTGAGGAAAATGTACCTGGAAGCTTCACCCTGGGAAAGAAGCAAAGCTGGACTGGCAGCAAGAAGCAGCACAACCACACAGAAGTCCACACCAACCAGAGAAACATATGAGGCATTCCCTCCTAAAAAATGGGCTTAACTGCAAGCAAGGCTCAGCTAGGTTCCTCCCAGAATAACTTCCAGGTTCTGTCTCTACCAAGATATGAACCTGTCCTCTTCCTTCTCTTAGGATTTGGTTTCCCTATCCTGGATATCAAGGTCCTTGATATTTTACTTTCTATGCCTCAAGGACCTTTCCAACTGGTTATTCTCTCTTATGCAAACCCACTTACCCCATTATGATCTTGATTATTCAACAGCAACTTCAGGATCTGAACTTGGAGATCTTCTACCACTGAAAGGGGAAAGAAGACCATCAATGCAGATGGCCTGAGTCAGCATTGGCAACAAAGGCTACCACCCTTCCTGGAGTAAAACAGGAGCCACTGGTGTTCCTGGATGGTGTGATCACCCCCAAACATGAGTCAACTCAGCCTTTTGGGGAACAGATTTGGAAATATTCCCCAACTCCCAGATTCCCTGATTGGAGGAATATTTCAGTGGGGACAGGACTATGCAGATGGGAGAAAAGAAGATATGGGAAGAAGTAAAAAGTCCCATCTCAACAGAGGCCCCTGGAATTCTTCCAGCACCTGGCATAAGGAGAGAAAGATGAAGTACAGTCAGACCTTCAATTCGTTTCTTGAGTCTTTGGCAACCTCTCTCATATGCCCGCCGTCTCAGTCGCTCCTCAGCACTCTCTTCTTTCACCTCCTTAGTTTCCTTACCCTGAAATAAGAAATGAGAGGGCCCCATAAATAAGACTAAGACCTGAGTTAAGGGCAGGTAAGGATATAGCCTCAGGTGGAGATTCCGCTAGACCAATGTTTTCATACCCCACACTGTATTGGTGCTGTGATTGAACTCTCCATTTTCCAAAACCTAACTAATATAGAGACATCAGACTTGCTGAGAACCTCCAACCCAGCAGAGTAGAACATTCCTGGTACCTGTGTGGGGCACAGCCTACATAGAATTAAATGGGGATAGTTTATATAGAGATTTCACTCAGGTCAAAACTCTAAAGCTTTATATCAATTGGTCAAGAGAGCTTGGTTCAGAGCTGGCAAGACTTCCCATGGGCATCATGATATCCCCTAGGGTGTCTGTCCTATAAATAACCCAGCCTGAGTCACCCTTCTCCTGTGTATAAACAGAGAATAAATGGCATTTTAGTTTTAATCAGCAAAAATTCTCCTCCTAAAAAGGCAGGCAGCCTGGACTTGGTCAAAAATACTGTTTAATGGGGGTGGCTAGATATCATAGTGGATGAAACACTGGCCCTGGAGTCAGAAGTGCCTGAGTTCAAATCTGCCCTCAGACACTTAATAATTACCTAGCTGTGTGGCCTTGGGCAAGCCAATTAACCCCATTGCCTTGCAAAAAAAAATAACCTAAAAAAAAATTGTTTAATGTCCTACATGCAACAGCAGAAAACTGACTATTAGAACCCTGGCTGACAGACCATCATTTTTCCCTTCTCTCTCTTGGTAAGGGGGATTGGTTAGGTCCTGAAATGAGAGGAGGTTAGGTCCAGGAGAGAGGAGGCTGAAAATGATCCTTCACATTGGTCACCTTTGCCTCCTCTTCAATTACTGAAGCTATCTGAAGCCTCTTCCACCCCCTTACAGCCCCTTTGACAGAGGGATGGGGCAGGACAAGGCTTCTTTTTCCATCTTCCAAAGCAATGGAGTTTTCCCTGCACCACCACCCTCCCAATGGTCATGGGTGGTCATGATGTGCATTTTGGGGAGGGGAATTGTCATTTTTAACTTTTCCCATTGGCAGAGAAGGAGGAGGAGATGGAGGAGGTTTAAACTCTAGATTTTCTGGCTGGCTCAGAGGGTGGTGGGAGCCAGAATTCTCTCAAGTTATTTATGTGACATCCTCTCAGAAAATCCTCATTCTTTATCAGAAGCCTAGAGACAGAAGGCCTTTTTGTCCAGCCAGGAGCACGCCTCCCTCTGGCCAGGCAGGAATGAGAAGGCAGCTGTCTACCTCTTTACTGAATCGATTGGGCCACCAAGTGGTGGGGATGAGTTCCTGCAGGCCGGCCTCCTCCACTCGCAATGGACTCTTGATATAAAAGAATACCACAGAGCGGAGCACATCAAAGCTGTAGGGAGGATGGTTAAGGAGTTAAGCCAGAGTTTAATAACTAAGTGGGTGGTATACAACAACTCCAAGAGTTCAGCTCCAGCAGAATTCGCTGCTCCCATTCCCTCCATCCCACTCACAACTGATCTGAGTAAATCAAATGAGATTAGAGACACAGAGGTCTACCTTAAAGTAAAAAATAAACTTTCTCTGTTGGCTTGTCACCACAAAATGGACTCTCCATTTTGCCTTTATTCTTTTTGGTTTTAAAAGGTTATCCAGATTTCAAGAGTTCCTAATAATATTCTTTTTTTTTTTTTTTAGGTTTTTGCAAGGCAAATGGGGTTAAGTGGCTTGCCCAAGGCCACACAGCTAGGTAATTATTAAGTGTCTTGAGACCAGATTTGAACCCAGGTACTCCTGACTCCAAGGCCGGTGCTTTATCCACTACGCCACCTAACCGCCCCACTAAAAATATTCTAATGCTTGAGAAGGGTGTCACTTTTAAGTCCAAACAGACAGTAATTTGATAAGATAATCAGAAACTTTGCAGCCAGTTTATCTGGCTAGGAACAAGGCCCTGTTGCCCAGAAGTGAACTAAAGATAAACTTCCAATTTGGTTACATAAGGGTCCTGGCCCCTATTTCTCAAACAAGACTCCTAACTCTCTTCACTTCCCCAAATAAGTATTCCTTCACATTTGCACAACTTTTCACAGTCATTATATCTCCCTGATCAAGCCTAGGAAACTGGCATTTCCCTTAACACCCATCACAATCCTCTACACACAGTGAAGGCTTCATAAATATTGGTTGAATGAATGAATGAACAAATGAATACACAATTGTGCACTGACATCAGGAAACTCCAGTTGAGTCCTGTTGTCAGAACCATAACAGATGGGGTCCTGGCTATGGCTGACAGAAGGCTGATGTATTACATCAGCTTCCTTCTATAAATGAAGACAGCCTCAGAAGGAGCCCTTAAGGCCTCCAGGTGGCCCTGGGAGCCCCCTGGATTCCAAACCATGCCATAGAGGCAAGTCTTACTAAACTGGGAGAAAATGACTGCCAGGACAAATCATGTCCGGTCATCACCAGCAGGCCAGTCATCAATATGGGAACCAGCAATTCAGTAAACAAAGAAAAAGACAAAACGACCCTCAGGTCCATACTATCCCATTCTGCCACAACAGTGACAGAACAGAAGAAAAGGAAGCCAGGGGAACTCAGTCATTTTTCATACCATTGAGAATTTCACTGTTAGTATTGTACATATTAGAGACTTGTCCAAATAATAACAAACTCCCATATCAAGCACCTAAGAATGAGAACAGAGCTGACCTCAACCTTCATCTTTTGATTTTTCCCCTTTTTTACCATGCCATCCTTTCCTGTTCTGCCAATCTACCAAAGTCCATCACCTCCTCTAACCTTAAACTCTTCCTGAGATACCAATGAAACAAGCTATTACAGCTCTCTCCCTACTGAGCAGGGCCTGGGAGGCCAGAGAGGAACAGAAACATTCAGAAGTGTTTAATCCAAATTCAGCAATCCAATGAAGCTAATGTTTTCTCCCACTGCAGTAGTTCTCTAAGATAATCTACTGATTAAATGAAAAACAATAAAAAAAAATGTCATCCTAAGGTCGTTCTGCCTCCCTGGGTTTTTCTTGGGGATTTGTTTTTTCCTGTGCTTTGCTAAAAGGTCATGGAAGCCAGAGAAGAGGCTGAGCAGAAAGGAAAACCTAAAAGGGACAAAAGATATAGATCAACCAAGTGAGGGTCCATTCTTGAGAGCCTCACTGATCTGGCTGAGATCCAGAACTTGTCATGTAGCTGTCCTAGATAGGGAACAGGTCTGACTTGGTAATATTTTATTCTGTACTTTTCTAATGGAGTTGAATTGTATATCGAATTTGTGTTTTATCCCTATGGATGGCAATAAATTCCCCGAGGGCAAGAAGCCTTGTCTCAATTAAACTTCTCATTTACCTCAGTGTCCATCACAGTCTTCTACACATACACAGCAAGGGCTTCAGGAATTTTTGTTGAATGAATGCCCACATGTACACTAACATCAGGAAACTCCAGCCCAGTCCCTGTTGTCAGAACCACAACAGAGAGGGTCCTGACTATGGCTAAAAGGAGAAGGCAGGAGAAAAGGTCTCAATTTCTCACGTATTTCCTCTTCCTGCTCTAAGTAAACACAAGAAAATACAAATTCTCAAAAACAAAACAGGGAACCAAAGGATAAATAAGATATTTTTCCTCCTCTATCTTTCCACAATGCATTCCAGTAAAATAATCCACACTGGATTAAGAACCATTAAGACTGATTCTGAAAGTCACTATCCTCCCCCTCCCAACTCCCTCAGTTTTAATGAACAAGTGATAGTGTATGGTGGGAAGTTATATGACTGTGGCTGCCTCCCCACCATACTCTATAGTCACCTTTAGAGAAATGCCTATCTCATATGAGCCTTAGAACACAGTTTGCTACTCTGTATTTCTTTCCTTTAGACATTTCATGAAACAAAGTGATAAAATAGCTTATTATTGTAACTTTACTTATTTGGTAAGAAAACTGTCTCACACCCCTAAACAATGCTAAATCGGATAGTATATAAACCTAAATGCACAATAAGGAAAAAAACTCAGAAAGAAAATGAAGTAAAATTATCCAAATTCCAAAATGAAACTGGTTAGTTTTTTTAAGCCTCCTCTTCCCCCCCCCTACAACACACAAAAGCAAATTCACAGCAAATGAGAAGTTGAAATAGATGCCGCCTAGGTCCTTTTCAGCTCTGACATTCTATGATGTTTGTCCTAAGGTCTTTTAGTCTTCCCACTCTGTTGTTCCATGATTCCTCATTTACTTCAGTTTAAAGAATAGTGCCAGTCATTGGAAAACAATGAGGAGCAAAGTCTAATCTCATGCTTCCCCCTTTCCATACAAATACAAGTCAACCCTGCATCTAGAGAAGGAGGCTGAAGCCAGTTTGTGGCTCAGTGGCTCTAACACAGCTTCCCAATCCCCTTGTTCTGGGGATAGAGTGAGGTTGAGTAATAAATCAAGGATACAGGACATTGTTAAGCAGAAACTTCCTGGACTTTTCATGCTTCAAAATAGCAATGGTAAGGCGAAGGTAGTGCATCTAGAAATGAAGAGAGAATTAAATAAAATTAGAGCTAGTTAAGTGGCATAATGGATAGAGAACCAGCCCTGGAATCAGCTAAGTATAAATCTGACCTCAGACACTTATTGGCTGTGTGATTGGTGGGCAAGTTACTTAACCTCCACTTACCTCAGTTTCCTTATCTGTAAAATCAGAGTAATAATAACTCCTACTTCCTAGGGTTGTTTTAAGGATCAAATGATATAATAACTGCAAAGCCCCTAGCATAGTGTCTGGCACATCATCATCATCATCATCATCATTGAATTGAAATATGGTTAACAGAGCAAAGAAAAAGGCAGTAGAGGATAGCAAAGAAAGAAATTCAGGGCTTAAATTTGGAAGGAATGATTGTCCTGAATATAGTCCAGGCTATGGATATTAATCCTCAATGGCATCCAGCTCTGCATCCATACTGACCTGGCACTAGCTTGGTCACAAATCTGATCTAATCCAAGGAAACATTAGAAAATCCTTTTTCATTGGGCATGCCCACTCACCTGTAAGCTCAGGTCTGGGATGATGGGGGAGAACCTGTAGGCACGGAGCAGGGACATCATCAGCTGTTTGAGGCACTCCTGTACTTCATAATCCTGAGGGAATAAAAAAAATCCCAAGTGGAGCCTGGAGGACATAGAGGAACTCAAGGGATGACCCAAAGCCCAACAATCCCTTTCCAGTTCTAACATTCTATAATTTTGCAACTTACTTCCATAAGGAGCCACATAAGATCCAGGAGCTGCTGGATGAGGGGGTAAGATTCCACTGGTCCATCTCTCTCCAGAATACCCAGGAGAAATTTCATGAGAACATCTTCTACGAGATATACTTTGCACTACATATAACAGAGGAGTGAGAGAAGTTAATACAAACTGTACACCTAGATCCCAGCAAGGCTTATGCCTCAGTAGACTGGCTTCTTGTATTCTTGTATTCTGGACTCTTCTTTGTCTCAGAGTTAGATATTTATTGAAGTGCTTACAATTTGCTCAACCCTGTGTCAAGGCCTTGTCAAGGGGATACAAAGAAATATAAAAAAATTGTCTCTGACCTTTAGAAACTTAAAAATCTAGTTGGAAAAACAATAAAAATATTAAGTTTTTTTTAAATTGTCAATGAATATAATTTAGTCCAAAAAAAATCAATATTTAGATATATTTATATAAAGTTTGAGTTCCAAATTCTCTCCCTATGGCCCCTCCCCCACCCACTGAAAAGACAATCAATATAGAAATCAGTTATATGTATAAAATCATGCAAAACATTTCCATATTTGCCAAATCACAAAAGATGGAGAAAAATAAAGTGAAAAAATATATTTCAATTTGCATCAGTTCTCTCTCTGGAGGTGGACAGCATTTTCTATCATGAGTCTTTTGGAATTGTTTTGGATCACTGTCTTGATAAGATTAGCTAAGTCTTCACAACTGATCCTCCCTACAAAATTGCTATGAGTACAATATCCTCCTACTTCTGCACAGTTCACTTTGGATCAGTTCACATACACATAACAAGGTTTGTCTGAAACCATCACCCTTATCATTTCTTAGAGTACTCCAACACAATCATGTAACACAACTTCTTCAGCCATTTCCCAATTGATGGACATTCCCCTCAGTTTCTAATTCTTTACCATCACAAAATGATGCTATAAAAAATATTTTTGCACATATAAATGTTTTTTCTTCTCCCCATTCCACCTTTTAAAAAAACTCTTTGATATACAGATCCATTAGTGATGATGATGTTTGTCCTTCATTATCAGAGAAAATCATGACATCAAGGAGGTAATGGCATGACTAGCATATAAATTCGATTTGAGTTGGGGGGAGGAGGTTGTGCTAAGTCACTAGCCTCACTTTCTCCTGCAGAGTCATCTGGTTCCAGTGGCCAGATATGAATCAGGACTACTAGAGATGGACCTGCATAGTTGGCAATCACAGTTAAGTGACTTGCCCAAGGTCACACACCCAGTATGTGTCAAGTGTCTGAGGCTGGATTCGAACTCCTGTCCTCTTGACTCCAAGGCCAGTGTTCTATCCACTGTGCCACCTAGCTGCTCTTCCAATAGGGCTATTGTTGGATCAGAAGGGATGCAGTTGCACATGGTTCAAAAATTGCTCTCCAGAATGATGGATCAGTTCACAACTTCCCCAACAGTACATTGGTATCCCAATTTTTCCACATTCCCTCCAACATTTGTCATTTTTCTTTTCTGATTTTAACCAATCTAATGAGGTGGTACCTCAGAATGGTTTTAATTTGCATTAGAAGCATTAGAGCCTTGATATCTTCCTATGAAAACTGCCTGTTCATATACTTTGACCATTTAATCAATTGGGAAATGGTTTTTATTTTTATAAATTTGACTTAGTTCTCTATATAGTTGAGAAATAAAGCCATTATCAGAGAAACCTGCTGTAAATTTTTTTTTATATTACTTCCTTGACTATGGTACCTTTCTGAATACCTCTACCTTCAGTGTGTTTGCCCTCTTTTACCAACCTCCCTATCCTTTCTTTCCCCTTTCCCTTTTCCCTTTCTTCCTTCCCTTCCTTGTTAGTTCCTCTTTTTCTCCCACTCCCCCTTTCTCCTTTTAATACTTGAAAGGTAAGATAAGTTTCTGAGCTTAAGTGAGTGTGTAACTTAACTGAGTCTGATGAGATGAAGATTCAGGTGGTTCTCACCGCCTTCCTTCTTCCCCTCTACTACAATAGGTCTTTTGTACCTCTTAATGAGATTTACCCCACTCAATCTCCTCCATCCTCTCATCTCCTTACTGTCCCCCTTTTTAAGGAGGTATTTTTTTAAATCATTCTGAGTCACAAAAAAGTCATGAGTGTCCATCACTTCTGGCTAAGCATATTCTCTCTAATAGAGTTACAATTCTCAAGAGTTATGAGAATCTTTCTCCCAAGTGGAGATTTAGCCAGTTTCATCTTATTGGATAGCAGGGTTTTTTCCTTTACCTCCCCCCCCTTTTTTAAAGCCTTTCTCTTGAGCCTCCTGTTTGATCTCCAAATTTTCTATTTAGTTCTGGTCTTTTCATCAGGAAATGTTGGAAATCTCCCACTTCATTAAATGTCCATCTTTTCCCCAGGAAGAGAAGGTTCAGCTTTGCCAGATAGAGGATTCTTAGATGCATTTCAAGCTCCCTTGCTCCTCGGAATATCTCATTCCAGGCCCTTTGATCCCTTAATGTTGACGTAGCCAGGTCCTGTGTAATACTTACTGCGGCGCCTTGGTATTTAAATTGTTTCTTTCTGGCTGCTTGCAGGATATTCTCTTTTATCTGATAGTTCTAGAATTTGGCCACAACATTCCTTGGTGTTTTCATTTTAGGATCTCTTTCCCAGAGGGGATCGATGTATTTTTTCAATAACTATTTTGCCCTCTGGTTCCATATCAGGGCAATTTTCTTTCACTAAATCCTGTAATATGAAGTCCAGGCTTTTTTTTTTCTCTTCAATATTTTCAGGAAGATCTATAATTCTCAAGTTGTACCTTCTTGATCTATTCTCAAGGTCAGTGGTTTTGCTGATGAGGTATTTTTTTTATAGGTGCCAATTTTAAATACTTTATTTTCCAGGACAAAGAATTGCATTTCCACTTTTTTACAGTACTGATAAAGTGCAATGTTGCTCACTTCTCCCTCTGCACACATTCAAGTATTCAGAATGCCCAGATTTATACAGTAGCTTAAATGTTACTTTTAAACTAGCTACTGCCTTAGCTAAAATTTGAGTCCTTCAATTTTTGGAAAGTTGTGTGGAATGCTCTTTCTTCTGCTTTGTTTAATCAACTTCTTCAATGGTGGGTCCAGAAGAAGCACCTCTGGATGGGGCTGCTCCACCCCCTGGGAACCCACCAGGAATTCCTCCTGGCACACCTCCTGGCATTCCCCCTGCACTCTGGTACAGCTTAGTAATAATGGGGTTGCAGACCATCTCCAATTCTTTTTGCTGATGCTCAAATTGTTCCTTCTCAGCAGTCTGGTTCTTATCCAGCCAGTTGATTATTTCATTGCATTTGTCAAGAATCTTCTGTTTGTCTTCACTAATTTACCCTTGCATTTTTTCATCCTCTACGGTAGCCTTCATGTTGAAAGTGTAAGATTCAAGGGAATTTTTGGAGGACACCTTGTCTCTCTGCTTCTCATCCTCAGCCTTGTATTTCTCAGCTTCCTGAACCATACACTCAATGTCTTCTTTGCTCAGACGACCTTTGTCATTGGTGATGGTGATCTTGTTCTCCTTGCCTGTGCTCTTATCCACAGCAGAAATATTGAGAATGCCATTTGCATCAATGTCAAATGTCACTTCAATTTGAGGAACACCCCTGGGTGCTGGAGGAATTCCTGTGAGCTCAAACTTGCCAAGCAGGTTGTTATCCTTTGTCATGGCTCTTTCACCTTCATAAACCTGAATAAGCACACCAGGCTGGTTGTCCGAATAGGTGGTGAAGGTCTGTGTCTGCTTGGTGGGAATGGTGGTATTACATTTAATCAGAACTGTCATCACACCACCAGCAGTTTCAATTCCAAGGGAAAGAGGAGTGACATCCAAAAGCAACAAGTCCTGCACATTCTCAGACTTATCTCCTGACAGAATGGCAGCCTGGACAGCTGCACCATAAGCAACAGCCTCATCAGGATTGATACTCTTGTTGAGCTCCTTGCCATTGAAGAAGTCTTGCAGAAGCTTCTGGATTTTGGGAATGCGAGTGGAACCGCCCACCAGGACAATGTCATGAACCTGTGATTTATCTAGCTCAGCATCTCTTAATGCCTTTTCCACAGGGTCCAGGGTGCCACGGAAAAGATCAGTATTCAGCTCCTCAAAATGGGCTCGGGTGATTGATGTGTAGAAGTTGATACCTTCATAGAGAGGGTCAATCTCAATACTGGCCTGGGTACTGGAAGAGAGGGTACATTTTGCACGTTCACAAGCAGTGCGGAGATGGAGAACAGCCCTCTTGTTCTCACTGATGTCTTTCTTGTGCTTTCACTTGAACTCGGCAATGAAATGGTTGACCATGCGGTTGTCAAAGTCCTCTCCACCCAAGTGGGTGTCCCCAGCTGTGAACTTGACCTCAAAGATGCCATATTCAATGGTAAGAATGGAGACATCTAAAGTACCACCTCCTGGGTCAAAGATCAACACATTTCTCTTGGCACTAACTTTTTTGTCCAAGCCATAAGCAATAGCAGCAGCAGTTGGCTCATTGATGATACGGAGCACATTGAGACCAGTGATGGTTCCAGCATCTTTGGTGGCCTGACGTTGGGGATCATTGAAATAGGCAGGTACTGTGACCACAGCATTCATGACAGTCTTCCCAAGGTAAGCTTCAGCAATTTCTTTCATCTTAGTCAAGACCATTGAAGATACTTCTTCTGGGTAGAAACTTTTGGTCTCCCCTTTATACTCCACTTGGACCTTAGGTCTGCCTGCATCATTTACCACCGTGAAAGGCCAATGCTTCATGTCTGACTGCACAACTGCATCATCGAATCTTCGACCAATCAGACATTTGGCATCAAACACCGTATTGGTGGGGTTCATTGCAACTTTATTCTTTGCGGCATCACCAATTAAATGTTCTGTGTCAGTGAAGGCAACGTAGCTTGGGGTGGTCCTATTTCCTTGGTCATTGGAAATGATCTCCACTTTCCTATGTTGGAAAACTCCCACACAGGAGTAAGTGGTGCCGAGATCAATGCCAACTGCGGGTCCCTTCGACATGGTTACTGGGGAGTCGGAGGTTGTCACTGACCACACTGGAGGAGAAAAAGGGCTGCTGCTGTGCTGAATAGCACTGATGAGGTATTTTACATTTTCTTCTATTTTTTTTCGATCTTTTGGTTTTGTTTTACAGAATCTTGTTATCTCATAAAATCATTAGTTTCTACAGATTCCATTCTTATTTTTAGAGAAGATTTTCTTCATTTACCTTTTGCAACTCCTTTTCCAGCTGGTCAATTCGATTTTTCAAGTAGTTTTCCATTTGCCCAACTGAGGATTTGAGAGAATCATTTTCTTTTTGCATTTGCTCAATTGAGAATTTGTGAGAATTATTCTCATTTTGTATTTGTCCAATTCTATTTTCCAAGGATTTGTTTTCTTATTGCATGATGTTAATTTTCTCTTGCAGCTTGTGAATTTTCTCTTGAGTTTCTTTTCCCAATTTTTCCAACTGACTTTTAAACTCCATCCTGATTTCTTCAAGGAAGTATTTCTGTGCTGGAGATCAATTCATATTCTCCTCAGAAGTGCTAGATTTCTCTGGGTTATAATCTATTTCTTCTAAGTATTTCTCCACTTGGAAACACTTCCATTTCGCCCCCTTTCACTGGCCTTTCTTCATTTTCCTAGGATCTTGTGTTTGAGGAAGGGCTGGCTCTCAGAGGTTTGTTTTTGAAAACCCTAGAGGCTTTGTTCACTTGGTTTAGTCATTCCAAGGGCTGGCCAGTAGAGGAGCACTGGTTGCTTTCTCTGAAGTGTTTGAAGCCCTCTCCCTAATCCTGGGGGAAGGGGTAAGGAGGGAGTGAGGAGGGGCAGCAGCAGGGGCTGAGTTGACCTTGAACAATGGGCTGGGCCCTGGGAGAAGGAGTTAATCTCCCTTTCAGCTGGGAGCTCTCCTGCCCACAACTAAGCCTGAGGGGGTGGGGGAGTGGTGGTACCATTTGTTCTGGGAAGAGGACTTTGCTAAAAGTATGGAGCTCAGGTCAGGTGCCCAGTTGGTCATTTTCCAGGCATGCTCTGTGACTCTCTGTGTTGGAACTCACCCTTCCATCAGCTGGGGCTCACCAGAGCTCCTCTCCCCCTGGCCAAAGATTCCAAGGTTAAAGTTGGTCCTCAGACCTGCCACTTGCCAAAGACTGCAACTAAGGCCAGTCCTCTGGCTCGCTTCCCCCCCCCCCCCCCACTGTCCATGTGCTGGTCCTCTGGTCTCTGCTCCCGGTTAACCCACAGTCCCCTGAGACAGACCTTGTTGGTAGGTGTTCTTCTCCTAGCTTCTTTTTCTGGGTTTTGTCTATTGAATTTCTGTTAAGAGATTTCTTTCATGTTATTTTTGAGGGGGAACCAGGAGCACTTAACACCATGCCTGTCTTCTCTCTGCCATCTTGGCCAGAAGTCCCTCTTTATGGTATCTTTTAGCAAAATCAGTTTCTTTTAATTAGTTCCATTTTTCACATTTTTCATTCTCTGGTTTCTCTTCAGATTTTATAAATCTTTCATCTTTTACTCATTAGGTATATATTTTCTTTTGCTTTGTCTGAGATTGTGATTGCTATCACTGCCTTTTTTACTTTAGCTGAAGCATAGCAGATCCTACTCTAGCACCTTATTTTTAATTCTGCCTGTAACTCTTTTTCAAATTTGTCCCTCTTATAAACAACATATTGCTGGATTTGGGTTTCTATTCCATTCTGCTATCTGCTTCTGTTTCATGGGTGAGTTCATTCCATTCACATTTCAAAAGATTTGGGTTTCCATTGATGTGAATGTTACCCCATTGACACAAAACACAATCCTCCACACTTCAATAGATGGTTTTAGAAGTTACTGGGCTGATCCTCAGACAACAAGCAATATATGACCTCCAAATATATGAAGCTCTTATAGTTTGGCAGGGCATATCAGTTTGGCATTACCTTTAAGAACTTGGAAACACTTTCATATCATGATGAGGTAGTTAACAAGGTGGGATTTTATTATAGGAAGTGGATGAGACTATGAGGTCAAGTATGGTCATTTTTGCATCCCTGAGGCTCAGTGCCTTAACAAATATTTGTTAATATGAATGGACAGATGGTGAAACAAGCAGAATCAGGAAAAAAACACATACAACAGATACAACAATGTGAATGGGAAAAAAGAAAAAATGAAACTCAATGCTGAGTAAGGCTGGTTTCCAAGATGGCCTGAACTAACTTCCCTTTCCTCCTTTACAAGAAGAAATATTGTATATACTATTAGACAATTGATATTCTTTGATAAGTTTTGTTGAAAATAAATCAGTCAGTCAACAAGCATGTGTCAAACACTTCCTATGTGCCTGTCATTGTCAGGGGAGTTAATGTGTATATACTTAAGGATACACAAAATAAAAGATAAATTGGGGGAACTAGTCAAGGCTTCATCTAGACAGAGGTTGATGAGCTGAGATTTGAAGTAAACTAGGGATTCTCAGGGGCAGAAATGAGGAAAGAGCACACTCCCAATCTGATGGGCAGCTTGTTCAAAGGTGGGGAGATGGGATCTAGAGGTCTGTATAAAAGAACAGCAAGAAGGCTGATTTGGCAGAACTTTATGTGCTAAGGAGAGCAATGCACAATAAACCCCGGGGAGAAAAAAGACTGGGGCCTGGCTGTGAAGAAGAGCTTACATCTTATACTAGGACAAAAAGTAGTCTCTAGAGGTCATTGACCAAGTGAATGAGTAGTCATACCTGTGCTTTCAGAAATCATTGTAGCAGCTATGAAGAGCTCCAAGTACAGACCTAGTCACAGCCTACGATGGGGTGATAAAAACAACTCTGAGCCTCAGAGAATGAAGTCTCACAAAGTGGAGAGCTCTCACTATGGATTCAGAGGGTAGGGGTTTGAATCCTGCTTCTGATGCTTATTACCTATGTGACCCTGGGGAAGGCTCTCACTCTCCCTGGACCACAATCTCCTCAGCTATAAAACAAAAGAGTCGGCTGCACAGCCTTTGATGTCCCTTCCAGTTCTAGAGCTATGGTCCTAACATTTATGAGCCTATAATCCAATAAAAAAAAAACCAAAACTCCAAAACTGAAAGATATTGTTTCTCCCAGGAAAAAGAAGGAAGATAATTTTTACAATAATTCAAGTCAATGTTTCTTAAACAACATCTCTGACATGCAAGGCACAATGCTACTAGGTTCTGGGGAAGCCAAGACAAAATAGAACAGTCCTGCCCCTCAGGGAGCTTATATTTTACAGGAAGAAAATGAGGGAGGAGTTTTTGATAATTCCTGAAAGGAAGGGGTGAAGCCTCTAGCCTTTCTCTACCTACTTAGATCTCCAGCCTATCTGAAACTGAATTTTCATCAGCTAAGTAAAGCTCAAGAGGAAGGGATCACCAGCAAAAGAAGAAAAGGACCAAAAGCCTGTGACACTCACCATGAGTGGTGCAAAGTAGTTGAAGATATGTGCCATGGTGATCAGCACTGTGGGTTCTCCCCGAAGCTGCCATGTCGAACTTTCCCTCTCCACCAGCTTCCCTTCCTGCAAGAAGGGCAGCTCATAAGGTGGGAACCAAGAGGGTAGACCCTTAGCCTTCATCCTTTTACCACTTTTTGGTCTAATTTCTTATTTTGTCTTTCTCAAGCTACATGCTTCAGAGAAACCATCCCAACCCTTGGTCCACAGGCTCACCACTGGGTCCAACCCCAATTGCAGGACATTCTTCAGGTAACCAAGAAGCTTATGAGCCTTGACCAGGCCAGTTGTAGGGGCATCTTGTAGGGGTCGATAATCCTCCATCGGATATGTAGCAGGGAGTTAAGTGGGAAATACCACTATGTACACAAAGTTGAGAGATGAGGACCCCAAAACCCTCCTGCCAAACCAGGAAATGTACTGTGGCTCAGAAGCCTTGGGTCAAGATGTTCAGCAGATAATCTATGAGCTTCAAACCTTTTTGCAAAAACAAGCTGCTTAAGGTTGTGACTGTAGGGGCCCCAGTTTGCTGCTGTGGGTTTTTGTTTTGTTTTGTTTTTTAAAGGATATCGCAGTGGGCGGCTGCCAAAGTTGAATGCAACAGACTCTTTGAAAGAGAGGCTGATAGCTGGAAAATAGGCCATTCCAGAGCCCCTGGTGATGTTTTCAAAAGCAGTTCCCAGACAGACACCATTCCTGGGACAGAATAATAAAAAAAGCATTTATTACGTACCTACTGTATTTGGGGTACTAGATTAGTTATCAGGGGAGATTCAAAGTTTAAATAAGACACAGTTCCTACCCACAATGATCCTGGGGTACAGAAGCAATGACAAGGAAGAGCCAGGTACTAAAATGGTTAGCCCCATCGAGCAGATTGTACTCATTTAGAAGAGAGCAGAAAGAAAAAGTTGGAAGGTTGGGTGAAAAAGATAAACTCACTAGTACCAGGCTCACTGAAAAGCCTAGGAAATTACACCTGAATACCGTATACTAAATCATCCATGGGAGAATAGTTATCACATGGATAGCTATTTGGTTATCAACAGAACATGATGTAATCTCTCTTATGTTGAGCAAACATTTCTTTGAAGCTTTTGACTTACAGAAAGAGAATGTGATGTAGGGAAAAGAATACTTGAATTAAAAATCATAAGACCAGGGCTCTAGTTCTGGCCCTGACATTTAAATGTTAATTTTAAAACTTAGTTTCCTCATTTTACCAATTTATAGTACCTAACTCATGAGGTTGTTGTGAAGACTTTAGTATGCCATAGACTTATAAGCTATAATCAGCAGCTGGCAAAGAATCTCATCAATGTTAAATGTCCCAGAAATGTTTATCTGATGAATGAATAAATGAATGAATGCATGCATGCATGGATAAAAGAACAAGACAAAAGAACATGTGTTTGGGTCTTAGGGAATATGCATAGACAGATATCTCTCAATATATCAAGAATGTAAAATGTTGAATACTTGTGAGCCAAAAGGTCAGGGCAGCAACAACTGTAGTCCACACAACTGTGTTATAAAGGGAGATCAAATTTCCATTCACCCAACTGTGGCTAATTATCCTCTTTCTTTTAGGGTTTAGAGCCCACCCTGCTCTGCTTAAACTTATGGTTGAACAGTGCCTCTAATTCCTTGGAATATCCAAGAAGGAGTTGGAAGAGACTCCTATCTACCCCATTATTTTTTAGTAAAAACCCACTGACCTTGACCAGGCTCTGATCAATCAAAGCAAAATTCAGTAATCCTACTTCCTCAAAGGAAAATGGGAGTCTAAGACTCTCAGGCCTAGGGGTTTTGTCCCATCTCTACAGCAAGGCCCAAGCAGATGATCACAATTAGCATTAAGACTATTAAAATAATAAAAATCATTAAAAGCCTCACAGTCAAAAGGAATCTAAACAGCTAGAAGCAAAGATCAATATCTGTCATTGGCAGGGAAGTGCAGTATCTCCTTTACCTCTATCCAGGCAGGAAGGCAGGTAAGTATCTTAGCTTCAGGTGGAGAAAAGCAAGTTCTATAAGCCAAAATTTTAAGAGGCAGAAAGACTTACAGACAAAAGGCAATGGTTCCCTCATCCAGGTCAATCAGACAGCTCACAATGTCTCCAGCTGCCCATGACTGTCCAGAGAATGAAAAAGTCATTGGTTAGAAAGACATAATCAAAGGTTCACAAAGATATATCCCACCTGAAATAATAGAGCAAAGCAAGTTGACACTGTTTTCCCAAATCCTATATTAAAGTGCTGGGTTCCAGAACAGGGAAGGGTTCTGAAATTTTTGAAGGCCTAAACTCAGGATAAGTCTTAACAATAAACAATACTTGGGTCCAAAGAAAGCCTGAAACAGAGTCAAGGAACTAAGGGAACTCCCACCATCTATAAGTAAGGCCTACTTCCTGCCCCTAAAATCAGTCTCTACTAACTGGAACCCCTGAGCACTGGTTACCCCAACTTCTGACTCTGAGCCCAGTCCTCTATCTATGGGATATTTTGAAAGCATAGGCTTTAGGATAGGAAAGATAGGGAGTTATGGGAACAGGAAGATACAGTAGGATGAGTGAGTGGCTGGTTCATAAACATTAGCTAAAGGTCAGAAAAAGCATAAAGCTCTAGCTTGGGGGGAGTGGGGGTGGGGGCAGAGTGGAGAAGGGGAATTAAAGCCATTTGTTTGAGGCCCAAAAACTAAGGTGGAATACTTCTCCAGAGAGGACTTAAAGAACCATAGCCAGACTACAGTACCTACTTCTCCCAACCTCAAGGAGGATACTCACTTTGCCATAATTAGTTGTGGTCACATTCCACTTACGCACTCTGTTACCATCATAAGCATAAGAGTCAGGTGTATCTCCAACTCCCTCCTGCATAGAAAAAAAAACCAATGAAGACATGAGTGTTCTTTCCCCCACTGCAAACATACACATTTCTTAAGTGCTCTGTGCAGAGACTATCCTGGTTACTGGGGGATCTAAAATTTAACTAAATCATAGGAGATCTGCTTTCCAGGAGTACATTAGATTAGAAATGGGAGAAGATAGCAACATGGTTATAATATACAATAATACAGGATAAGTGCATTAGAGAGTTACAAATAAAGTCATGAGCAAGAGAAATACACAGCACCAAGTTGCAGCAGTCTCAGCATCTGCAATCACCAGCTCTGCAGTTCAAGGATGTAGAAGCTTAAACAGTGGGAATTCAGATGCTCCAAGAAAGCAGGCCTATGACCACCTGGGCAGAACCCACCTTCCCTATTGCTACCCCAGTCGCACACTTTCTCAAAGAAATAATTGCTGACTCTTCTCAACCCCCAAATATACAATCAGCTGCCAATTCAACATTCTCTCTCCCCTCCATTCCCTTTTCTCCTCAAACATGACCACTACCATCCTCCATCAGGCCCAGACTGCCTGACACCATATTTAAAAAACAATACAAATAAGGTGTCAGGTAGTCTGTTCATCCTCACACAGCTCCTAAAGCACCTTCTCAAGAGGTTCTGGGGATTTCTTATTGCCTCCAGAATAAACACAAACTCTTCCATTTGACATGTAAAACCCTTCAAAATCTAGTCCGTCTTTTCAAAATTATTTCACACTACTCCCCTGAGGAAGTTTAGGTGTAGAAGGTTAAAGTGCTGGGCTTGGAGTCAGGAAGATCTGAGTTCAAATTTGACCTCAGATATTTACTGGCTGTATGACAAATCACTTTGCCTTTGTTTCCTCAACTGTAAACTGAGAATATTAATAGCACCTACTCTGTAAGGATGGCATGAGATTATATTATAAAGTGCTTAGCACAGTGTCTGGAACACAGCAGATTGTAGATCAACATTAAGTTCCTTTCTCTCTAAATAGAGAATTGAATCAAATTTATAAGGTTACAAGTCATTCCTCAATTAGTAAATGGTCAAAGGATATGAACAGGCAGTTTTCAAATGAAAAAAACTAAAGAAACTAAAGATGATATATAATCATATAAAAAATGCTCCAAATTATTATTGATTAGAGAAATGCAAATTAAAATGACTATAAGGTGCCACCTCATTCCTATTAGAATGGCTAAGATGACAAAAAGGGAAAATGATTAATATTGGAGAGTTTGTGGGAAGATGGGATTTAATGCATTTAATGCATATTTAATGCACAGTTGTGAGCTAATCTAACCATTCTGGAGAGCAATCTGGAGCTATGCCCAAAGATCATACCCCTGGGTCCAGCAATACCAATATTAGACCTATATCCAAAAGAAATCATAAAAAAATAGGAAAAGTCCCACATATTCAAAAATATTTACAGAAGCTCTTTTTGTAGTGGCAAAGAATTGGAAATTGAGAGGCTGTCCATCAAGTGGAGAATGGCTGGTTATAGTATATGAATATTGTGGAGAACTATTGTTCTATAAGTAACCATGAATGGCAGGACTTTAGAGAAGCATGGAAAGAAATACATGAATTGATGCTGAGTGAAGGGAGCAGAACTAAGAGAACATAGTACACATTAACAACAACATTGTGAGTTGATCAACTATGATGGATGTAGCTTCTCTGAGGAGTTCAGAGATCTAGGACAACCCTGAGAGACCTGCTATGGGCCACACCATCCATATCTGGGGGGGGGGGGGGAACAAAACCACAGAATCTGAAGGGACACTATGTTCACTTTTTAAAAATTTCTCTTATTTTTTCATTCCTATCCTATGGTTTTCTTTCTTTTCCTTTTGTCCTAATTCCTCATACAAAAATTGACTAGTATTTAAACATGTTAAACACAATTGATCATGTACAACTTTTATTCAACTTGGTTGCTGAGGGAAGTGGGAGATGAGAAGGGAGGGTTGTAGAAAAATGTGTAACATAAATATGCAAGTGGATAAATGTTGAAAAACTTTTATAACATGTAATTGGAAAAATGAAATAAATTATTAAACATGAAAAAAGTTTTCCCCTCCCATTTGCCCACTGTACCCTTCCCCCACTCTCTGGGGGAAGCCCACAAACAATGGTCCATCACTTACAAAGTTCTCTACCCTTGTCTCTCCCTTTTAGAAAATGTGCCTCCCTTCAAGTGCAACCCCCTCACTAAGTCCTTACCAGCACCCCCACCCCACTCCCAAATTACTTTGTATTTCCTTTGAATATCTTTTATATTTACTTAATGAATTATATCCCCTAAGTAGAATGTAAGACCAGTTATGCAACCATGCCAGACCCCTGTATCCTCATCTGTAGAAGAGGGATTGGACTGGATTAATTCTAAGCTGTCTTCCAGATCTAGATTTCTAAGAGAAGGCATATTATGAAGCATTGGAAAGTACTGAAAGTAGAGTTACAGACCTGACTTTGAATCCTGCTTCTGCTATTTCCTTCCTGGGGGGGGGGGGGGCGGGCCTTGGGAAAGTCACTTAACCTCTTAATCCTTCTCATTCATAAAGTGGAGAACAACTATGGTTGTGGGGAAATTCTTAAACAAGAGTAAGAACTGATCACAGAATATAAAACAGACAATTTCTTTTTTTTAAATGGACAATTTCAATGACATCAAATTGAATAGGTTTTGCACAAGCAAAATTAATAGTTAGAATTACCCCCAAAAAGCCAAAGACAAAGGGGAGAAAAAGCCCATGTGTCCAAAATCTCTTAGTTATAATGCGGAAAAAAAAAAGAGTACTAAAGAAAGAAGAGAACTTCTGTACAGGATTGGGGGCAAAATGATAATTAATGGACAACATAAAGAAGGTAGAACTATCAAACTTTTATTCTCCAGCTCTTCACTCTAATATAGAGAATAAATCTTTGCATTGGAAATGTCAACAAACAGAGGTGAAGTGATTTTATTAGAAAAGGAAAGGAAATAATCTTTCACAAACTACAGCTGAGGGGAAATTCTTAATTAAACAAGGGCAAGAATTGATCACAGAAGATAAAATGAACAATTTCAATGGCATTAAATTATATAGGTTTTACACAAGCAAAATTAATACTGTAAAAATTAACCAGAGACCAAAGACAAAGGGAAAAGGCCCATATGTCCATAAGTGTTTATAGCAGCATACTTTGGAACAGCAAAGAACTGGAAGCATAGCAGGTATCCAATACTCAGGGATGGGCTGGACAAATTGTGATATATTGACCCAAAAAATTATCATAATTATTAGAAAAGTATTATAAAAAATGAGGAAATTGACAGATTCAGAGAAGTTTGGTAAGATATGAATGAACTGGTCAAAATGAGCTGAGGAGAGTCAATTTTGAATTAATATACATCCTAAATTGTGAAAAAAGACATTTCAAAAGGTTCAGAAAAAGGATGGATAAAATCCTATGAATTAAGATCTCAGAGAGAAAGCCTGCCCAGGTAGGAAGGGAAGTTCTCAAAACTGAAAATTTGAAGAAACAAAGAAAACAATTCCTAACAGAGGGACCACTGTAGATGCATAAGGAATTTGCAATCACCTTGTGTTTGTTAAAGACATGAGCAGGTTTGAATGAGTAGGTAACAGAAAATGAATACAAAGACATGGAAAGGTCCTGTCAAAATAGTCAGGAGCACCTCATCATGAGTTGAGTCTAAGCAGGAAAGCTTACAGACACAAAAAGGGCTATTTCTTAGTTACAATGAGGAAAAAAAGAGAGTACTAAAGAAAGAAGAGAACTCCTTTTCAGGATTGGGGGCAAGATGATAATGGATGGATAACATAAAGAAGGCAGAACAAGGAACTTTTATTCTCTAACTCTTCACTCTACCATAGAGAATGATTTTTGGCATTAGAAATGTCAAAACAAAAATGGCTGAGGTAAAGCTCAAGATAAGCAGGGAGAAAGGAAAAGAGAATCTATAGTTATCTAGATTAGTTCAAGTCACTAAGAACAATAATACCTCAAAGTATTTTGGAGAAAAACAGTAAGATATGAATGTTAAATCAGTTTCAGTAATCCCTGAAAGATCAAGGAGAATGGGAGAGGTGCTATCAAACTTTAAAAGGGCAAACGTTGTCATAATTTTTTTTTAAAGGGAAAGGAGCTAAAGACTATAAATTAAAGATCAATGAGCTTTTATTTGATTCCGGGCAAAATTCTAAAATAATTATTAAAAATCATTTGGTACTGATCAAAAAATAGGAAAGTTGATCAATGGTTCGGGTTAGATAAATAAGACCCAGAAAGCAACAGAACATAATAGTCCAGTGTCTAATAAAGCCAAGGAAATGAATTATTCAGAATAAGGACTCCCTGATACAATAATAATTGCAAGAAAAACTAGCAGAAATTAAGTTATATGTAAATATCACATATCACATATCACAATAAGCTCCAAATGGATGCATGAACTAAATATAAATGGTCATTTTTTTTATTAGAAAAGAAAGGAGGGGCAGCTAGGTAGTGCAGTGGATACATCACCGGCCCTGGAGTCAGGAGTACCTGGGTTGAAATCCGGTCTCAGACACTTAATAATTACCTAGCTGTGTGGCCTTGAGCAAGCCACTTAACCCCGGAAGAAAAGGAAGGAATACCTTTTACAACTATAGCTGAGGGGAAATTCTTAATTAGACAAGAGTAAGAATTGATAACAGAAGATAAAAGTGAACAATTTCAATGAAATTAAATTGAATAGATTTTGCACAAGCAGAATTAATATTGTTAGAATTAACCAAAGAGACCAAAGACAAATAGAAAAGGCCCATATGTCCATAAGTGTTTATAGCAGCACATTTTTGGAACAGCAAAGAACTGGAAACATAGTAGGTATCTAATACTCAAGGATGGGCTGGACAAATTGTGGTATATTGACCCAAAAGTATTATTAGACTATAAGAAATGAGGAAATGGACAGATTCAGAGAAATTTGGTAAGATTTGAATGAACTGAGCAGAATGAGGTGAGGAGAGGAAGAGAATAATTTTTTCCCTGTTTATTTATTTATTCTTATTTTGTACAAATGTTTTTATACATTACTAAAATATTCTTGTTTAAGAGTAAACATATAAACATAATACCCCCTCCCCCCCTAAAAATATAGACCCACATGAGCAATAAAGGGGAGAGAAAAAAATTAAAATTAAAATAAAAAATAACAATTGTAGGTATGGCCAGGTGGCACAGTGGACAGAGCACCAGCCCTAAAGCCAGGAGCACCTGAGTACAAATCTGACCTCAGACACCCAACAATCACCCAGCTGTGCAGCCCCAGGCAAGCCACCCAGCCCCATTTGCCCTGCAACCCCCCCCCCAAAATAATAATAATAAAAAATGTGCTCGGTCTGTGTTCCAACACCACCAGTTCTGTCGCAGGTGGATCACATTCTTTATGATAAGTCCATCACAAAAGTTACTTCCATATTTTTCCACTATTGTCATTGCTGATCACAACTCCCTCCATTTGTAACTTCTCCACTACCATGTACTATATTTTCTCTCTCCTTTCACTCTGTCTCTGCTGTAGGGTTGCTGAGTGGCACAGCAGACACATCCCCAGCCCTGGGGCCAAGAGGCCCTGAGCCTACATACTACCCCTTAGGCCCAGCACCCACCTGGCCCTATGGACCCGAACAGGCCATCCAATCCCAGCCCCTTGCAAGAAGTAAAAAAAAGAAAGTGTTATATCTGACCACTCTCCCACCATGGTCCATCCTCTCCTCCATCACTCACATCCCCCTCGCCTTCCCCTGTCCCCCTTCTTTCCTTCTTACTCCAGATGTTTGTACCCCATTGAGTAAAAATGTTGTTTCCTCTCCTAGCCACCTCTGATGATAGCGAAGAGTCCCTCATTTTCCCTTGCCTTCCCCCCTTCCATATCACTGCAATAGCTCATTGTAATAAAAAAAATCTTATTATATGAAATATCTTAGCCTATTCCTCCTCTCCTTTTTCTTTCTCCCATTAAATTTCCCTTTTATCTATTGTCTAAATTTTTACACCACAATGTATCTTCAAATTCAGTTTTCTGCTGTGCTTCATCTATAAAAGCTCCTTCTACCTGCTCTATTAAATAAGAAGGCTCATGAGTATTATCAGTATCATTTTTTCTATACAGGAATACATGTAGTTCATTATAGTTAAGTCTTTACCCTTCTCCTCTGCTCTCTAGGCTTCACCTGAGTCCTATATTTGAAGATCAAACCTTCTGTTCAGCTCTGGCCATTCCAACAGGAACATTTGAAATTCCCCTGGTTCATTGAAAGTCCATCTTTTTCCCCTGGAAGAGGACATTCAGTTTTGCTGGGCAGTTGATTCTCAGTTGCATTCTAAGCTCTTTTGCCTTCCAGAATATTATATTCCAAGCCCTATGAGCTTTTAATGTAGTTGCTGCTAAATCCTGTATGATCCTGACTGCAGTTCCACGATATTTGAATTGTGTCCTTCTGGCTGCTTGTAATATTTTCTCTTTGACTTGGGAGTTCTGGAACTTGGTTATAATATTCCTGAGGGTTGTTTTTTGTGGGGTCTCTTTCTCAGGGAGATCAGTGGATTCTCTCAGTTTCTATTTTGCCCTCTGCTTCTAGGATATCAGGGCAATTTTCCTGTAGTAATTCTTTGAAAATGATGTCAAGGCTCTTTTCCTGATCATGACTTTCAGGTATTCCAATAATTTTTAAATTATCTTTCCTAAATCTGTTTTCCATATCAGTTGTTTTTTCAATGAGATGTTTCACATTTTCTTCTAATTTTTCATTCTTTTGGTTTTGAAGTGTTTAGTCCTGATTTCTCATAAAATCAGCAACCTCCCTCAGTTCTATTCTTTGTCTGAAGGATTTGTTTTCCTCAGAGAGCTTTCTTATCTCTTTTTCCATCTGGCCAATTCTGCTTTTTTTTTCCAATTCTACTTTTTAAAGCATTCTTCTCCTCAATAACTTTTTGAACTGTTTTATCCATTAGACCTATGCTGGTTTTTAACATGTTATTTTTTTTAAGGTTTTTTGCAAGGCAAATGGGGTTAAGTGGCTTGCCCAAGGCCACACAGCTAGGTAATTATCAAGTGTCTGAGACCGGATTTGAACCCAGGTACTCCTGACTCCAGGGCTGGTACTTTATCCACTGCGCCACCTAGCCTCCCCTTAACATGTTATTTTCTTCAGCATTTTTTTGGATCTCCTTGACTAAGCTGCTGACTTCATTTTCATGTTTCTCCTCCATCTCTCTCATTTTTTTCCCCCAATTTTTCTTCTATCTCCTTCACTTGATTTTCAAAGTCTTTTTTAAGCTCTGTCATAGCCTGAGCCCAGTTTTTGTTTTTCTTGGAGTGTTTAGATGCAGGAGTTTGTACTTCCTCATCTTCAGATTGAGCATATTGATCCTTCTTGGGATCACAGGCAAAGTATTTCTCAATGGTGTTTCTCTTTTTTTCTCTGCTTACTCATTTCCCCAGCCTGAGCCTGGTTTTGGGGTGCTTCATGAACTTCTGAGTATTAATGGGACATCCCCATAAGGATCCCCATGTGTGAGGCTCTGTCTTCCCTCCTGGTCTGTGAATGACCACAAGCTCACCCCTCTGCCACGGGGGCTGAGGTGGGGGGCCCTGCTGTTCTATGGGGGGCCTAGACTGTGATTATGATCTGAATGTGGTCAGAACCCCGGAGTCCCATTCCAGGGACAGAGGACTAGGCTCAGCACTCATGCCCTGGGGGCTCCTGCTTACCGGCTTCTGCTTCTGGTTCCTGGATCTGGGCTGCCATGACCAAGCTGCTCACTGTGTGCCCTGAGGGCTGGGCTTCACATGTTCACTCTGGCAGAGGTCCCCCGCTGATCCCCCAAGTTGTGCCTGGTGTTCCCCAGGGTGTAGATCAGGAAACTGCCCTCGCTGCTGTGAGCCGTGGTTCCCAGCGCTCTGGGGCTGCCTCCAGGAGGCTGAAGTTCCTTCGCTCTGGTGGGCTACCCCTCCAACCCTGGGGAACAGAGCCTTTCCACCCTTTTCCAGGTTACCTTGTGTTGGAGACTGCTTCACTGGATCCTCTGTGGATTCTGTCTCTTGAAAATGTAGTTAGAGTCCTTAATTTATAAGTTTTAAAAGAGAGCACCTAAGAGATGATCCTCTCTTGTCGCCATCTTGGCTCTGCCCCCCCCCCAAGAGAATAATTTAAACTACTACTCTATAAGAGAAATAACTCTGAAAGACTTTAGAACTTTGATGAATATAGTAACCTTTTATGATATGAAGAGACTAGTGATGATACATGCTTCCTGGGTGATGGACTAGAAATACAGAATCAGACATTTTCAGGCATGATCTGAATACACATATCATATATATATATATATATATATATATATATATATATATATATATATATATATTGCTTGTCTATACTTATATTTTATAAGACAAGGTTTCTATTTGTGTGGTGAGGGTGAGTAACTGGGGGAAGAAAATAGATTAAAACATTAAAAATTTCCAGTAGAAGACAAAAAGGTCATGCAAACAGGACAATGCTATTGCCCTGCTAAATTCAATATATATATTTTTAAAAACTGCATATAGGGGCAGCTAGGTTGTGCACTGGATAGAGCACCGGCCCTGGAGTGTCAGGAGTACCTGAGTTCAAATCTGGCCTCAGACACTTAATAATTACCTAGCTGTGTGGCCTTGGGCAAGCCACTTAACCCCATTTGCCTTGCAAAAACCTAAAAACAAAAACAAGAACAAAAACTGTATATAACAAAAATTTACAAGTTTATATACAATCTTCTTATGGTTTTGTGTATTAAAATGTTTATCAATGATCATTAAGTTCATAATAAAGAAGCAAATTTTTTAAAAACCTTAAAGGAAGCTAGAATCATAAAGTAATAGTATGGCTTCATTTAAGCAACTGAACAGCTACTCAACAGTTCAGGATATAAATTCATAGAGAAATGGCCTTGTTTGACAGGAACTGCTGAGAAAACTAGGAAGCACTTTGGCAAAAAATAACCTTGGAACAGTCTTGTATTATACACATAATAAATACCAAATAGATATAAGGCCCAAATATAAAAAGATTATATCTTTTTTTAGGTAGAAGAAGATGGTAGAAGATGACTTTTAAATCCATGTTTAGGAAGAAAATTATTCTTTTTAAAATTTTTGTTATTGTTTTTGTTTTTAATACCATAGTCATTTCCCAACATATTCCTACCATTAGAATCTCACTTATAACAAAGAAAAACCAACCAACATGGCAACCATGGGTGACAGTGTAAAGAATATTTCATTCCTATAATCCCCACCTCTCTACCAAAAGAAATGAGGTATGTTTTGACATCAATTCTGAAGGGCTGAAACTGGTCATTACAATTAATCAATCTGGCTGTCTTTCAGTATTGTTTTTCTGGGATGTTTTTTCTAAAAGAAGAACCAAAAGAAGAGTGGCAATTAATAAAAAATAAAAACAGAAATTCTGATTATATAAAATTTAAAAGCTTTTGTACAAACAAAATAAGTGTAACTAAAACAAAAGAAATTGCTTGGTAGAGAAAATTTTTTTGTATTAAATATCTCTAATAAAAGTCTAATATCCAATCTAGCTAAAAAATTAAATTATATATATAATACCAAGACCTTATCATTGGATAAGCACTAAAAGAATAGAAATGGTTTCCAAAAAAACCTTGCCAATTATTAAAAACCACATAAAGGATCCTAAAAAAAATCCTAAAAAAAAAGAAAAGAAAAAACTAGATAATTTTGATTACATTAAAAAGCTTTTTTTACAGACAAAACCACTGGAACCAAGATCAAAAGAAATGTAGTAAATTGGGAAACAATTTTTGCAACCAGTATTTCTTTTTTACAACTTTTTGGTTTTTTGAGATTTTTGCAAGGCAAATGGGGTTAAGTGGTTTGCCCAAGACCACACAGCTAGATAATTATTAAGTGTCTGAGACCGGATTTGAACCCAGGTACTCCTGACTTCAAGGCCGGTGCTTTATCCACTACACCACCTAGCCACCCCTGCAACTAGTATTTCTGACAAAGGACTCATTTCTAAAATATACAGAGAACTGAGTCAAATTTTCAAAAAAACAAGCCATTTCCCAATTGACAAATGGTCAAAGGATATGCAAAGGCAGTTTACAGATGAGGAAATCAAAGCAATCCATAATCATATAAAAAATTGCTCTGAATCATTACTTATTAGAGAAATGCAAATTAAAGCATCTCTGAGATAGCACCTCTCAGACTGGCCAATATGACCAGAAAGGACAATGATCAATGTTGGAAGGGAAGTGGGAAATCTGGGACACTAATACAATGTTGGTGGAGCTGTGAACTGATTTAACTTTTCTGGAGAGCAATTTGGGATTATGCCCAAAGGGCAACAAAAATGTGCATACCCTTTGATCCAACAATACCACTACTGGGTCTATACCCTGAAGAGATTATGAAAAAGGGTAAAAACATCACTTATACAAAAATATTTATAGCAGCCCTGTTTGTGGTGGCAAAAAACTGGAAATTAAGTGAATGTCCTTCAATTGGGGAATGGCTTAACAAACTGTGATATATGTATGTCATGGAACACTATTGTTCTATTAGAAACCAGGAAGGATGGGAATTCAGGGAAGCCTGGAAGGATTTGCATGAACTGATGCTGAGTGAGATTAGCAGAACAAGAAAAACATGGTACACCCTAACAGCAACATGGGAATGATGATCAACTTTAATGGACTTATTCATTCCATCAGTGCAACAACCAGGAACAATTTTGGGCTATCTGCAATGGAGAATACCATCTGCATTCAGAGAAAGAATCATGGACTTTGAACAAAGACCAAAGACTATTACCTTCAAATTAGAAAAAAAAAATCATTATCTTATGATATAATTTTACTATCTCATACTTTATTTTTTCTTCCTTAAGGATATGATTTCTCTGTCATCACATTCAATTGAGATCAATATATAACATGGAACCAATGTAAAGACTAACAGCATGCCTTCTGTGGGGGGTGGGGGGAAGGAAAGCAAGAATTGGGGGGGGGGAATTGTAAAACAAAATAAAATCTTTCAAAAAAAAAAATAAAAGGTCAAACCAAAGAATAATCATGACTGAGTCAATATCACTATGGAAAGAGGGTTAGAATTCTCCAGGAATCTATGCTTAGCCTCATGCTACTGAAATGTTTTTACTGATGACTTAGATCAGGGATAGAGAACCTCCATTCTGCAGACCACATTGGTCTGGTGTTGCCAAAGCAACTGCAAGCAGACTTGAAATTCAATAAATCTAGGAGCTTTTAAGGGGTGAATTAATTAAATGTTTGGCTAAATATAACCCATGAATGATGTTATAAATATCCAAATGGCTCTTAGCAGAAAAAAGTTCCCTATCCCTTACTTAGTTGAAAGTATGCTTTTAAAATGTGAAGATGACATAAAGCTAGAAGATAGAACAAGTTAGTTGAAAGAATTCCAAAAGATTCAACACATAAGAGGCACAAATTATGAAAGGAACAAATGTGAAAACAGACTTCACAAGTACAAGTACTTCACAAGTACAAGACAGGGGAGGAATGGCAGAATTGTAGTTTATGTGCAAAAAAAATCTAAGAGGGTCTAGGGAACTAGCTTGATTCATTGTGATATATAGCTTGCACTTCATTAAGAGACTTTATCTGAAGTACCATGTTCCATCTGAGATGCCAATTTGGAAATGGACACTGATAAACTGGAAAGCATTCAGGAAAGGACAATGATTATGGTAAAGGGAGGTGAATCCATGCCATAGAAGGATGGATTGAAAGAACTGGGTATGCTTAGCTTAGAACAGAGAAGACTCAAGGAACATGGTAGATATGTTCAAGTATCAAAAGTTCTTTCTTGTAAAAAAAGAATAATTGAACTTGCTTAGTTTAGCCCAAGATGGCAAAATCAGAAACAAATAGTAATAGTTATGAACAGGCAAATTGAGGTTTCATACTAGGGAAAACTTCCTATTAAGAGTTATGCCTAAATGGAACAGATTGGCTTGGGAGGTGAAGGTAGGCATGTACAAGCAAAGGCTGGATGACCACTTGTTGAGTCTATTGTGGGAAGGATTGTTTTTCAAATATAAGTTGGACCAAACAGTTCTTATTCCAACTCTAAAATTCTGTGATTTTAGGACCTTCTGAGGTAGCCAATCCACTCTGGAACAGCTAATTGTTAGATTAATTGTTAAATAGTTCTTCCTTATTTGAGTCTTTGCAACTTTGCCCATAAAGGACAAGATCAGTCTTTTAGACATTATCCTATATGATCAAACTAACAGCCCTTCAGATATTTGAAGACAGAAATCCCAATGCCTGGAATGAACTTCCCTTCCCTTCTTTGTTGAATTTCTATTCTGTTTTCAGCCTAAATCAAATGCTACTTTCCTTGTGGTAATGAACCTTCTCTCTGGCCCATGAAACACTTTGTTTTGTGCCTCTAGTGAACTTAAATTTAAATGGATGTGTGATCTTTTCACTGTAGTTATTTCCCTCCAAAGGGAGAACTCCCAATCCATCAAAACTTTCTCTTCCTTGTGAGATTCTAGTCTACATACTCACTATAGAAAAACTAACCAAGTGCTGGAAGCCTTTCTCAAGGTCTTTTAATATTCTGTGGATACCAGTGCAGCACTTAGGTCAACTTTCTATCATCCCCAGCATCTAATAAAATACATAGTCGGTTTTAATAAATGCTCCTAATGGTGTGAACTCTTGCTAAATATATATGCCCAGTTTCCTTTTTTTCAGGTTTTAAAACTTTTATTTGCATTATTTAAAAAACTGTACATTCCAATAACTAAATCCATTTGAAGATTTACTATAGTCCCACCCGGTTCTTCTTTTCACCAACATGCAAGCTTTAAAAAAAAACAAAACAATTTAAATGCCACCAGGACCCAAACTAGCCAGAACAGGCAAATGGAAAGAGGCAGCCAGCTTGGCCTTCAATTCAATGTCAGTAGTTCTTTATTCTTTTGATGTTGAAAGGGGCAGTCATTTAAACTTTATCCAACCTCATTGCATCTTACAAAGTTAAGCAGCTAAAAGAAGTAAAATTAAGAAGGCAATGCTTGTGGAATGTACAGTGCATACTGGCAGGGCAGATTTGATCAGTGTTCATTGTTTTCATTTGCATTTTATTGCAGTCACTGAACATACTGTTTTTTTTTTCTCTTTACCTTCTTTACTTTCAACTTCATTTTTAAGTGACATTTTCACTTCCTCTTATAGCACATCAGAAACAGAGGTGTTGAGTCCAAAGATAAGGGACTTTTCTGTCTAATGTGACAAAAATAAGTCAGTATAGAAATACTGGCAGTTTTGTGCATTTATTATTCTCTCAGTTTTGTCTATAAATGCTTTAAGGATGATCTGACTTTTCACAGGTTCATTTTTTTCATCCACTTCACATCCCTATTTTATCACAACATTCTGTAATTGTTTATATTCTCCTCTAGAACATTCTTCAAATGTTTATTTTCAAAACTAGGTGGGTTTCGTGTCCCTCCTCAGACAGAAATCAAGAATCTGATGGCTGAGGAGGTTTAATGACTCCTAACTGTAGTTACTGTTACTTACATTGGTTAAGCTTCTATAGGCAAAAGCAATCAATATCTTTTTCTTTATCTAGCTTTAATTTTTGAGTGTTTATAGCTTTTTGGAGAGAAGCAAGATGGAATGGTAGAAAGAAAGCTAGACTTGAAGTCAGGGGGAAAAAACCTTGCTTCTGACACTCTCCTACTGTGTGACCAAGAGCAAGCACTCTGATCCTCTTTTTTTCATCTGCAAAAAAGGGACCTGCAGGATCTTCCTCACGGGATGAAGTGCAAATAAAATAATGTATAAAATGTGTTGACCAAATGCTAAATCAATGGTTAATTTTTTTTAATAGGCAGGAATAGAATTAGTATAATTGTCAACAATTTCTTATGGTTTGGTGTGAATTCTAGTCTTTGCTCTAACTAAGCAACAAACTACCCATGCTAATTCAGAAATGCCTTTCACACTAATAACTAGTCATTTCCCATCTATTAAGATTAGTCATTTTTTGTAGCATGGTTTAGTGCTTGCCATGTTCAATGTTCTTCAACTCTTATCTGGAAGAGAGCGCTAAAAAGAATAACCACAACAATAGCTAACATTCATATGGCATTTTCAATGTGCTAGGTACTATAATAATTTTATAATTATTAACTTATTTGATCCTCACAATAGCTCTGGGAAGTAGGGACTGGATATCAATCTCCCCATTCTACAGATAAATGTGCCCAACATATAGGCAGAATGCTTCTGGAGTATTTTATAAACCTTTGCTTTTTTTGTTTCTTATTCATTTGAAACCATATATTCCAATGAATTTTTCTCTATTCTTATCTTTGTTCACCTTCATGAAGAATGAAGCCTCCATGTATCAATGACTTCTTTTTCGAAAATATTTTTGAGTTCTTCATAGTACTCTCTTTGTTAATGCTCATAAAGAGCAGCAGCAAAAGGAAGCAGGCAAGTGTCCCTGGAAATCAGATGCCTCTGGGCACAATGAGCTCAACTTGGTCAACTCCTTTGTCTCTTCCAGGAGAACCTGCAAGCCATCCTTCCATTTAGCTGCAACCTTCTTGTGTATTCTGGTTTCATTTATAGTAAGAAAGTTAATAATGACATGGTCCAGTTCCTCCAGGAACACACTGATTTACTGATCACTGAACAAGGCTCTCATACTTAATACCAAAATTAGTAGTTAAGGTTTGGTAGATTGTCTAAAAAATGATTTTGAGAACTTTATGTCTTTTTTTTTCTTTTTTGGTTATTCTGCTACCATCACTGCAGAAGCAAGAAAGGGTTTCATGAAAAAAATGGAACATTTTGTATTTTTTTTGTTTGTTTTGTGGACTGTCCTAGTCAACCTACTGATGAAAGCCCTCTCTGAATTAGCTAGGCTGGTTCTCCTACAGTAGACAGTCTGCTACTGTGACTATATTCACTTTTTCCAGCTTAGTAGAACCTGTCAGAGCTCTATCAGCAAAGCTTTTGAGAATTCTTTGGCGTTAACTCCAAAGGAAGATGAGACATTAGAATGGGACTTTTTCTTATTTATCATATATTACAGTTATTTATGAAGCAGCTAGGTGATGCAATAGATAGAATGCTGGGCCTGGAGTGAGAAAGATCTTCCTGTTCAAATCTGCCCTTAGATATTTACTATTTACTACCCTAGGCAAGTCACTTAACCCTGTTTGCTTCAGTATCCTCATTTATAAAATGAGCTAGAAAAGGAAATGGCAAACCACTCCACAATCTCTGCCAAGAAAACCCCAAATGGGGTCGCCAAGAGTTAGACACAATTGAAACAAATGAACAACAAAAGTTATTTATGTAATGTAGGGATCATATTCTGGAAACTCCATGAGGAGAAGGACTAGGTCTTATTTCCACAAAGCTTTCTATCTCTCATAATAATGTCCCATAGGACTTTATTATACACTTAATATAATGTGTGTAATATAAAGCATATAACGTCCCCCATTATACACTTAAGCAATGCTTATTATATTATAGTGTCTGGGATTATATTCTCACAGACTGCTGCAGCCCTGGCAAGAGAGAGAGCAGAGCAAAAAAGGGTAAAGACAGAGTTTGTTCTATGAGAGGAATGTTAAAGGGCCTATTGCTGCAACTTTACCTTGGTTTTTCTTAAATCAAAGGGCCCAAAGCAAGATTAGTTTCCTCATCTGTGGAATCTATATAGAGAGGCCTCTATTTTCACTAGGTCCAATAAGTTCTAGTGAGGTACTATAAAACCAGGGGGAAAGACTGAATATAAACACTCCAAGCTAACATACCTCCTGGTTGAATCGGCAATTGAGGGTGCACCAGCCAATCTGCATAAGCCCTTGGGAGGAGATGAGCACCTCATAGATCCATTTCCCTGGAAGGAAGCCACACACAAGATGTTTCATTCCTGAAGAGCTACTATACTTATGGTAAATATCACACTAAGAACCTCACCCCACCACCCTGAGAACGGCTTTAGTTTTTCTTGGCAGGTCTCACTTAGAGAGGCTGCAGGATACTTCCAGGTCCTGCCTCATCTAATATTCAATAATCCACACTAGCACATAGCACCTAAGCCTCAAAGGTCTCAGAAAAATCAGCATGCAAGACAAGACAGCCTTTACCTTTCTCCTTGAAAGAAGACCCCATGAAAATCCCTTACCCCCATCACTTTCCTTTCAACAAGCTGAAGGTACTTACCTTTATACACACAAGTGGTAGCCCTGATTGAGCCAAAGTTACTGTGTCCAATAACCTAAATCAAGGAAGGAAAGGGATTTGGATTCTCAAGATAAATCCCTAACTATACTCCTTTCTACAACAGACAATAATGGTTCCCCTTCAGAACTATTTAAATGAGAGAAGGAAAAAAATCTCTCTTCGACAAGGGAAGGGATGCCAAAGCATCATCTCAATGAGATCTGATCAAAACCCTCAAGTGATTCTTTCCCCTAACCACTAAGTTCAAGAATAACAGACAGACATAGCCAGGTCCCTCAATGTTAAGAAGGATTAGCTTTACAGTATAACTTGTCTCTTTGATTCACAACCTTCTTCCCCAAGCACAAACCTTCAAGTTACATATACCTTGCCCAGATGAGTCACAGACTCAAGCTATGAGTGTCCAAATCTAAGCAAAAGGTACAGCATGGTCCAAATTAGGAGAGCCATTATCTGAATATTCCCACCACAGCCCCACCTAATGTTGAGAGAAGTCATCCATTCTCCACTTCTTCAGCAACCCCAAACTTACCCCAAGAAGATCATCATCCACCAGGAGTAGCCCCTCAAAGCCACTCGTGTGATCCAGGACCACAGTGGATGGCCCAAGTCGCCCTTCTACAGTCTGTTCTGAAACAAACAAGAGATGGGAGAGTCAGCAGAAATCATACAGAACAAAACCAAAGACTCAACCAAGCAGGAGACTGAGCTGCTTCTTATAGGTCAGTCACAAACCACCTTACCTGCTGGGTTAAGAGCAGACTGACATTCTTAGGACAAGTTCCAAAGCCTCAACTTTTCACAAGGAAATCAGTATATGATGGAATCATCTATTTAGATTTCAGCAATAGTCCCAGCCTGGGCTTGCTCCCTAAATCTAAGAATATTCAAGACTTCTTTAAGTTTCCTCTAGTTGAACCTCTCTGAGAAGCCCAAAGAAAGACTCTGAAGTCTACCAAAGAAGAAAAAAACTCGATGAGGAACATCCTAGAATAAGAGAGATCCAAATCTGTTTTGAAGGATATTTGTAGGGAAGGGGAAAGTTTTAAGAGGCAAGCTAGTCATTCCATTAATGTAAAATTCTCCTGGGGTCCCATTATAGGAAACAGGTGGCTGTACAGGTGGCTGTCTATTCTAGTATTTTGCCCCCAAGAGGTCCCAGGTCCTGCAGTATCCTGATCCTTGCTCCAGTCTAAAAGCATTCATCTACCACTCTGCCTATGAACTTAATGCAAAAAATTGGTTCTCAGTCATCATTACCATGAAAGCTTGAGTTTCATTCTCTTAGGAATATATGCTACCTTCACTCTCTTCAGGTTCATCCTCCTCCTTCAGTAGTTGGTCAAGATGTTCCTGAAGATTCTGAAAAGTCAGAGATTTTCTGGAAAAAGAGAGTAAGAGGGAGATTCATTTCACCAGGCAATCAGGGTTTATTGAGCTGCAAGGGTTTTGGTATAAGAGTCATATATCCCTAACCCCAAAGAAACCACAAAATACCAATGACAGTCAAGTATTGTTATCTCCTTCCAATGAAGCCACATGCCCTAAATGCTAATGACCCTAGGAAGCTGTAAGTAGATGGATTAAAAGAGATGGCAGTAAGTCCCAGAAATATACAAATAGAATCTCAAAATATCAATGTTAGAAGAGATCTCCAAGGTCATAAAATCCAATTTATATGTTTAGGTCTGATGGTAGAAAAACTTCCTAAGAATTAGAACTGTTCAACAGTAAAGATTCCTCAGATTTAATGAGTCCCCTTTACTAGAGAGAGAGAAAAAGAGAGAGAGAGAGAGCAAGCATGGAGCGATGTCTACTTGTCAAGGATGTTGCAGAAGACAGTCTTGTTTAGTTGGGCTACATGTAGTCTCTGTAGGCGCCACCCACTCTGAGACACTGGGATCTCTGAGGAAGAGTCCCTAACAAGTGGTCACCAGAATTTGCCTGAAGTCAGCCCTACCACCTCCTAAGGCTCACCATTTCTCCACTAAACCATTTGGATCATCTAAGTCAGTCTCCCTAATACTTCCCCCATTTGTCTTATTCTCTATGACCAAGGAAGCATCAGATGCTAAGAATTTGAGATCATAACAAGCTTGAGAAGATCCAAGGTCAATGTCAACATAAGAACTAAAGCAGAAATAGAGGATACATTTAATCTATCCCACACAAAGTGTCTGAGCTACTCTCTATACTTTTTTTTTTCAGGTTTTTGCAAGGCAAATGGGCTTAAGTGGCTTGCCCAAGGCCAAACAGCTAGGTAATTATTAAGTGTCTGAGGCCAGATTTGAACTCAGGTACTCGTAACTCCAGGGCCAGTGCTCTATCCACTTCACCACCTTGCTGCCCTCTGAGCTACTCTCAAAAGTAACCCAGATCAATAAGGAGGCTAGATTCTTCCTGTCACTCAATGACATATCTAAAGTCAGAAAATCCTCTTTACACACACACACACACACACACACACATGTATATATTTATATGCATATATGCTACAAATTCCTGATGTAAGTTAAGCTCCATTCCTTTCTTTCTGAGAAACACTGATCTGATCTGTAATAGGAGTGTAAATATCATGCTAATTTTTAATCTTGGACAGATGTAAAGAAGATGGTAAAAGAAATACAAACATCTTTCTACTACTTGACACACTCTTCCTTGACATTTCCAGAAAAAAGAGAAGACAGAAATATAACTGGGGTGATTTAAAAAAAAAGTTCCCTTAACCCTCAAGCTACCAAGTAGCTACTGCAAGTGTGAATCCTAAAATATTAAAGGCAGGCATGCATGACATTACCAACAATCCCTAATCCCAGGGAAAAGGTAACCTCTGCTTTCCCTCTTGTTCACTGTGACCTTAACTCAGTGGTCTTGGTGTTATTCTTAGCTTCCCTGGCTGCTCTGACATGAACTCAGTATCTAAGAATAGAAGAAGGAATGTAACCTTAGCTGAGTTCAGGCAATGTATTTCTGGGCATCCATCCTCCAAACCACTCTCCACAGGGCCCAGTAGTGGCAAAAAACGTTAGTCTTTTAGACTTATTGCCAGACCAGTAATGGTAGATACTTATCTGCAGTTTTTCTCTTACTCCAACTATCTAACCTGGCTTCTTCAAACAGAAAAACCTGCCTACAGCAATTTTCACACTTTGCTACCACAGTTTTTATCAATTCCCCTTTTATTGCTAATGCAAAAGGAGAGTTGTGAGATGGGCAACAATTCTCTCCATCTCTATCCCCACCACAAGAATGTGATTTCTCCCATGATAACTTTCCTCTCAGGCTCTGAAGCTAACACATCCCACTCTAATACTAGCAGTGGGGCATGGCAATGACTACTAGCTGGGATTGTCACTCACCTATACACTTGTGAAGTGGTAGCTCACTTTAAGTAAACCCAGTATTGGAAAATTTAGGCTCCTCATGCTTAAGAAATTCACTTTTCAAAATAATTCATACTAATTCATACAGGTGAGAATAATATCTGCTTCCCCCAAGGAAGAGCACTCTGGCTCTATCCTTTGCTCCTCTAACCTCTCTTATATCATATTTACCTGTAGCATGTACCTTACCCTCCCTGAGGGAGATTTTTTAAGTCTATCAAGAGCAGGGACAATGTAATGAGCTTGGCTCTCCAGTACTCAATACATAGTAGGCACTTAAAAATGGCTACTAAATGGAAATAGCTTCTTCTTCACTTTTCAAGAAAATTTGCCCTAGGACTCCTTAAATAGCAATGTGCCATAGGAAAAATAGGATGGGACTTCAAGTCAGGAAAACTAGAATGGAGGACTGGCTCTGGCAATAGTTACCTATCCCTTTGAGCTCTTGAGCAATTTATTATTTCCCCTCTCTGAGCCTCAGTTTCCTCCTCTATAAAATGAGGATAATACCACCTATAAAGAATCTACCTAGGGGGCAGCTAGATGGTGTAGTGGATAGAGCACCGGCCTTGGAGTCAGGAGTACCTGGGTTCAAATCCGGTCTCAGACACTTAATAATTACCTAGCTGTGTGGCCTTGGGCAAGCCACTTAACTCCATTTGCCTTGCTAAAACCTTAAAAAAAAAAAGAATCTACCTCAATGGAGAAAATGAAAACTCATAGACATTAAGCATTTTAATAAACCATAAGTCATTCTACAAATGTAAGTTAATAATAATAGCTTATCAGTGAATATCTATGAAGATGGTTATTTACTCACAAAGCTCCTGGGAAATATCAGGAGAAAAAGAGGCCTCCATGATCCCAGCTGGCATTCTGACCACACTGCTTTTTCCAGGGCTCAGCTTCTTGGGAAAATCTATCCTGACTCCCCAGCCTACGACTTTTCTTTCAGCTGAACTCCTAATACACTTTCAGGCTGTCCCATTTACTGAACACTTACTTAGATTGCACTGTCCTGCACTATTTATCTTTTCACAGTGGGCATACCTGATTGTCCTATACAGAATGGAAACTTAGAAGAAGGTAGGAAATGTGTTATATACCATAGTAGCCTAAAAACAATAAAAGCCAAACTTTTTTATTCTTCTCCATCTGGCTGTTAATGTAAGAGAATGTAAGTGCCAGTCTAAAATGGTATTCTTTTTCGGTATCTACACCTATATATTGTTTTGCAATTCAGAAAGATCTCATTGTAAAGGTACAGCTCATACTCATCAATGACCAATAAGGAACCTTTTGTGTATTTTGCTGTAGTTCCTGCTACAAAGTTTTGCACACAGAGGGTGATGAATATTTATTCATTTGTTAATGACAGAACACCTGCTAACCCCACCCCCAGAAGGATAGGTCCCAAGATTAACAGTAGTTCTGTATGATTCCACCACAAACCAACCCCATACTTGACAGAGAAAAAGACAGCTACTATACCTGCCAGTAGTGGTAGTGGGGACCTGGTCTGGGCTGGAAAAGATACGCTGTAGATAGTCATTCAGTAACTTTTCATTGACAATACCTGTAAGCACATGAAGTCAAATGAGGAAAAAAACAAGTGAATGGAAGTCATAATGGTTATCAAGGTGCTAAGTCAACTGTACCATATTTGGGCTAGTTACTCCCCAGATGAGCTAAGGGAGGAAAGATCATCACATTTTGCAGGAAGGAGTAATAATTTTGGCAAGTTATACAACCCACTGCTATTAGAGAAAAGGAAAGGCTGTAATTCAGGGGTTGTTGGGCTTATTTATTCATTTCTAGATCTTTTCTTCCTCAAAACTATTTCTGCCTAAGTGGCTACATTAATAACTGTTGGCAATGTGGTCAACAACTATTCTAGAGTTCTCTCCTCCATGATTTCCCCTGTCCTTGTTCAGGATTCTCACCTGTGACTTTGGGCTTCTCAGAATCAGAGGTCAGCCTAAAACTCTTTTGGGAGAGAGAGGTGCCTGCCCCTTTTGACGTCATTCTTCATTTCTCAGTGAACAGTCAGTGATTCTGGGGGTGGGAGCACAAAACATAGATTTTTCACTTTCAATTAATACAATCTAAATTTGTTTTGTTTGATTATACTTATCTGTTGCAAATAAGGATTTTAGGATGGGGAGTTGGGGAGGGAGGGGGAAGAGAGGATGGAAGTGTTGTATGGGAGTTGCCATAGAGATAGTGAAGTATCATTTTTTAAAATACACAAGTTAAATGCTCAGTGATATTAACAGAACCAGGAGAACATTGTGCACATTAAGAGCAACATTATGTGATGATCCACTATGATGGATCTTGCTCATCTCAGTAGTATAATAAAGACAATTCTAAAGGACTTGGTGACAGAAAATACCATCTACATCCAGAGAAGGAACTATGGAGTCTGAATGCGAAGCTCAATATTTTCAATTTTTAAAATTTGTTATATATTTATGGGCTTTTTCCTTTTTGTTCTTATTCTTCTTTTACAACATAATTAATATGTAAATATATTTAATATCGCTACACATGAACAACCTATATTAGATTGCTCTCAGGGGGAGGGGAGAGAGAAGGGAAAGAGGGAGAAAAATGTGAAACTGAAAACCTTATAAAAACGATTGATGAAAACTAATTTTTGGAAAAATAAATTTGTTCTAAAAATACACAGATTAGAGTAGAAGTTCAGAAGGTGACGAAAATTAGTAGGGTAGTGCTGGCATTACCATGTTACAATGAATATATACTTTTTTTTTTTTTTAGGTTTTTGCAAGGCAAACGGGGTTAAGTGGTTTGCCCAAGGCCACACAGCTAGGTAATTATTAAGTGTCTGAGACAGGATTTGAACCCAGGTACTCCTGACTCCAAGGCCAGTGCTTTATCCACTATGCCTCCTAGCCGCCCCTTGAATATATACTTTTCAAACAATAAGCTACCCATAGATTTGTGGTTTTCTATACAGTTCTCTTTTTCTGTCCTTTGCATATGGAAATGCTTGTGTCAGTTGATGCCTGTCAAGTTCATAATAAGTGTGTGTGTGTGTGTGTGTGTGTGTGTGTGTGTGTGTGTGTATAAAACTAGTAGAGACTAAATGGAAGCCAGACATAAATAACCCTAGACACAACTTCTGTTCTGTGTGTTCTCCCCTAAGCACAATGGACTAAAAAGTAATGGAGAGAGACAAACTTTTCAAGCCTAGTGACTACCTTGGGAGTTTAGGAATTCCTGGGTTCCTCAATCAGTGCCAGCTGCCCTGTTGGAGAAACTCCCTGAAATGACTTCATGCAGGACATGTCCACCAACAAGGTTGACCAGAAGAGAGAGACCATGAGTGAGGTGCTCAAAGAGTAGAAACAAGGTGAAAACACAATGCTTCCTGCTGTGACTATTTGTCACTACAAACTGTGTCTGAAGCATTTCTTTTGTGGTAAAGGAAATAAATAGCTCTCTTGTGCAAGAAAGAGATAAGAGACAAGTCCTTGATGGTACTGCACCAAGACAGTATAAAGAGAAAAGCAAAAGGAAGTTGGGACACGTTCTTCCATTACACCTAAAGGATGTGGCAGGGTGTGAATCCATAACCCAGTCCCTAACTTTTAGGTGTTACAGAAGGTTTGACACTGTCTCAGTGATCTCATCAGCTCCCAAGCTTTTAACTATCATCTATCTCTATGCAGATTACTCCCAAACACTTATCTCTATACCTATATAAAGAGAAACAGCCTACCTTAGTATCTCTCCAGAGCACCAGTTGCCTCCTAGACAAATGTCTGGATGTTCTGGCATCTTAAACTCGTATTGTCCAAAACTCATTATCTTTCTCACAAATCCCACCCCTATTTCCAATGTCCCTTTTTCTGTTTAGGGAATCACAATCCTGCCAGTTACCCAGATCTATAGGATTAGAGTAATCCTCAACTCCTCACTCTACAACTATAGTCAACTAGTCACCTACCTCCATGATACCTCTTGTATCCATTCTCTTCTTTTCACTTAGTCACAACTCTAGTAATTTCCTAAATGGTCTCCCTACCACACATTTCCCACTTTATGATCCATCCTCCACAGAACTGCCAAAATTATATTCCTAAAGCATAAATCTTATCATTTCACTCTCCTGTTCAATAAACTCTAATGATCCTATATCCTCTATGAGCAAACCAAAATTTCATTGCCTGGGGTCCACTACTCCCCCTTCATACAAAACATTCCCCAAGTGTTTGAAAATTAATGTGGCATAATTTTAAAAATTTTGGTCTAAACACCAAGATATTGCTACCAACACTAAAATACTATGTTCCATTGTTCTATTGTTTTTGGCTCTTGTTTACCAACTTTGTCTCACCAATCTTCTATTTTTTTACCTAATAACAAATAGTTCTTTTAGCTTATGCATCATGAAATAACCTTGAAAACAGGGTACTATCCTTCATTCCTAATTTAATTATTTTCCTTGGAATAATATACCTTTTATCTTTTAAATGAATTTTGTTATTTGTTCTATTAGTTCTGTAAACTATCATAATTATTCATTGATTAGCATAACAATAAACCTATAAATTGAGTGCTATTATTTATATTTTATTAGTATAACATAATGACAATGAATATATAGTCAGTTGTTGGGATAAGTTTTGATTTTTTGGGGGGGTTTTGTGGTGGAAAAGGATTATGAACTGAATAGGTGCTCATCAGCTGAGGAATGGCTGAACATATGGTATATGTATGCGATATAATACTATTGTGATGTATGATGTGATAAAGGGGACATTTGAGAGAAATCTGAGAAAATCTATGCGAAGCAAATAGAACCAGGAGAACAATTTATAAAATAACAAAAATACTGTAAAAACAAGTAACTTTGAAAGACTCAGGAACCCTGATCCATGCAATGATTGGCCCACAATTCCACAAGATTCATGCTGAAACATGCTACCCAGCTACTGATAGAGAAGTAAGATGCAAAGAACAGATTGAGACTTTTTAAGGGGGTCATATCAATGTAAGAATTGGTTTTCCTAACTATGCAAGTTTGTAGTAAGTATCTTGTATTCTTTGTTTCCCAGTGGAGGCAAGGGGCATAAAAGGCAAATTTTTGTTCTCTGAAAATTTTTTTTAAATAACAATAGTAGTAGTAGAAAGGTGTCCTTGTTTTACCCTCATACTTATTAGAAGTTTCTTATATTTCTCCACTACAAATAATACTAACTTTTGGTTTTGACTAATTTTTAAAAAATAATAGTTTGGGGAGGTGGCTAGGTGGTGCAATGCCTAGATCACCAGCCCTGGAGTCAGGAGTACCTGAGTTCAAATCAAACCGCAGACACTTAATAATTACCTAGCTGTGTGGCCTTGGGCAAGCCACTAAACCCCATTGCCTTGCAAAAACTAAAAAAAAAAAAATAGTTTTTAAAGGGCATTTCCAGATTTTTGGTAGAAATGAATATTGAATTTTGCCAAAGTTTTTGTTTTGCTTTGAGTTTTTGGTTAATATGATTAATTGTGCTATTTTTTCCTCAATATTAAACCATTCTATCTTGGCTAAATGAAATTTTGGGATAAACTGATGAGTTTTTTTGTTAGAAACTTTATTTGAACATTTAATATCAATATTCATTTCTAATATTGACTTATATTTTCTTTCTCTGCTTTATCCTTCCTTGGTTTGAATATCAAGGACATATTTGCTTCATAAAAGGAGTTTTGTAGAACCTATTTTTCAATAACTCAGAATAATTTTTATAGCTAAGAATTCATTGCTCTTTATACATTTTTAGTCTGTGTGTGGGTGCTTTGCCCAAAGACCTGATAAGATCTCTTGAGGTTTATAGGTTCCAAATCTGACTCTCCTCAACTGACTAACAATGGTTCTCAGGTTATGCTTCCTAGGTCATTCTTTGGATCCTGATTAGTTTAGAATGAATGTAAATATCACTTGTTTCTGTTTTGGCCAAAAACCTTGAGGGTCTTCCCCTCCTAAATTGATTTTTTTTTCTTGGACTATGCAAAAGAGGCTCTTATTATCACTAAAAAATCCTCCTAGAGCTCAATTTTTTTTGTAAGTGGTCACTCTTGGTCTCTTCTCCTCATCTCTCTCACATAACCTTAATGACTGAATGAGCATTGCTTCTGTCAAACTGTGACCTGGGAAAAATCCAGCTTTTAAAAGGCCAAGGTTTCCCACTGCATTCAGGGCCATCTCCAGGCATCCTGATCCATATCTGGCCAGTGAACCCATATGGTTCCAGGGGAGAAAGTGAGCCTGATGACTGCACAGCACCCCCCCATCACTCAAATCCAACTCACTTGTATGTCATGGTATCACCTCTCTAATGTCATGGTTTTCTTCAAGAATAAAGGACAAGGGGCGGCTAGGTGGCACAGTGGATGAAGCACCAGTCCTGGAGTCAGAAGTGCCTGGGTTCAAATCCGGTCTCAGACACTTAATAATTGCCTAGCCGTGTGGCCTTGGGCAAGCCACTTAACCCCATTTGCCTTGCAAAAACATAAAAAAAAAAGATATCCAAAAAAAATATCCAAGAACAAAGGACAAATATCAGTCTTCACTTGAAAACTAGTCAAACAAGATATTCCCCTCTCCCATTTGGTATTTCATTTATTGCTCCTTTCTTAGACTGGGCAGTTGAAAAGTTACTATATTTCTGTTCCATCCTTTCAACTTGAATCTAGATAACACATTATGTTGTCTACATTTATTTGTTTCTATTGATTAGCATATTCAAGAAAAGACTATCAACCATTCTGGTCTATTTCTCTTCCCTGCAGTCCCTTTCTTGACCATCTTATCTGGTAATATCCTCCAATTCCTTCTTTTTTCTTTTACATTTCTCATCAGTTGCACTCTTTAGAATCTACCCCACCATTATTATATCCCAGTCAGGTACCTTCTCTCCCCCTCCCAACTTTTTCTGCTTCCTTCAGTGTTTTACAATTTTTCTTCATTTGATTGTAATCTCCTTGGGGGCACAGACTATCCTTTTCTAATTTGTTTTTCCAGTGCATGGCTCAGACCCTAGCACAGAGTATGCATTTAGCATATTTTATATATTCTGGGGGAGACAAAAAGGTTTCTAAAACCCCAAACTTGGAGAACCAGAGTCAGATCTAGTGCCATTTTTCACTACACCAAGCTAAATCTCTTTCCCAAAAACATCTCCCCCTGACATTTTTTTCAAATTCTGAGATAAGAGAAATGGCAGACACATGGTCAATTTTTGTTTTTACAAATGATCTCGAATTTTTTTTTTTTTTTTTTAGATTTTAAGGCAATGGGGTTAAGTGGCTTGCCCAAGGCTACACGGCTAGGCAATTATTAAATGTCTGAGGCCAGATTTGAACTCAGGTACTCCTGACTCCAAAGCTGGTGCTCTATCCACTGTGCCGCCTAGACGCCCCTACGATCTCGAATTTTAAAGAAAAACCATTACAGTTTCCATCCAAAATGAAACCATAGGTTTTGGAGCTGAAACAGAACTCAGAGATCATCTTATTCTAAATTCATTTTAAAGTGAGGAAACTGAGGGATCAAAGACATTAAGTAACTTGCTCAAGGCTACACAGATAACCTTGGACCCAAGACCTTACCTTTCAAATCCTTCCAAGACACTTTACAGCAATCAAAAACAGTAACTATGCATTATGATTCCCTGCCTGGGTCAAAGAAATGGGTTAAGACTAAAGTTATTAACTTAGGCACTATTTGTTTGGGTTTTTAAAAGTAGTCTGATAGCATAACTGATTTCCTTAGTAATGCTCTGTTCCTTAGCAATGCTTTGTTTTATGCATTTTTAAAATGATTTTGAAGAGCAGTCCAAAGACTTCACCAAACTGCCAAAGGACACAGACACACACAGACACACAGACACACAGACACACAGACACACACACAAAGAGACACATAAGAAATCAGGAAAATCCTAGAATTCCTGTTGGAAATTCATCCATTTAACCAATTAGAAGGAAAGAAATCAAAAGGCATAAATATAAAATATAAGCAAAAAAGTCTTGGCAGATCCAAGAGAGGATTCCCATTAGGAAAAGTCCAGATACAGATGTGTGCCATATTACGATACAAGTAGACCTTCTATTTTTATCTCTAGCTGCAATCATCGGGTATATTAGCTGCTTAGAGAAGGAAAGTCCAAGTGCCAAGGGGTAGGGATGTGAAGTATCCTAAGAAGTTAAAACTTGTTTTTTCCTTACTTTCTTGGACAGGAAAAACAAGAACAGGTCACCATCTAGACAAGAAAAGTATAGAGGGCTGCATCTAGTCTCTTCTAGATAAGCTTGGCCAGAAACAAAAATTCCCCAGCACATCATAACCTGTCTATATTCCCCATGTTGTTTCTCCTATACTTATCTTGAATCTTCAAATAGAATATAAAACTATCTTCAATTTCTATCTCCCCCAAGTGTACACTGTAGATATTTGATAAATACTTGTTGATGCTAATCTGCTTCGAAAGTATGGGCAATAATAGCAGTGCTTAACCTGCTAGGAGTTTTAAAATAACACAGCAGTGCCTGCTACCAATAAACAGCCATTGAGAATTACCAAATGCTACAGGCAGTGAGAAAAAGGAGTGGCTACCAAATTAATTTCTGTCCTTAACTTGGTATTCAAGGTCCTCCCAAACTTGGCAGATCCAAGAGAGGATTCCTATTAGGAAAAGTCCAGATACAGATGTGTGCCATATTACGATACAAGTAGACCTTCTATTTTTATCTCTAGCTGCAATCATCGGGTATATTAGCTGCTTAGAGAAGGAAAGTCCAAGTGCCAAGGGGTAGGGATGTGAAGTATCCTAAGAAGTTAAAACTTGTTTTTTCCTTACTTTCTTGGACAGGAAAAACAAGAACAGGTCACCATCTAGACAAGAAAAGTATAGAGGGCTGCATCTAGTCTCTTCTAGATAAGCTTTTCACAACTTTTTCACAAGTTTTCACAACTTCCCTACACATCAATCCAAAGCCAGTATTTCCTAAGCCCCTTCTAGACATTTACTACCTTCCAAGCCTGAAGAGGTTCTCCATAAAGCTCTTTCAAAGCCCAGTTCAGGGGCTATCTCTTCCATATCATTTTCCCTGATTTTCACAAACAAGAAATAATTTCTTCACCTCTTCAATCTGTTTGATCTCACCTATATACTAATGATCTAGGATAAGGACTAGACTCACAATTTCATGGTTAAAGGGAACTCCCAGGTGAGGAAATTCTCTCCCCCAATACAAATCAATACTTTGTCTGCAACTCTTGAGTCTTAGAGTTGGCTGGGCACTAAAAGTTAAGAGAACTTGTCCATAGTCGTATAGCCAGTATAACTCATAAGCAAAATGTGAACTTGGACCACTATGCTATGCTGTCTGTCATGATCTAACTTGTATCATAAGAGGAAACTGGATGGAATAATGAAATAGGATGCCAGACTTGAAGTTAAAAAGAGTCAAGTTCAAATCCTGCCTCAAACTTACTATGGGATCCCTGGACAAATCACTTAATCTCTCAATCTCAGTTTCTTTCTTCATGATATGGGCATGAGACACGTGTCTCACAGGGATGCAATGATCAGATCAAATGACATAATCCGTGTTATGCTCTCAGCAAACCTTATAGTACTATATAAATGCTATCTATCTCTAAACTGTCTAAACTGGAGTCTAAATATCTAAACTCTAAACTGGAGTCAGGAGTGCCTGGGTTCAAATCTGGTCTCAGACACTTAATAACTGCCTAGCTGTGTGGCTTTGGGCAAGCCACTTTAACCCCATTGCCTAGCCAAACCCCCCCCCCAAAAAAAAATTCTCAATCTAGTTATCCCATAGACATTTCTTTTTTTTTCTTGTTTAGAAAGTTTTTTTAAATTTATTTTTATTAAAGCTATTATTTGAGTTTTACATTTTTCCCCCAATCTTGCTTCCCTCCCCCCCCCCCACAGTCCCATAGACATTTCAAACTCAACATGTCCCACACAGTATTCATTATCTTTTCCCCAAAGCCCTTCTCTTCTTCCCAATTTTCTACTACTGGCAAAGGCAGCACCAGCCTCCTTATTATACAAGCTTATAATCGATATCATCCTCAATTCCTCAATTATCTCCAAATCTAAGTCTTGTAGTTTCTACCTTCAAAACTTCTCTGATCTACATCTTCTTCTCTATTCACATAGCTACCACCCAATGTAGGTCTATGCCATCTCACACTTGTAGTCATCTACAATAAACTTCTGGTTGGTCTTCATACTTCAAATCTCTCCCCACCCTAATCAATTGTCTACTAAGTTATCAAAGCCCAGGTCTGACTATGTCACCTTTCTCTACTCAATAAACCCTGGCAGCTTCTTTCTGCCTAGAGGATCACTTATAATATCTTCTGTTTAGCATTTAAAACCCTAACCTCTTTTCTAATTTTCTTATACTTTACTCCCCTCCGAATACTAGTGATACAGCAGTACTCACCTATTTGTACCAAATAGCCTACCTCCCTCAGGGGTGCCTTCACACTGACTGGTCACCCTCCATACCTGGAATTTCTGATTCCTTCTCTTCCCTTAATGGCTTTCTTCAAAACTCAGTTCTAATCCTATCTTCTAGAACCTCTTCCAGGTCTCCCCACTGCTCCTTTCTTTTTTTTTTTTAAGATTTTATTTTGAGTTTTACAATTTTTCCCCTAATCTTCCCACTGCTTTCATTTACATTGTATATATTTTGTGTGGACAAAATTATTTACATGTCTTCTCCCCTATTAGAATATGAGTTCTTGGAGAGTACACATTTTTTTTTTCCTTTCTTTGTGTCCCCAACATTTAGCACAATCCTGACACTTAGTAATAATATATTCTTATTGACCTCCATCATAGTTATTTGTGGTATTTATCTCATCACTGCCTTTTAATGTGAATATTAAAAATGCAGTTTGGTAGTACAGTGGATAGAGTACTGGCCTTGGTGTCAGGAGGATCTGAGTTCAAATTTGGCCTCAGATACTTGATACTAGCTATGTGACCTTGGGCAAGTCACTTAATACTCAAACAGAAGGCCACCTCAAGTCATCCTGATCCATATCTAGTCACTGGTCCCAAATGACTCTGGAGGAGAAAATGAGGTTGGTGACTTAGTACGGCACCCCCTCACTCAAAAATCCAATTCATGTGTTTGTCATGGCATCACCTCCCTGATGTTATGTCTTTTTCAAGAATGAAGGACAAACATCATCATACTAAAAAGAACACTAAACTTGTAGTCAAAAGACTTGGGTTGGGGGCAGCTAGGTGGTGCAGTGGACAGAGGGCAGGCCCTGGAGTCAGGAAGACCTGAGTTCAAATCCGGTCTCAGACACTTAGCTGTGTGATCTTGGGCAAGTCACTTAACCCCATTGCCTTGATTAAAAAAAAATACTTGGGTTCTAATCCCCTCTCCAGTACTTCCTAGTTGGACAAATGACAACCTCTGATCCTGTTTCCTTAAATATATAAATAATATGTCATTTTCCACCTCACAGGATAGTTTTGAGAAGAGCACTCTGTAAAACTTCCAGTAGCAAAGAAGTGTAAGTCATTTGTTTCATCTTAGGATCTCCAGTACCAAGATACTACAAACAGTAGATGCTCAACTAACAACTGTAGTGGTTAAACTGAGAGAAGAAAAGCTAGAGAGAGGTCACGTCCTTTACCACTGCAAGCATTGGGAGGATGTCAAGGAAGAAGGTTGTGTAGAACCTCACCAGTGAAACAGAACCGATACATACATAAAAACACCACACAAACTGCTACCTTTTGCAACTTTTTATAGGATCCTAGAACTGAAAGGACCCCAAGACCTCTTCTGGTCCACTCACTGTTCCAGACTTGGGTCAGTGAGGCACAGATGGGAAATTACTACACGATTCCTCAGATGCTCTCTCATTGCCACAGTCCCACAAAGAACTAAGAATTCTTTCTTATGTCCATCTCAAATTTCTGTTTTAATTTAAGAGTATTTGCTCTTAAAAAAAAAAAAGAATATTTGGTCTTAGGTGGTCCCCCTAGGATAGAAAGAATCACTTTAAGCTTCCTTCACCCCAGGTACCATTCAAGTATTTAAAGAGAGTAGAGTTGGTTTTGAAGCTTCTCTCCAACAGCTCTATTCTCTTTAACCAGCCATCAGAGGATCTATAGTAGTAACATCTCCGCCTCCCTTTTTAGATGTAATGCTGAGAAACTTCTCAGTACCTTGCAGGCAGGGAGTCCTTTGTACAGGAGGTTTCAGAACCCAGTGGACTCCACATAATTTTTCAAGTAATTCGTTATTACAAAATTAATAACCACCAAAACCTATTATCTAATATTTAAAAAAATTAAACCCTGTAAACCCTCAAATTTAAGACTATTACAGTATATACATAAATTTGTCAAATAAAAATAATAAAATGTTTATTGTCTCTTCACAATCTCTTCCGCGTGTACACACTTGTTAATAGATATCCTGGTGCCATTCATTTTATATCACAAAGATTTCTTAAGAATTTCACTGTGTCCATTTTAAAATCTCCCCACCTACCAAACCAATCCCTACCCTGGGAGTTCTAAGCACAACAGAGAGGGAGAAAATACTTGTGTTGGCAGAGTTTGGCTTAATAAAGCCTGAGTAGTGTTAATTAAGTACTGGGCCTAGACTTCCCCACCTACTTCTCTCCAGGACCAGGGTGTGTCTTAAGCATTCCATCTGACAGCTTGGGCCAAAAGATGAACTCCACCCTCAGTAACAGGTAAATATATTCATGGGATGGAGAATGAATAGTGACTTGGACTAAAATGCACTGAAGATGTATATGTTTATGCTGCTTCAACAAAGCAGGAATTAGAAAGTCAGTGCAGAGCAACCACTCTGGAAATTGCTTTTGGTTCAGGGACCTTCTCAAAGCTTGTAGAGTCCCTATTACCAATCCTCATTCCCCAGAAGTCATTGTTTGAGTCAGAGGAGAAGGAAGATGAGTCACACAGGAGGGAAATACCTAGCACTGGTGGAACCCAACTACTCACTAAGACTCCCCACCTGGAAACTTAGTTTTTATTTGGATCTGTCACTGTCCATGCTTATTAACCGAAGGAGCCAGGAAGCTCGGGGCATACCGGAAACCCACTGTCCCAAAACTCGGGTTAACAGTGCCTTCAAAAGACTGAACCTGTTGGAACAAAGTTCGGGACTGAACACTGAGGAATGGGGCAACAGACAGTCACGATACTTGGGAGGTAGCTTCCAAGGAAAGAGCAAAGAAAGAATCAAGAAGGTATAGAGGAGAAACGACTCAAGGTCTGAAGAAAACAGAAGCAGAGTCCCAGGAAAAACTGTAGAAAAGTTTGGGGATATAGTTAAATGGAAGCCAAAAGTATCAAATCCTTGGGCAACACTCCTGAGTGTTGGTGGAAGCAGATAAAAATGTAACTGCATGATATATAACAAAATAAATTAATGCAATAAAACATAAATAACATTACATTTTAAAACCAAGTCAAGAGACAAGCCTGCAGGAATACTTATATATGGTTTCTATCTGAGTTTGACATTACTGTTACAGGCAATAAGAGATCACTTGGGAAAAGGAGACCACGATGACAGAGGGGGAAAATGCAAGGAATTAGAGTTATTTGGGCAGCTAGGTGGATAGACAGCCAGACATGGAGTTGGTCAAGAGTTCAAATTTGACCCCAGGTACATACTAATTATATGACTCTGGGTAAGTCACTTAACCCTTGTTTACCTCGGTTTTTCTCATCTGTAAAATGAACTGGAGAAGGAGATGGTAAACCACTCCAATATCTTTGCCAAGCAAACTCAAAATGGGGTCACGAAGAGTCAGACCCAACTAAAACTACTGAACAGATGTATTTGGGAAAGGTCACAATTGTGCCATGAGGGGTAAAGGGACCATAGTTTAAGAGACTCTAAAGAAAGTGAAGGGGTAAAGGGACCAAGACTACAAGTTTAAGGGACTGTAAAGAAAGTGAAGGGAACGTCGCCCCGAGGGTTAGGGCAGACAGAATGGCTCTGGAGGCGTCCGAGGGAAGTGTAGTGCCAGAGGAGCATGAGGGTCAACCTTCATCATCTCTCATACTCACTTCACTGCATGTGTGAAAGGATGAAGGGGGGCTATGACAGTCACAACAATCACACTAAGGGCTGGGGGGACACCAAACTTGTGTGAGTAGGGAAAGGTGAGGGGCCGGCAGGAAAGGGGCACAGCGACCTGCGGGGTCCGTGAGAGGGGCCAAGAGGAGGGGAAGGCAGCTGGGGGGCACCGGGGAGGGGGCAGCTCAGAGGCCTGGTGGTGAGGGGCCGTGGAAGAGCTCGTGAGAGGATGCGGGCAGGGGCGGGAGGGCGCCAAGCCGGCCGGGGGGGGGGCAGGGGGATGGCAGCGAAGAGGAGGTTCCCGGGGGGCTGAGGTCACCGAGAGGGGGCGGGGAGGGGGAACACTAAGGGAGCGCACGGGGGAGCGGGGCAGGGGCTCCGAGGGGGCGCAGCCGGAGGGGACGCGGCCCCCCGCGGCCCCCGCCCCCGGCGCCGGGGCCTCCCCGGGTCCCCGCGCCCGCCCCGGACGCCGCACTCACCCTGCGCCTCGATGCCTCCCAGAACATCCGCCCGGCCGCTCCGGCTACGGCTCCCGACTCGGGCCAAACCACGGGCGCTCGCGAAGCGGGCGCTGAGCCGCGCGCTCCCGGAGCCTCGCATCCCCTCGCCGCCCCGGCCCCGCCCCCGGCCGGGGCCCCGCCCCGCCCCTCCGGCCTAGCTCCGCCCCTCCGGCCTAGCTCCGCCCCCTCTTCCCTAGAGGCCGAGCCCGGGCCGCGCACCCCGGGGCCGGGGAGCCGTTAGATGCCCGCTCCCCCGGAGTGGGGTGTCAGGCAGGGACTGCTTATTGAGGGGCGGCTGGGTGGTGCAGTGGACAGCGCCCCGGCCCGGGAGTCGGGAGGCGGCCTCAGACACGTCCTCATTACCTAGCTGCGTGGCCTTGGGCAAGCCACTTAACCCCACTGCCTTGCAAAAAAATAAATAAGAAAGAGAGAGAGTTGCTTATTCAGTGCCTATTTGGCCCAAGCGCTAGGGATACAAAGACAAAAGACAGTAGCTGCTCCCAAGGAGCTCAGCAAACAACTATGTACAAGATAAATACAGAATAAATTCATTGCACATAATGATGAGTCTCCTTCCTATCTGACTACTGCTTAAGTCTCCTTCTCCAGAACACAGCCTCTACTGTAGGACTCAGAGTTCCATCTGGGACCCTCTTCTCTTCTCCATCTCTGCTACCTCACTAAGTGATCTCAGCTGCTCCCCTGGATTTAATGGTTATATACTGATGATTCTCAAATCTAACTTTTCCTATTCCAACCTCCCATCTCACATCTCCAACGGACTTCCAGATTTCTCTATCTGGAGGTTCAGGAGATGTCTGCAACTTGCCATGTCTTTCCCCTAAATCCTCCTCCCTCCTCCTTTCCCTATTATCCAAGAGGGCCACATCACCCTCCCAGTCCCTTGGGGTCATAGCCAAGTTGGCGTTCATGCTCAACTCTCTGAAACAATCACCATGCCTTCCTCCTCACACCCGCAGGATTATAATAGCCTGTCTGTGTTGAGGGTGGCGCTGGGTGGTGCCAATCTGACCCCTCCAGAAGTTGGGGGGCAAGTAGTGATCCAGAGCTAGGACTCTGCCAACTGTGTTTTTAATGGAGTCAAATCCATGTGGTTTGTATATTTTTTCCTTTAATCGTGGGCATTTTGTTTGAGAACATAACTTGAAAACACTACAAAGCCAATACTCATATAAAAATGTACCCATGAATGCTATGTAGTTTTTATCAACATTTACAATATACTTTTGCTACCTTCTAATTTAGTTTGCAACATTGACTGCACAGTTGAAAATAACTTATGTATTGTAACATCAATTATGTACATAAAATCAGTTATGTATAAAGAAATTAATTTAAAAATAGCCTGTCTCAAGTCTCTCCCCACTCTAATCCATCCTCCCTTCAGCAGATAAGGTGACTTCATAACCTCAATTCTGATAGTTTTCTGGGATTTAGGCTTTCTAGTAAGCACTAAGAGAAAAGAGGACAAAAGAATATGTTAATCTGGGGTATTCTGTTAGCTTTTACTGGTTGCTTGGATGGATATGGTGGTTTATAAACCTGCAAGTCCCACTATTTCCATCAAGAAGAAGCTTTCTGAGCAGATGACAAGAGAGAGAGAAACATGTGATCCTGAAGGGGTTAAACTGCCAAGATGAGATACCCAGACAATAGGATGGACTGTTTTACGATCCTCTGTTCCCAATATTCTGTTGCCACTCATTTCTTTCTATATCTCAGATCTGGGTTATTCAAGCTATTCCTTTCCTCTTCTCCTGCTCACAAGGAAATGCAACTGAAGGATAATCATACAACTCTTGACCAGATACACTTCAATTCATATAATTCAACTGGGTCCTTATGGAAGCAAGGCAGACCTATTGTTCCAACTTCATTAGTCCCTACAAAAGCTATCATAAAACTCCTCTTCTGTCCTCAAATCTCCCACACTTTATGATACATGCTAGTACACAGGTGAGGATATTGGCTCTTTAGTGAGAAAACTAAGACCATAAGATGTGAACTACTTTCATTCTCTTTATCTCGATAAAAATAGCTAGTGTTTATATTGTACTTTAAGGTCTGGCAAAGCACTTACATAAATTATCACATTTGGTCCTCACAACAACCCTGTGGGGTAGGAAAGTGAGGGAGATGGTGACTTGTCCAGGGTCTCACAATTTGCAAGTGGATGAAACAGGATTCCAGTTCAAGACTTCCTATTTCCAAGACCAGAATTCTCTCCCAATAGATCACCGCCCCCCATCATCCTTTCCCATTATCTTTCCTTTCCTTTAGTCCCTGACTTAGAAGTGATCTTTCTCCTTGCTGAGGTACAATGGATAGAGTGCTGCCACTGTAAGAAGAACCTGAGTTCAGATCCAGCCTCAGACATTTGACACTTACTAGCAGCCTCACATCCAAGGCCATCTCCAACCCAGTTAGTTCTAGAGGAGAAAGTGAGGTTGGTGACTTTGCACAGAACCTCACTAAAATGCATTTCAAGTGCATGTCATGGCATCACCTCCTTTATGTCATGGTCTTCTTTGAGAAGAAAAGACCACAACAACAATAATCCCCTCCCCTCCTATGTCCAGCAGATTTCATCCTCAATTTTTTCCTCCTACATCTTCAATTTCTATCTAACTGGTTTCTTTCCTATTTCCTTCAAATATGCATAGTTTCCCCCAATGCTTCAAAAACACTAGTCCCTGTCAATCCCTCAAACTACTATATCTCTTCTCCATTTTCAATCACTCTTGGGGGAAAAAAACTGTGTACATCCACTATGTTCATTCTTTGGCAGTCTTCAACCCTTTACATTCTGGTTTCCAACTTCATCACTCAATTAAAACTGCTCTCCAAAATCACCAAGGATCTCATATCAGATCTGATGGTCTTTTCTCAGTTCCTTTCCTTTTCAACCTGTTTGCTATATTAGACCCTCTCCTCTTGCATGATCTCTAACATCTAGGTTTTCATGCCATTGTTCTCTCCTGATTTTCCTCCTACCTGTCTGACCACAAGGTGCTCTAAAAGTCTTAGAGCACACCACCCCTTTTCTGTGCCTTTGCATTAGTTGTCCCATATTCCTGGAATACCCTTCTTCATTATCCCAGTTTGTTGTCTTTCTCTTTAAAATATATTTCAAGCCTAATCTTGTTTTATACTTTTCCTGATTCTCCTAATTGCTAGAACTCCAACTCCCATACTACCTTACATGCAACTACTTTGTATTTGTTCACTTTATGTTTATATTGTACATATTTATGGTTGTACTTGTCATCTTCAATAGATTGTAAGTTCCTTGAGGGCAAGGACAATCTGTCTTCTTAATTGTATCCCCAGTGCTTAGCTTGCTATTTAACACATAGCAGGCACCTAATATTTATTGAATTGAATTTCATTCTTTTTTTTTTTTTTTTTGGTTTTTCACAAGGCAATGGGGTTAAGTGACTTGCCCCACAGTCACACAGTTAGGTAATTATTAAGTGTTTGAGGTCGGATTTGAACTCAGGTCCTCCTGACTCCAGGGCTGGTGCTCTATCCACTGCACCACCTAGCTTCTTTATTTTTTTGTCCTCAGCACTTACTGCAGTATCTTATAATAGTAGTAACTTATTAAATGCTTGGGGATTGATTAGTTAGCCGATATTAAAAGCTCTGTAGCTTTAGAGGTGTGAGTTGCCACATTTGGCCTTGACCACATATACTCCAAAGTGGGAGCTTTCTGTTTGTGCTCTTTAGACAGGTGTGTGCTTTCCCTTTCTGCCACATTCTCCATGTACATGGCTTCCTTTACATGTGGAGGAATGTGTCTCATGTGCATGGAGAGAAGGATCTTTTCTCAAAATTTTGTTTACTAAGCTATTTGATAAACTGTCTTTTGCTTTAAACTAATACACTCAAGGGTTACTAGGTGGTGCAGTGGATAGAGAACTGACCCTGGAGTTAAGAGGAATTGAGTTCAAATCTGACCTCAGACATTTAATAATTACCTGGCTGTGTGGCCTTGGGCAAGCCACTTAATCCCATTGCCTTGTAAAAAAATAAATAAATAAATACACCCCACACACACACACAAAAATTAACTAATGAACTCTTTGGTTAGTCAGTAAAAAGTAAACACTTGAATGAGAGCTTGAGAATTACAATTTTAGATGATTGCTCATGCTCAGTGTGCTTTCAACCTGAGGCAACTTTCTGAGGATTAATTTGTAACAATGAGACCACACACAACACTAAAATCTTCTTACTAAGCTTTCTAGACCACTGAGGACCAGAGATCTGGTCTGGATCAGCAGCCCCATTTAGAGAAGCATAAATGTCAGAATCAGGAGTCATTTTTAAACAGAGAATAGCCAAGCATAGACTCTGAGGATATAGACCTAAAAGGGACCTCAGAGCTCATCTTGATCTATGTTCTCATCTTCCAGATAAGGAAACAAGTCCAGAGGAGCCTGGAGAGGGTGTGGTTGGCCCTAAGACCCAGAGAGGGAAAGTAGTAAATCTAGATCTTCTGACTTGTTTCATTTCTTGCTTTTCAACCTCTTCCCACCCTCTCTCTCTTGACTCATTTCTCATCACATTTTGCATGAAAATCTCTTCTACTCATCTTACTCTCTCATGCTAAAGATTTTTACATCCTAATGTTTATTCCCCCCCCATTAGATTGTAAGCTCCTTAAGAGCAGGGTCTGTATTTTATCATTGTATCTACTCCCTACTGTAGGCTTTTGTATGTGACAGGAGCTTAATAAATATTTGCTCAATTGAATAACATTGAATAGAATTAGAGTGAGGGTAAGGAATCATTTATCTCTCATTAAGTTTTGTTCTGTTGAGTGTCCACGCATGTAGGGTGGATATGAGGGACCATAACCTCTGTGGATCAGCTCTACCCAACATCTGGCAGCTGATAAGACTGCAGAAAGAGGGTGATGATAAGACTCGAACCCCATGCTTAGCTGAGGCAGAAGGGATAGCCAGTAGACACCTCAGCATTCAACAAACATTTATAAACTGCCAAAATGTAGATCTATGAGTCCTGAGGTCCCTTTTAGGTCTATATCCTAAGAGTCTATGCTTCTCTATTCTCTGTTTCAAAATAATGCATAAGACAACTTTTAGAAAGTAAAGATAGTAAGCTTTGGTCTGCCTTTAAACTCCACAGTTCCTTCTCTGAATACAGATGGTATTTTCCATCACAAGTCTTTTAGAATTGTCTTTGATTATGGTACTGCTAAAATGAACAACTCCATCATACCTGATCAGCACACAATGTTGCTGTTAGTGTGTATAATGTTCTTTTGGTTCTGCTCACTTCATTCAGTATCAGTTCATGCAAGTCTTTCTAGGCTACTCTGAAGTTCTGTTCCTCAAGATTTCTTATGGAACAATAGTTTTGCATTGCTTTTATATACTACAATTTGTTCAGTCATTCCTCAATTGATGAACAATTCTTCAATTTCCAATTCTTTAGCACTACAAAAAGAACTATATTTTTGTAATGTGGGGTTTTTTTTACCCTTTTTCTGTGATCTCTTTGGGATACATATCTAGTAGTGCTATTGCATCAAAGGGATTACACAGGGTTTTTTTGCCCTTTGAGTATAATTCCAAATTTCTCTATAGAAAGGTTGGCTCAGTTCACAACTCCACCAACAATGAATTAATGTCCCATCAACTGCAATTTTCTGAAGAAGAGTGAGGAAATTAAATCTAGAGACTTTTGTTACTGGGACTAAGAGCTCCAGACTCTCTATTCTATGGGACTCTCTCAAATTACAGTTATCTCATAGTGGGAAGCAGGGGAAAAGAGTTGAAAAAACTGGGAAGGTTTACCTTGGAGAAGAGAAGACTTGAGGGGAATTTGAGTTGGGGAGACATGACAGCTGTTTTCAAGTATTTGCATGGCTTTTAAGTGAAAGATGAATCAGCATCATTGATTTATTTCTACAAAGACCATTGGAGAATTTTGTCCATTTCCCTTATTTTACAGATAAGGGAGTATGCCCAGAAATGTTTAGAGACTTGACCAAAGCCACACAGGTAGTAAATGAAAGAGCAAAGATTTATAGACAGAACCTCTAACTCCAAACTTTCCACCCTCCAAGCTACCTCTAATTTGTTGTACTAGAAGGGAGAGATGAGGTAGAAGTTGCAGGAAGGCAAACTGAGTCAATGAAAAGAAAACAATCCCCCCAAGATTATCCTGGAACCACCTCAATAAATAATGAAGTCAAGGGCAGCCAGGTGGCAAAGAGTATATAGAGTGACTAGCTTGGAAGACCTGAGTTCAAATTCAATCTTAAATATTTATTACTTGGGGGCGGAGCCAAGATGACGACCAGAAGGGATCGAGTCTTAGGAGCTCTCTGATAAAATTCATCAGCTAAGGACTCTAACTAAACTTTCGAGAGACAGAACCCACAAAGGGACCCAGTGAGGCAGTTCTCCTCCTCAAGGTAACCTGGAAAAGAGCAGAAAGGCTCTGCTCCCCGGGGTCGGAGAGGCGGCCCGCCAGAGGGGTGGCCCACCAGAGCCAAAGAACCTCAGCCTCCCGAAGGCAGCCCCAGGGCGCTGGGGGTCTCAGCTCACAGCAGCAGGGGAGTCTCCTGAGCTGCACCCCGAGGAGCACCGAGCACAAAGTGGGGGAACAGTGGGGGACCTCTGTCAGAGCGAGCACGTGGAGCCCAGCCCTCAGGGCACACAGCAAGCAGCTTCGTCTTTCCCCAGCCCTGATCCAGGAAGCAGAAGCAGGCAGAGCCAGTAAGCAGGAGCCCCCAGGGCATGAGCCCATTGAGCTGAGGAAGGGGAGTGAAGAGAGACTGCCTAGTTCTGTCCTCTGCCCCTGAAACAGGACTCTGGGGCTCTGACCACATTCAGATCCTGACCGCAGTCTAGGCCCCCCCACAGAACAGCAGCCCCCCCCACATCAGCCCCTTGGCAGAGGGGGGGCGCTTATGGTCATTCACAGACCAGGAGGGAGGACAGAACCTCACACACTGAGACCCTTGTGGGAGTGTCCCCAAAACTCAAGAAACACCCCAAACCAGGCCCAGGCTGGGAAAATGAGCAAGCAGAGAAACAAAAAGAAGACTATTGAGAAATATTTTGCAAATGAGCCCAAGAAGGACCAAAATACTCAGTCTGAAGATGAGGAAGCACAAGCTCCTGCACCTTAAAGACTCCAAGAAAAACAGAAATTGGGCTCAGGCTATGATAGAGCTCAAAAAAGACTTTGAAAATCAAATGAGGGAGTTGGAAGAAAAACTGGGAAAAGAAAGGAGAGAGATGCAGGAAAAACATGAAAATGAAGTCAGCAGCTTAGTCAAGGAAATCCAAAAAAATGCTGAAGAAAATAGCATGCTAAAAACCAGCTTAGGTCAAATGGATAAAACAGTTCAAAAAGTTATTGAGGAGAAGAATGCTTTAAAAAGCAAAATTGGCCAGATGGAAAAAGAGATAAGAAAACTCTGAGGAGAACAAATCCTTCAGACAAAGAATAGAATTCAGGGAGATTGATGAATTTAACAGAAATCAGGAATCAATACTTCAAAACCAAAAAAAAAGAAAAATTAGAAGAAAATGTGAAATATCTCATTGAAAAAACAACTGATATGGAAAACAGACTTAGGAAAGATAATTTAAAAAATATTGGAATACCTGAAAGTCATGATCAGGAAAAGAGCCTTGACATCATTTTCAAAGAATTACTACAGGAAAATTGCCCTGATATTCTAGAAGCAGAGGGCAAAATAGAAATGGAGAGAATCCACCAATCCCCCAGAGAAAGAGATCCCAAAAAACCAACCCCTAGGAATATTATAGCCAAGTTCCAGAACTCCCAAGTCAAAGAGAAAATATTACAAGCAGCCAGAAGGACACAATTCAAATATCGTGGAGCTGCAGTCAGGATCACACAGGACTTAGCAGCAGCTACACTGGAAGCTGATAGGGCTTGGAATACAATATACCGTAAGGCAAGAGAGCTTAGAATGCAGCCAAGAATGAACTACCCAGCAAGGCTGAATGTCCTCTTCCAGGGAAAAAGATGGACTTTCAATGAACCAGGGGAATTTCAAAGGTTCCTTTTGGAATGGCCAGAGCTGAACAGAAGGTTTGATCTTCAGATACAGGACTCAGGTGAAGCATGGAGATTGGAGGAGAGGGGGGAAATATGAGGGACTTAATGAGAACGAACTGCATGTATTCCTGCATAGAAAAATGACACTGGTAATACTCATATGAACCTTCTCAGTTAATAGAGCAGGTAGAGGGAGCTTTTATAGTTGAAGCACAGGAGAAAGCTGAATTCGAAGATAAAATATGGTGTAAAAATGGAGTCAATAGGAAAAAAAAGGGAAATGGAATGGGAGAAAGAAAAAGGAGAGGGGGAATAGTCCAAGATATTTCACATAAGATTTTTTTTTATTACAATGAGCTATTGCAATGATATGGAAGGGGGGAGGCAAGGGGGAATGAGGGAACCTTTGCTCTCATCAGAGATGGCTAGGAGAGGAAACAACAAATATACTCAATGGGGTATAGACATCTGGAGTAAGAAGGAGGGGGGAGCAGGGGGAAGGGGTGGGGATGTGAATACAGGAGGAGAGGATGGACCATGGGGGGAGAGTGGCCAGATATAACACATTTTCTTTCTTACTTCTTGCAAGGGGCTGGGAATGGAAGGCCTGCCCAGGACCACAGGGCCAGGTGGATTCTGGGCCTAAGGGGTGGTATGGGGGCTCAGGGCTTCTTGGCCCCAGGACCAAGGATCTGTCTGCTGTGCCACTCAGCTACCCTACAGCAGAGTCATAGTAAAAGGAGAGAGAAAATAGAGTACATGGTAGTGGAGAAATAAGAAAGGAGGGAGTTGCGATCAGCAATGGCAATGGTGGAAAAATATGGAAATAACTTTTATGATGGACTTATCATAAAGAATGAGATCTACCCATGACAGAGTTGTTGGTGTTGGAACAAAGACTCAAGCACATTTTTTGTTATGATTATTTGGGGGAGGGTGCAGGGCAAGTAGGGCTGGATGGCCGGCCTGGGGCCACATAGCGGGGTGATCTTTGGGTGTCTGGAGCCAGATTTGGACCCAGGTGCTCCTGGCTCAAGGGCCAATGCTCTGTCTGCCACCCAGCCACCCCTACTATTATTACTATTTTATTTTATTTTGGGTCTTTTTTTTCTTTCTTTTTTTTTTTTTGGTTTTTGCAGGGCAGTGGGGATCGGGTGGCTTGCATGTCACATGTCTGGGTGATTGTTGGGTTTACGAGGCTGGATGTGGACTCGGGTGCTCTTGGCTCCAGGGCTGTTGCTTCATCCATTGCGCCACCTGCCCATACCTACAATTATTACTATTATTATTTTTTTATTTTAATTTTTTTCCTCTCCCCTTTACTTTTTTCGCCCAAACAAGTCTATCTATATTCATGGGGGAGGAGGAGGGGTATTTTGTTTACTTGTAAACAAGAATATTTTATTAATGTAAAAAAAAAATTTGTACAAAATGAGAATAAAAAATAAATTTAAAAGACAAAAAAATATTTATTACTTGTATGACACTGGACAAGTTACTTAACCCAGGTTGTCTCAGTTTTTTTCATCTGCAAAATGAACTGAGAAGGAAATGGCAAACCACTATATTATCTTTGCCAAGAAAAGCCTCAACAGGGTCACAAAGAGTTGGACTCTCCTAAACAACTAAACAACAAGCATTGTAAATAATAAGGGGAAAAAAATCAAAGAGTAATCATTCTTTGTCCCCATTCCCACACTAGAGGGAACTGATAGGTAAGACATACAGAAAAGTTTCACTGTGATCTCCTTTCTCAGCAAAGTTGATAAAGCCATCTGCTAGAGATTCATCTACTGCAGGAACATCTGAGAAGCTTTATCCTTTTTTGTGGGACTGCCCTAATCAGCATGGCCTGATGGTTAATTAATACATCCCCGCCTAGCCCATAGTTGTGTTCCCCTGCCCCCCCCCCCACACACACCCAGCATGTGAGCCCATCAGGCAACTACCAAAGCTTTCTCAACCTCACTGCCATGTTTCTCCATCCCCTCAACTGGAAGACTCCTGGATCCCACAGATTAGGATAAATGAATTCCTCTCAACTCCCATTATGCTCCTGGAGGCTAGTTTTCCTGGACCTTACTGGGAAATTTTGACAAGCCTCAGAAAGACTTAACAACCTTGAAGTCTCTGTTCCCCTTCCAGATGTGAACCTTTCCCCTACATTCCTATTCAACCATCAATAATTGCAATTACTGTTTTTAGGACTAGCATTCTTTGAGCTCACAATCCATTAGGAAGAGAAAGGGGAGAGAGGGAGGAATTTTGCAAGAGAGTTCCTGGGGTTTGGACCTTTCCTAAGTTTTTATTTAGGGCTTCATATTGTCCTGACTAGAGATTCCCACAAAGACAGATTGCGCAATTTGGCTTTCCACAGTGAGGGGTGATGAAAGCACTTTGGGGGATTGTTTATAGAGTGAGTACAAAGGCCAAGCTATCAGAAACAGCTCCTATAGGTAGATGGATTGGGAAGAGAATCCCATGATCCCTTCCCACCAGCGCAGTTCTGTTGAATCTTTTTTTTTCCTGTGGCTCCCCCCAGTCCCTCCCCTTCCTTCAACAGGCTTGTGACCAGAGGCAAATGTGTTTTGCCATTGAATTGTGTGGCCTAAGGAAGAGAGACTGTGTGGACTTGGATGCAAGCTCTCCAGAGTTGAGGGGGTTGGGTGTGGGACTGAGGTGGAAGGGTGTCCAGGGTCAGCCTAATCTGAAAATCTAGAATAAGAAGGATGTGGCCCTTCATGGTCTTCCTGCCTTCAGTCCTATGCGCCAGCAGTCCAGGTGAGTCTCTTTCTCTTAATTCCTCAGGCCTAGGACAAAAAGAAGGGAGGTCCAAGATTCATATATTTTACTGTTCTCTTCTCCCTCTGTTACCTCATTGTCTCTGACCTTGTCTTTCTCTGTCTCTTTCCCTTTTCTGTCCCTGCCTGCAACAAATTATATGCATAGACATGCATGCCAAAACATACAATGTGCTGCCTCTCTTCTATGGCCCCATCAGCAATGGAAATGGCTTCCTTCTTATCCATCCCCCTGGGACCAATCCGACATGATCTATGATCCCAGAATGGGGTGACTCTTATAAGGTCACCTGAGCTAGCTCTCTCTCTCTCTCTTTCTCTCTCTCTCTCTCTCTCTCACACACACACACACACACACACACACACACTTACAAAGCTAGAGTAGGAAAACATTGGAAAATTTTTGGACCTTTTACAAGCACTGCAAACTTTGCTAGGGCTTTGGACATGAGTTACCTTCAATGGGGGAAAGGTGGGGAAGAAATTGGAGCCCAGCACCCCCAGGACTCAGTTGGTGAGGCTGACCATCTGACTACCTCACATTTTCAGTTTCCAATTTAACCTAATTCCTGATAAATAGGAGCTAAGGTCAGTGATTTCTTCATCCTGACTATCTTGGGAGCTTAGGGCAGTAGCAAAAGTATAGCAAACAGTTGGGTGTTTTTGCTAACTCCCCCATTACACACAAACACACATACTTACACACAAACAATCCCAATCAACAAAAACTCCAAATGTCAAATTAGCACTGGAAAGGGCCATATAGAATCTAACTCAATTTCTTCTGTTTGTAAAAGATCTTTTTTTCTCCTTTGTAATATGAAATGCTTGGTCCAGATGACATCTAAGTTTCCTTCCAGCTAGAAACTAGGATATTATGAGTCTTAGCTTTTCATTGGAGGAAACTCATTACTCTTACTGAAATTGAGTCTGAGTTGAGATAGAACCCAACTCTCAGACATTCATGGATGGTCAAAAGGTTCAAAGGACTCTAGAAACCATCCTAGAAACCAGTCAACCCTTCCATTTTATAGAAGTTGAAGTGAGAAACTAGAATTAGGGGATGGGCAACAAATTCTCCAACCACTAAAACAAATTTATTTTTAACCTCTTGTAGCAGAGGGGCCTGGGAACTCTTAATTTTATATATCAGGAGGCTCTGTTCTCAAGACAGGACAAGCAACTAAGCAGGAAGTGAAGCTTTGGTCCTCCCTTGCAAATGTTGGCCCCAAACATTCCCTACCAACCCCTACAACCCCAGGTCTGCTCCATTGGAGAGTTTAAGTAGCTTAGGGAGACAAACCTTTGAGGGGAAAGAAAACCCTGGGACTAGGGAAGGTAGAGGTGTATCCAGAGAAGCATGGCCCCAAGTGAGGCTCAACAGCTAGTCCTCTCACTGTTAAGCTAGAAGCAAAGCCCCCAGTGTCAACTCAAGATACAGACCACACTGAGAATTAGGCTTCAGGAAGTATTTCTTCACTGTGAGCAGTCCTCGGGGGTTCCCACCCTTTCATCTTAGGGGAGCCTGTCATACTTTCAGCCTCCTTCTCCTGTCCACTTGGCTGCAGGAACTGGGACTATTTGTTAGTCCTGAGAGGGCAGACAGCAGGATAAGAAAGTTTCCCAGGATCAAAGAAGTGGATCCTTTAAAAGGTCTCTCTTCCCTGAAGTTCAGTCATGGAAGGGAGAGTAGGAAGAGAGATGGGGCCCTTCCCAGCCTGATGCTGGTCCCAGAAGCTACCGCCTTTTCTTGGGCATTCTGACAATCTGCCAAGAGACCTCTGAAGATCTGATGTGTCTGTCAGTCAGTCAGTCATTTATTATGCACCTGCTATATAATCAGGTACTAGATTAAGCCCTGGGAGCTCAAAGTTAAAAGACATTCCCTCCTCTCAGGAAGCTTACAGTCTAATATGAGTCGGTCTTGATGATATGTTTGCTGATTTTCTGGGCTGGGCTTTGGGCAGAGCCTG